>NC_079486.1:4931491-5251312 GCF_026230105.1 Diorhabda sublineata
TTCGTTCCTATAATTGATCTTCACACAAATGTTTTTGTAATCCATTTACTTAACACACTTTATCTGTCTTGATTGAACTTCTCAGTGAATATATAGTGATTTATAAGATATCAACTGTTTTTGGTATTTGTAATAACTGCAAATGATTATTTCTTAAAGGAAAGACTATCATTACTCTGACTGAATTAGAACAACTTTCAAATTCAGTTTTAAGTTCAATAATTACTCATCTTGTACTGGATACTGTGAACAATTTGAAATTATTATTATTATAATTATTTTCTAGTTTATGCTCTTTGAAAAATAGCAAATGAATTTTCTCCAATTTTTTCGATAATAATATTATGGGATTCATATAGAACTGCTTTTGATACTTGCCATTTTTCTGGATTAGAAAGTTTCTTCACACAATACTGAAGTGAATGTAGTGGACAAGCCAGTCCTTCATTAAGTGGAATTGAGGATAACTTTGCGAATGAAGAGGTATGTCGATTGAACTGTCTTTGGCAATTGAATGATTTGCAAGAAGTATATAGATACATTTTTCAGCAATTTTCTTATCATAATAACTGCAAAACTCGCCAGAGATTACAGTCTTTTTTATTAAAAATAATCGAAATTACTAAATATCTACACGAATATGCAAGCTATGGTTCAAAGTTGATAAATATATCAGTGGAAAATTGTTTTCTAAACGTAAACTTAAGTTTAATACATTCCGTACGAGGAAGTACCTAGCCTGACTTAGAGATGGCTGTCGTTGCTTTGAAAATACCAGTATTAGAAAAAACGCCATGTATACAGCGTATGTTTCAAGCTTGAAGACGCCACGTTGTTTAGTACTTGTTTAGCCATCAATAGTGGATGCTTTCAGTCAATTTGTAAACATGTAAATTTTTGTAAATCATTGGTCATCTTTTTGTGATGTTATCAACAGTAAAATATTGGGTAGCAGAGTTTAAACGCGGCTTTACGACCTACGAAAGAAGTATATGTAAAGAAAATTCTAATGAATACTATTGGTTTAAATATGTCCCACAAAAAGTTTCCACTGGGATCTTTGTGTCCCACTACCCCCCAGCTATCCCCTTGAAATAAAAAATTAAAAAACAGTTTTTGCATACCATTTGAGTAGTAAATAGCTCATTAAGCTGTTGAGTACCGTAATTACTCGCAATAAAACAACTGGGAGCGAAAGGGTTAAGTATTTAAGTATATACAGAAATTTTAATTTTTTCTACAATTATAAAATTTGGAATGGAACAACCTGTCTACTCTTGAATATTTTACATCTTTCCTATTAGATTACACGTATAACCGGTTTTTTATTGATTCCTGAAAACGGACAAAAAATCGTCAAAAACTTTTCAATGTTCTGGTCTATCGGCTTTCAATATATGGAACAAGTTACTGGTTTTTTTAAATTAATTAAAAAGGTTCTTTATTCTGTTTATGATTCCCAAATTAACAATACATATAAAAATAACAATATAAAATGTGTATGCCGATGGTCTGGCGATCTTTACATGTATTGAGTGCGTCTGAATTATTAAGCTGGCTCCTTGTTTCTTCAACATTTTCCATACATTTTCACTCTAAAAATAACTTTGTCCCTAATATATGTTTATAATTCCTAGCATCTTTCGACTGGGTTATCTCTGAAAAGCAGCTGAAAAACAGAGTTTCAAAATCGACTGGGGGAATATTTTTCGAGAAAGCAACATGACTGACGTTGTTTTATTTGATATTAATTATTATTATTATTATTTTGAAATATTCTATACATTTGTGATGAATAAATGTTTGGAGTTGAACAACCTTGTTATATGGTTAGCGACCCATGCAGAAGCCTACACCCACTATCTCGGATGTCTTCTGCGCGATTTGCGTCTTTGAGGCTCTTACGAAGATCGTTTGGCAGACAATAATTGTAAAAATTTGTAGAGATTTTTGTTATAAAGTCTTTAATAGTGGGTATATCGGCTTTGTTATGTAACCACGTGTTTCTGGGTAGTTTGGGGTAGCAATTATATTTTATCGCCATCCGTAAACACTTGTTCTGTATCACTTGCAGGGAGTTGAAATTGTGTTTGGAGCCGTTATAATTAACTGGGGCTGCGTATGTGAGTATTGGACGTATGATCTGTTTGTATATAAGTATTTTGTTTTGGCTTGTGAGATTACTGTGTCGGCATATGAGTGGGTACAGTTTGCCCATTGCAATCTTGGCTTTATGTATTTGTTGCATGATATGTGCTTTTGCATTTGTGTTGCCTTGTACAGTATACCCCAAATATTTCAGGGTGTTACTAGGTGTAATGAGGTGTCCATCTACATATAGCTGAGATTGCAGTGAGCAGTTTTTTCTAGCTATTCTCCTGAGTAATAAATACTTTGTTTTGGATGCATTAATGGCTAATTTGTGTTCGTGTAAATATGGTATAATTTTTGTGTTGATGTGATTTTGTGCGATGTCTAATGCGTGATCTGGATTCTTTGCTGTCGATACAAAACAGGTGTCGTCGGCATATATGGCGGTAAGAAGTTGCGGGGAAGTTGGTAGATCATGGATAAATATGGAATATAGCAAAGGAGATAACACAGAGCCTTGTGGTACTCCAGCTTGTATTGAAAATGGTCCAGCTGTGTGATTTTCTATTTTAGTGAAGAATTTACGATTCGTTAGGTATGAATTTAAAATTTTAATCAAATAGCTTGGTATACCTAATTTGATTAATTTGTGAACTAATCCCTCGTGCCATACGGAGTCAAATGCTTTCTGTATGTCGATAGTGACCATAATTGCTTTTTCTTTGTTTTGGAAGCCTTCTCTAATATAATTTAAAACTCTGATGATTTGAGCCACTGTGCTGTGACCGCTTCTGAATCCGTATTGCTCGGAAGGTATAGTATTATGTTTATCTATGAAATTTTGTAATCTTTTAAGGATTATTTTATCAATTACCTTTGCTATATTATTCAGTAGGGAAATTGGTCTGTAGCTATCCACATAACATGGTTGTTTGTTAGCTTTGATTATTGGTATGATGTTGGCAATCTTGAGCATATCCGGGTATTGACCAGTTTTAATAATGAAATTTATTATGTATGTAAGTTGTACTATTGCTTTTTTTGATATATTTTTGAGTAAAATGTTAGGTATCCCGTCTGATCCCGGGGCTGTTTTATTTTTTAATTGTTGTATTGTGTTGTAAACTTCTGTACAAGTTGTTAAGTTTTGTGTATTTAAAGTGTTTAATGAATTCAGGTATTGATGAACTGATTGTGTGATATTTTGATGGTATTGTGTGTGTTGTGAATAATTTATAAAGTTGTTTTGAAAATACTCTCCGAACTTTTCCGCTATTTCGATTTCATTAGTAAACGTATGTCCGTTACTAATAATTTTATTAAATTTATTTTGTTTGAATCTGAGACGTTTCGCGATTTTCCATAGCGAGTTGTTTTCTGGTTGTAAGGTGTTCAAAAAATTGGACCATTCGTTGTTTTTGTGTTCTTTTATCAAGTTGTTTATTGTGTGTTGATATTGTTTTAGTAGTGAATGATCGTTATCGTGCCTAGTTTGTTGCCATTTTCTCCTTATTTTGTTTTTCTCGTGTATTATTTGTATGATGTGATCTGGGAGAGTATTATGGAATTGGGTTTTTGGTTTTAATATAGTTGATTGATTTCTTGCTGTGATGATAATATTTTGAAGATTTCCAATTACCTTTGTTAAGTGTTGTGTATTTTCTATTTTGTCTGTTATTGTGATGTTTTCATTTATGTGTTTTCTAAATTTTACCCAGCTTGTAGTGTTGTAATCGTATGTTTTTGTAATGACAGGGTTATGTATATTGTGTGAAAGTTTCAGATGGATAAGGACAGGATCGTGATCGGAGTTGAAGTCTGTTAGTGTTTTTATTTTGTGTATGTTGTTAATGTTTTTCCATATGGCTATGTCGAGTGTGCTGGGAGTGAAGTTTGCGTATGGAAAATGCGTTGGTTCATCAGTATTGAATATAATACAATCAGAATTGTCACAAAATTTCAAGAGTATTTCCGTTTTTATTAGGGAGTTTAGCGTAATGATCCCACAGTGGATGTCGACAATTGAGATCACCTACTATCAGAACTTTGTTGTGTGTTTTTATGATATTGTGAAAGTCCAATTCTTTTAACGTATTACCGGGAGGATTATAGAAACCGACTATTTTAATTTTATTATCTAAGAGTATTGGGATATGCTCAATTGATGTATTATTTTGTTGCAAGAGTTGGAAATTTATGCCTTTTTTGATTAACGATGCGATACCACCACCGTTGGCATCGGCGGGGCGGTCTTGTCTAATGAGACGATATTCTGGGTTTCCAAAGTTAATTGATTTATTTGGTTTAAGAAGTGTCTCGATAAGAAAGAAAATATCTGGTTTGTGAATGTCGAGAAAATGTCTGATGAGATGGAGTTTGCTATAAACTCCACGTACATTATAGAATATAATTTTAAGATTAAATCGTTTTTGAAATACTGTTCTACCACCTACCTGCCTAGATGTCATAGTTGTCTATATTAGTAACAAAGTTATTGTAGATCGTGAATTTCTCCATTTTATTGTTTGCCTTCTTCATTTCCTCTAGTAGATCAGCAACGGCTCTGCTAAGTTCGTCCAAGTTTACCAAGGAGTGAAGTTCTTTGAACATGTTGTTCAGCTCGGTGAATTTGGTTATATCGTTGTTGGGTGGTCTGGGTTGAACGTTTGTTGTTTTTGATTGTATTTGAGGCTGTTCATTTTGGGGGTTGTTTGGGGAATGTTTTTGGATGGGAGGCTGGGAAAATCTTCATTGTTGTTTCTTTTTGTCCATGGGTTGTTTGTTGGAATAGGAGCTGGGATATATTTTGTGGTGGTGGTGGTGGTTTTGGATTTTAGATTGATTGATTTCTTTTCTTCAAGCCATATTTTCCTTTTTATGAATTCTGGACAAATTTCTGCGTTTGCAGGGTGGTCTCCTCTGCAGTTGGCCTACCGGGCAGGAAGCGATCTTTCTTCAACACATTCTGGTGTAAGATGTTGCCCCGCGCATTTTAGGCATCTCGGCGTTCTACCGCAATTTGAGGTAGCGTGGCCCCAGAGCTGACAGATGTGGCATTGTATGATTGGTTTGTTTTGTCTTCTATGTTCCCATACAACCCTTGTGTGTTCGATTACTCTTACCGTTTTATTCAGGTAGTCCAGAGTAATTTTGGAGTCTGTAATAACTAAATAAAGGGGGCGACCCTTCGTTGTCATACGATAAATGTCCTTAATTTGAATTTTATGAATTTTTTCAAGCTCTTCTCGGATGTCAATGATGTGTAGCCCTTCTGCTAGGCCTCTTAGTACGAATGCGTGTGTTTTGTCTTCTCGTCTGGAGTAGGTGTGAAATTGAATTTTTTCCCGTTTCAGTGTTTTTTTCAAATTCTCAAAGTCGCTAGCATCTTTGGTGAATACGATTGTTGAATTGTTTGTGTACTTAAGTTCGAATGGGTTTTTGACTTCTTCTGTTATTCTGTTTACCATATGCCTGTGGTGTGAAACGTTTCCGTCAATTACTATTGGTGGGCATGCGGTGAGTTTCTTAGAGATTTTGGAGGCTGCTTTTGTACGTTTATTCTCTTGGATGCCTGTGTCGTCATCATCGCTGGTAACACCGGAGTTATTGAACTTTCTGAAGTGAGTTTTCTTCCTTTTCTTTTGTGTTTTGAATGTAGTTTGTTTCTCGTCTTCAGAGAGTTCAGATAGCGTATCGTAATTGTTGTGTGTTTCGATTGTGGCTTGTTTGTTTGTCTGACTCAGTATTTTATTGAAAGATACACATTTTGGGTTTTTCAAATCCCGGTGGTGTGACGTCTCTAGTGTCCATGGGTTCATTTGTGGTGATTGTCTGGATTACGTTTATGTCTACTTTTTGTTGTTCCGCACTAGACATATTTAGTTTTCTAGCAGTTATTTTAGAATTTTTCTTAACAATTTTCTCGTATTGCGACGTGAAATTGTCGGTTGTTATTCCAACGCCAGTATTCTCAGCGTCTTCAACTTCCTGCCCCCATGAGAGATTAGCAGGTTTATGTATTTGTGCTTGAATTGTTGTTGTTTCAGGGACGTTTGTCGATCTCTTTGAGCTTATGTCTTCCTCTGATGAGTCACTGCGCTGTGATCCTATAGTATCTTCTTCCATTTGTACTTTTGTTTGTGTTACTTTGTTTAATGATCTATCCGGTGTGGAGGTATTATTGGCCGAACTGCCTCTACACACAGGAATTGACAACTCAGAGTTGAAAGATTTCAGCCCTATTATATCACTATCGCAAGTGATATTTTTGTTTTCTGATCACTTGTTAATGTTTTTGTTTATTTGTTCTGGACACTTTTCGATGTTAACTTCTGAACACTTTGCTTTAGATGGTTGGTTGTTGGTTAACTCAATACATTTAGATAGCGACGATACGTCGATTGTTTCTAAACACTGTTTTGGAATAATTATCGTTTCCAAACTATCAGTTTTATTTCTTTTATCTTCAGTCAAAAAATCTTCATCAATATAAACTAGTTTTAGAAAATTTTTGTTTTTTAATTTTAATTCTGAAGTTTTCTTTTTTATTCTATTGATTTCTGAAGAGTATTTTGACAGTGAATTTTCATCTGTAGTATCGGCACTGCGACGTGGAACGTCGGGATCAAAACTACGACTAGATTCCCGTACACTTATCTTAGGAACCGTTTTATGTGTGTTGGTTTTTGTAAGTCTTTTTATTTTATTAGTTTTTGTTATTGTCTTATGTTTTAACGTACCTTTATATCTTCTTTTCGGTGACGTTTTCACTGACACTATTGTTCTATTAACACGCACATTTTTATCAATATTGAGATTTTCGCTAGAGAATATTTCTGGTTTTTGCACATTAAGTTTTTGTATTTTTTCCCTCAACCTTCGTGTATACTCGGTGGGGTACGGTGTAGTCCCCGTGGTGAGGGGCGAAGGTAGACTTAGTAAATCTATGCGTAGGTTTTCAATTAGACCAATAGATTAACTATAATATTGAATAGTAATAATTATGGGGGGGTACACTTTGCTTGAGGTTTATACTGGTCGTAAAATATATCACTATACAGATTACAAAACAATCGTTAAACGCGTGTTCTCTCCTCAGTAGCTGATTCGAGGAAGTTACCGGTTAACCTATCGTCTACAACCTTGGTTGGAACGTACCTTTTAATAACAATGCTCAATTCACCGTCCGACCAAGCAATATACTGTTTACGTTATAGTGAACATTTGAAACTGTTTTTCAGCTGCTTTTCAGAGATAACCCAGTCGAAAGATGCTGAGAATCATAAACATATATTAGGGACAAAGTTATTTTTAGAGCGAAAATGTATGGATAATGTTGAAGAAGCAAGGAGCCAGCTTAATACTTCAGACGCACACAATACATGTAGAGACCATCGGCATACACATTTTATATTGTTATTTTTATATGTATTGTTAATAGAAACTTTAAGTGCTTCCAAGAGTGAGACTCTTATAACCAATAAGAAAAATGTTCTAATAATGTCACTGATATTGAGGTTCCAATAAAAAATAAAAACAGGAAACAAACATGAATACTGATGAATTGCCCGAGGCAAGGGACCTATTGGGTACTTCATTTTGCAAGGACAAGGAAAAACTAATTTACAAAAAAAATGCCTTGAATTTATTTATGAAAGTGGAGACAGATTTTTAAAATTCAAATTCTTTAAAAACATTTTTTAAACATCTCATCACCTAAGAAAAGCTTTTTATATTTCCCGATCCTATCGCATGGTTTAATTAGTTAGTAATGTTGTTCGACTTGGAAATAATGAAGGAGTTAGAGCGGAAACAAAAATTAAAACAATACATATTTTCTACGAAAAGGATTTTAGTGATCTCAAATATTTGAGTTTATCTACTCGAAAGTAGCTTTTTCATAACTACGGGGTTTTATATAAAATCATATGATTTGTTGGGATTTATTTAAGAGATACCAAGATTCAAATTGTCCACAGTATCCAGTACAAGATGAGTAATTATTGAACTTACCACTGAATTTGGAAGTTGATCTAATTCAATCTGAGTAATGATAGTCTTTCTTTCAAGAAATAGTCCAAATGGATCAAAGTACATATTTTGTTCAATGCCAGAGTGAGTTTACTAATTCAATCAACTGACGATCTTAAATGAAATTATACTCGGTAATATTTTTTTGTTTTGTAAAAAACACATAGAGACTAACGGAGAACATCGAAACAGGCGTCAGACAGTGTAATAGTGAGTGTGGTAATAGTAGTACATGTCTTGGATTTGTAATATGTTCATTCAACATATTTTCGTCAGCTGTCTGAATTGTAAAAAATTACTGAACGTAACCCAGCAATTAAGTTAGCAAGGATGATTATTATGTCAAAAAAAAATGGTTACTTTTCAGATTCAAGTCATTTTGTGTAGTTTTACTTCTAATATAATAAAAGTATAGAAGAACCTGTATAAATTTCTTTTATTTATACTATAGAAGAAACGAATATTACAACAGGTTATGGGCCCAGGCCAGATTTAATAAGCTTCAGTGAATTTCAAAGTAAAGTATAAAAGCTAACCTAAAAAATAAGGCGTGCCGGCTTGGCTTGTAAAGCAAATTAAAAGCAGAAATGGAATCTGAAAGTGTAAAGTTTACTTTCGCTAGATTAGACAACAATTATCAAAATTGGAAATTTAGAATTAAAATGTTGCTTACACGAGAAGGAAATTGGTCTGTTGTAGAAGAGGCAATACCAAATGAACCATCTGTTGAATGGAAACGTAAAGATGAAAAAGCACAAGCTACAATTTCATTAACTATCGAAGACAATCAGATAGCACAAGAAATGTGGAATGAACTGCAAAAGGTACATGAAAGAAATAATTAAAGTAACAAGTTGTATTTATTGAGGAAGCTGTATCAGTCTAGACTTGAAAATAAACCAATGCATGAATACATTAAAGAAATACTAGAATTAGTTGAAAGACTACGAGGAGTTGGTGAGGCTATTAAGGATTTCCATGTAGCTGCATTATTGTTAGGTGGATTGCCAGAAAGTTATTCCACATTAGTAACAGCATTAGATGCTAGGCCAGATGATGAATTGACTCTTGAATATGTAAAGGGAAAACTAATGGATGAGTATAAAAGAAAAGAAGATACCAGTTCAACAGAGACGGCATTAAACACAAATAAAAAGTTTTTGAAGGAGATGAAAGAAAAAATAGAATGTTATTATTGTCATAGAAAAGGTCACTACAAAAAAGATTGTTTTTTCATGAAGAAAGACAGAAATAAGGGAAAGCAACATGCCAAAGTAACTGTTGAAGGTGATGAGTTGTCTGACTCAGTTTTTTGTTTCAATGTTTCCGGTAACAGTAAAAATAATCTAGAATGGTATATTGATTCAGGGGCTACAAGTCACATGTCAAATAATCCAGAATTATTTATTAAATTGGACTATTCAAAGTTAAATAAAATTATAGTTGCAAATGGACAGGAAATGCAAGTCAAAGGTAAAGGTGATATTTTAGTAAAAACAGAAATTTCAGGTAAATGCATAAGTTTAAAATTTAAAGATGTTTTATTTGTACCTGAGCTAAGCAATAATCTGTTATCTGTGTCTAAAATTACAAAAGCTGGTTATAACATAAAGTTTGATGATTGTAATTGTTGTATAGAAATTAATAATTCTATTATAGCCACAGGAAAATACTGTAATGGTTTATATAAATTAAACATGTTTTCAGAAAAAGTAAATATTGTAAAAACGTGTGAGGAAATGAATAATTGTATACATACATGGCATAGACGTTTAGGTCACAGAAGCCCTGATGATATAAAAATGATAGTAAGTAAAGATTTAGCTATTGGCATAAAAATAAATGATTGTGGTCAGAAAAAACAATGTGTCACTTGTATTGAAGGTAAATTAATGAGGAAATCTTTTCCTAAAAAATCAGAAAGTAAGACGTTTAAAGTTCTTGATTTAATCCATAGGGATATATGTGGACCTATGAGAACCCCTACTGTTGGTAAAAAGAAATATTTTTTGACTTTAAATGATGATTTTTCAAAATATACCACACTTTATTTATTAGAATCTAAAGATGAAGTATATATTAAACGAAAGGAATTCATTCTAGAAGTCAAAAATATTTTTGGGGTCTATACAAAAACATTTAGAAGTGATAATGGAGGGGAATATACAGGGCTAGCTGTGCAGAAGCTACTCAAAAGTTTTGGTATAAGCTTTCATCGACTGCACCATATTGTCCAGAGCAAAATGGTGTGTCGGAGAGGAAAAATAGAACATTGATGGAATCGGCAATGTGTATGTTATTAGATGCTAATTTACCCCATAAATATTGGGGGGAAGCAGTAACAACTGCTAACTACATTTCTAATAGACTACATACTAAAAGTAAAGAAAAGACACCTTATGAGTTATGGGTCGGAAAGAAACCTGATTTATCATATTTCATTACATTTGGTTCTCAGGCTTTTGTTTACATTCCAAAAGAAAAAAGATCTAAACTAGAGAAAAGAGCAAAAACGGGTATTATGGTGGGATACAGTGAAAATAGTAAAGCTAATAGAATTCTAGATACAGATAAAATTATTATAAGTCGTAATGTAAAATTTAATGAATTTCTGAATAAACCTTTTAAAAATATAAATAATTGTAAGGCTGAAACTAGCAACTCAGATCCTGATTCAGCAATTACTGTTGACCTACAATCAAACAAAAACTAAACCTGGTGTGGATGATGGTGACATAAATGAAGAAGGTGGAGGATCAAATAATAATATCAATGAAGAAGAAAATGAAATTCCAGAAGAAACTGGAGGTGAAAACTTTGAGGAAATTAATGATCAAGAAATTGTAACCAGTTCAGGAAGGGTGTCAAAGAAAAGAAATTATGAAGGTTACATTTCATACAATGTGATAAATAAGGAAACTTATAATGAAATGCAAGATCCAAAGACCGTAGATGAAGCGATGTCAAGAAGTGACCGAAGAAATTGGGAAAAAGCAATGGAACGAGAGTACGAATCATTAATGAAAAATGAGGCATGGATTTTAGTAGACCGTCCATCAAACAAAAATGTTGTGCAAAATAAGTGGGTGTTTTGTTTAAAAAGGAATTCAAATAATGAAATACGATATAAAGCATGGCTAGTTGCAAAGGGTTTCACACAAACCTTTGGTATAGATTATTTTGAAACTTTTACACCTGTAGTTAGGTACTCTACGATAAGAATATTGTTTGCTTTATCTGTAGAATTAAGTTTAGATATTGACCACTTAGATGTAGAAATTGCATTTTTAAACGGAAACTTGGATGAAGAAATTTACATGGTGCAACCTGAGGGGTTTATTCTAAAAAATAATGAAAATAAAGTATGTTTATTAAAAAAGGCTATATATGGGTTAAAACAATCCTCCAGAATTTGGAATATTAAAGTAAAAAATGTCTTAAAAGACTTAGGTTTTCAGCAATCAAGTTTTGAACCATGTATATTTTTCCAAAACAAGGACAACTTATAATTCTAGTGGCCCTTTATGTTGATGATTTTTTAATTTGTTCAAATTCCTCAGTTTTTAAAACCAACCTCAAACAGGAATTGTCAAAACAATTTAAAATTAAAGACTTGGGGCCAATCAAATATTTTTTAGGTTTAAATATTGATTTTGTCAAACAAAACAATATGATTAAAGTTAATCAGAGGGACTATATTTTAGAATTATTAGAGCGTTTCAAGTTAGGTGATGCTAAAACGGTTTTGACTCCTATTGAAGTCTGTTTAAAATTGAAGCCAACCACTAACGAAAAACCGAATGTACCGTATCAGAATTTAATTGGTTCATTAATGTACTTGACAGTCCATACAAGACCAGATATATCATTTAGTATTAGTTATTTGAGTCCATTTCATTCAAGTTTTAGTATTGAGCACTGGAAACGTGCAAAACGGGTATTAAAATACTTAAAAGGGACCTTGGACAAAAGCCTAATTTTTTGTAAATCAGACAAAAATTTGTATGGTTATGTAGATGCAGATTTCTCAAATGATATAAATGACAGGAAATCATATTCAGGATTCGTTCTAAAAATGAGTAATGCTCCAATCTCTTGGGAATCCAAGAAACAATCTTGTGTTGCACTTTCTAGTACTGAGTCCGAGTATATCGCCATTACTGAAGCATGTAAAGAAGCCATATTTGTTAGTGGTTTTTTAAATGAGTTTTGTGAGACTAAGCCCGTAATTCTTTTCAATGACAGCCAAAGTGCACAAAAATTGTTAAAAAAACCCTGTTTACCATAACAGAACTAAACATATAGACACTAAGTACCATTTTGTAAGGGGTGTAATTGAAAAAAATTTGGTTGAAATTAAATACATGCCTACTGAAAAAATAGTAGCAGATCTTTTAACAAAAGGGCTGCATAATCCCAAGCATATTTTTTGTACTAAAAATATTGGTCTAAATTAATTGCTGGTTTAAGGGGTAGTGTTGTAAAAAATTACCGAACGTAACCCAGCAATTAAGTTGGCAAGGATGATTATTATGTCAAAAAAAATGGTTACTTTTCAGATTCAAGTCATTTTGTGTAGTTTTACTTCTAATATAATAAAAGTATAGAAGAACCTGTATAAATTTCTTTTATTTATATTATAGAAGAAACGAATATTACAACATGAATGACCTCAGTTTCGATTCATTGTACAATAAACCAATCAACATGTATACCATAAGTTTTTACATATATTTATTGTATTTAAATATTTACCTCTATTATTCGATTCACTTTCCCCATTTGTTTTCTATTACCATCTTCATTAGCCATTCGAAGTATTATCTGATGTGGAGTTGTCAGTATTGGTATTGCCATTTGTTTTCTCAATGCTCCTTTTACACTTGTCAATTTGTCACTGTGCAATCCAATCAAACGAAGACTACGAAGAAAAAGTAGAGGAGTATGAAGAAGAGAAGGAGGACGAAGGAGAAGAGCAGAAAGATACTTTTGAGTGTCGTGATTTTTAAAAAAATTTTCTGTCGGAATTCAAATTTCCGTTCTAATTTTTGATAAAAATTTGTAATTTTCTCAATAAAGTTTGTTGAAAAATCCTATTTTCTCATTAGTTTTATGCAAATCATTATGCCAAATTTTATCATTTTCATGCCTTTTCCTTAAATTTCAAAGAAATATTCAATTATATTGTCTTAAAGCGTCATAAATATGAGTAATTCCATGATTAACACGTTGACCGCAGACCCAAACATGTTTATGCCCCTTTTCGTCAATTTGATGCCCAATTCCTTTTGGCACAAAAATTTCATAAATATGACTAAACCCATTGTTCAACTGTCAACACGTTAACTGTCAAGCCGATAATGTTTCTTATGTCCAAGTCAATCAATTTTATTTATTTTTCAATAAATTCCAATAAAACAACTTGAAAATAGCAATTTTTTCGCGTAATTTCGATGCACAAATCAAAGAATTTGAACATTTTTTTCTGCCACAGTAAAATATTATTGCGTATCGTAAAAAGAATAGATAGAAAATTTTTGGAGACTCTCAAAAACAGCAGTGAGCGAAGAATTACTTAAACTAAAAAAATTTGATTGTAGTATTATACTTGTATTTTCTAAAATTAATATTCATCATAATATAAGGGTGATAGTAAATTAACGAAATTTCGACTAGGAAAATGTGGAAACCAACCTGGAAAAATCGGGAGGAGACGAGTACTTGATTTTCAATTTTTACTGGACACCCTATTTCAAGAAAAGTTGTAGATGTTACGGATAAAAGTATGGACAAATGTTGACTCGTTTTGCCTAAATTTTCTGTATCTGAGTTGAGAAGCTATGTGCACATCCATGTACTCTGCTTGGAGTTGAAGGTAAAGTTATTCCAAGTTTCTCAAACAGAACTAAGACACTGAATGAAAACTTTTACGAGAAACTAGAGTGCAGGAAAGCACATTCATTACTTCCTCTAACTTCAGTTGAACTATCAAGAGCTTCTAGAAGAGCGGGGAGTGCAGGAAGTTGTTTCATTAAGGTCAACACATCTTTGAGCAATTCTATACACCTTGTTTTACACAGTGACTATGAACTATATTTACCTGGCTCAATTCAATCGGAGATACGGACAGTTGCTGTATACTACAAGAAGTTAAATCTTGGAAATTCTGGTTTGGACTTTCTTAATTATTCCATTTATTTTCATCTGCCATTATTGTGACAAACTCTAATCTCTTTTCGATTCGATTTACTTCGGCGCAAATTCTGAAGCTAGATATACTGTGAAATTCCCTTGGCCGAAACAACTCCCAGTTGCATCTATAATTTCATCTTCTATATAATACGTTTTGGACACAACATGAAACCACCATTTAATAATTGGAATAAGCTTAATTGAGGTGCAATCTGCGAAACGGTTTTTATTGGTAAAAATCTTGAAGAAGCCTATGGATATTTAGCGTCAGTGTGTGAAGTAACTTTTCTTAATTTCAAAACTTTCCCATTTTCTGAAAAATTCTACTATTCAATGGCAAACAGAAACATCATCTAAGTAGTTTTAGTTTGAATATAAAAAGGTATAAGACATCAATCAATCCAAAATATAAGTCAAATTCACTTTATTTACAATCCAAATTACAAATATAATGTTATGAATATTCACTATCTATGGAAATTTAAATACCCGGATCTCATCGACGGTTATTGAACAAAGTCATAGAACATTCTAATCCTGGAGCTTTTGGTAAGCATTATCTAATCAAAATGTATTTCGAACTAGAGTTTCCATAGATAAACCAATTGTTTTATCCTAATTTCACAAAATCTGGTTGCGATTGTAAAGAATCAGAGATCAATGTCCAATTTGGCGAAGAATCAATTGAACTACTCATATTATTGGTTGTTATACTAATAGATGGAGTATTGTCAATATTCTCAATAGTTCTAGAATCACTAATTTCATTTATTATTTATTCTGCTATTTTTTTCTGTATCCGTATATTCTACTTGATCGCGATTGGTTTTTTCTATCAGATCACCAGATGCAACATTTTCCTACAGACAAATTTAGAAATAATTTCAATTCACATTGTTATTGCTCTTCTAATTGACTTTCCGTGGTTAAAATGGTCTTTGGAGCTGTACGCAATAGCAGAACATTGTAAAATAAAGTGTTACGAGTAATCTGCTAATTTAAAGAAGAGTACACTGTTCATATTCCGAGCTGATCAACTCGAGGTTACTGGAACTGGAAATAAGTGAAATTGCCAGTTTAAATCTGGAGGAAGCCTGATGTGAGAAGTATTTTTCGAAGTCCACGAACAAGTGATCAGTGGAGGAAGGCTGCAAATTTTTTTTAGATACATTCTAACAATACTTGTTTAAAAAAAAAAGAGCAGAATACATTTGTACAAACTATAATTATCGAAATTCAATTAGTTTATCTGAATTACAAAATATTTTCTGTAGCTAAGGTGAATAATAAGTTTATATTGTATTGATTGTAACGGACATTTTTGAGGATAATTTGGTTTTTCCTTTGCTGTAAAAACGAGATATTTTTTTATACAGCATATTTGTTTTCTGAGTAGAAAAGTACAGGATTAAGTTTTAATAAACGAAAGACAAAGAGTTATTTTCTTCTATTTTTTTTTCAAATTTTATATATTTTGCGTAGAATAAATCATGAGAACGTTAAGTTCTGTAGGTCGAATTGGTCACAACATTAAGTATGCAAAACTCAAAGTTATAAAAGTTTTACATTTGTTGTGTACAAGCGCCTCTTGCTAGCAAAATGCCAAATTAAATACGATTCTGTGGACAGTAGCGCCCCCTGCTGGTTAGACGCCAAACTAAACAAGATTCCCCAGACACTAGCGCCTCACGCTAGCCAAACGTCAAATTAAACTCGATTCTATTGACTCTATCGACCAATCGCCAAACTAACTAAACACGATTCTGCGCACACTACTGCCCTCTGCCGGCCAAACCATAAACTAAAACACGAACTAGCGCCATCTAGCGAGGAATAGTCGAACTGAGCGGCCGCAAGTAAAACTAAAGAAAACTTCTGTTTGTGTTTAATTTCTATACACACTAGCGCCCTCCGCCAATTAGTCACCAAACTATTACGGTTCCATAGACGCCAAACTAAAGAAGGTTCCATAGACACAAGCGCCTCCTGCCGGTCAAGCGCCAAATTAAATACGATTCCATAGACAGTAGCGCCCCTGCCAGCCAGACGCCGAACTAAACACGGTTCTATAGACACTAGCGCCTCCCGCCAGCCAGACGCCAAACTGTACAAGGTTCCATAGACACAAACGCCTCCCGCCGGCCACGCGCAAAATTAAACACGATTCCATAGACTCTAGTGACCTCTGCCGACCAGACGACAAACTAAACACGATTCCATAGACACTAGCGCACCCTGCTGGTCAGATTCCAAATTAAATTCAATTCTATAGACACTAGCGCCTCCCGCCAGCCAGATATTGTCATTCGTTTTCTTAATGCTTATTTGACACTTCTCAATTTGTCACTATGCAATCCAATCAACCCTATATTCCATAATTACATCCATTCAGATTTGAGATCATTACTGAAGGTATCTACGACTCCATTTTCCAATTCTTCTCCATACTTATACAATTCGAAATTATGTATGATTGTACCATTCAAGTCCAGAAAGAAATCATGCTCATCTACGTTTCAAACGATAAGCATTCTTACTTCTTTTCAGCATCATTTTCCTCATCATGGCTCTTCACATTACTACAATTATTTCGAAATATGTGATTTAAGGTAATTTTGAAAATAATAATTTGTTCTTGAGCTAAGTGGTTTTTAAAATATTTATTATGCCAATCTATTACGAGATTTAAGAATATTAAATAAATCATTAAAATTTAGAAGAAATTCATCTGTAGTACCTGCATTATGGAAATATGTATTAATATCTGTCCTCGATAAATAAAGAGGAGCAGCTGCTCAATATCCATCACAAAAAGCCGTTACATTGTTTCCACCTTTACACTGATAAATTTCGCAAATCATGCTACTTGGAATTTCGTCAAAATGGTCCAATTACAACTCTGGTTAGCAAAAAGATATCATAGTTATTCAAAATTGCGAGTTTATTGGTTGTTATAAAACAAAAGAGTTACATATGGTTTTAAACCTAACTAAAGAGTGGCTTTGGATGTTGAAGCGTGGCACTGCATGTCCTCAGCATACTTTTCACAAGATGGTACGTAACCACTGAGTGCTAATCGCAAGCATGATGACGTATGATCGTCAGTTAGTCGATTGCGATATTTTGACTTAATTATCTTCATTTCAGAAAATGCACACTCGCACAAGTAAGTTGACCCAAACAATGCCGTCAGTTGAAGGGCGATTTGCCTTAGATTCGGATATTTATCTTCAGATATAAAACACCAGAAATTTGTATCAGATGCTGTAGCTTTGAGATGTATATCTGATATAATCTGCACCAACTCATTTTCAACAGAACATGAGTTCATATTAAACTGACTTGCTATTTCAGTAGCTAATTTCTCAATGTTTTTACATGAAAAAGGATAACTCATAAATGATGCTATATTTTCCAATTTACTGCAATCATAAAAAGCATTGTCCCAAAATATTTGATAATTCAGCCTCATACGTATCATAATTAAACTGAGGAATCCTTGCTTTCAAAGACGGAAAATGTTTCAGATCCTTTCTTTTCAGTTGATCTATCATAAGTTGCAATTTACTTTTGAATGCGTTTACTGCGCTAATCATCTCAATAATAGTTTTTCCTTTACCTTGAAGCTCCAAGTTAACGATGTTTAAGTGCACTGTGACGTCAGTCAAAAATGCCAAATCAGTCAGCCATTTTTCGTTTTTCAAAATCTGAGTGTCATCACCTCTTTCGTCTAGAAAAGCTGTTATTTCGGGCAATAATTCTTGAAACCTTTGTAGGAACTTTCCGCGACTCAATCACCTGACGTCTGTGTGAAGAACTAAATCAGTGTGTTCAGCTGACTCCCTATCTTCCAACTGCAACTGAAAGAGCCGCCGTTGCAAGCTACGTGCACGGATGGAATTCACAATTTTTGTTGCAATGCCCATAATTTCCTCCGTGTTTAAAACTTTGGAACACAAAACTTGTTGATGTATAATGCAATGGAATGAAAAAAATGAAGCTCGTAGTTTTTTACAAAATTAAAGAAAACTTCATATATATCTTCGCCACGGGTCTTCCCCTTCAGAGGAATAATTGTCAAAAATTCTTCCTTAGCCGACATGTCATTGAATATCATCTGAATAAAAATACAGTGTCTGTCATATCGGTGGATTCGTCGAACTGTAAAGAAAAGTATGTACATTCCATGATATCATGTTTTAGTTTATCTGCGATGTCCTGACGCATGACTTCAATACGCCTTGTGACAGTCGGACGAGATAACTGAAGTTCTCTAATAGCAGACATGATTTCTGTTTTATTTTTAAAATCTCCAAATAAAGTCTCACCCGCTTCATTAAATGCTTCCTTCACCACCTATCCATATTCGAATGGTTTCTTGTGTTTCGCCAATATATGAGATATTTTAAATGACGCAATCGTAGCAGCTTTTGATTGTTTGGCTGGTGTTGTGAACATGGTTTCTTCTTTTTTCAAACAAGATATAAAATCACTTACTTTTGTTTTCTTAATTCACTCTGTGGCGGAAAATCCTTTTGATAGTTTGTATGAACCGTTTTATGATGCCTCTCTAAGTTACCACGCTTAGGTATTGCAACTGACGCACGACAAATAACAAAATGCACTTATCTTTCACCATACAAAAGAAAAATTCTTCCTCCCAATCCTTATTAAAATGATATGTTTTAGATTTCTTCACTGCACTCATTTTCCACTATTTAATAATAAACTTTGTATCGACGTAGTATCGCTATCAAGTTACAATTCAGAATGACTCCAACACACACACACACATTTCCCTTGAGACGAGCCCGTCCCTCTAGGCATCCACCCCCGGATAAATCCACGAGTGGGTGCGAAGAAGAACATTCCAACCACCCCCTGTCAATTCCGACAGGTCCTCATCCTTTTTCACGTCGCAGTTTCGCGTGTAGAATCCCTCCTCTCCCCTTAGGTCTATGGGAGATTCTGGAATGTCTTATCTTTTTTTGTTAAGAGATTAGCCTGTTGGCTATACACTCTTGGCTTCTTGTTCTGGACGTCTTCGTGTGTGTGTGTGTTTCGCGGCCTCGGGTAAACCTCTTCCTACCTCATGCCGATAGGAAAAGATCTAATCCGAGTGGTCCTTCGCCTTCTCTATAGCTGTCCCCGATGTATAACTCTACATTTCCTTGTGAAATGCAGAATTACCGTGTCGGGGGGTGTCCTCTTGTGGTTTATTTTTGTTGGGCGATGAGTGTTGCTATGAGTATCTGCATATTTTGCAACATACTCAGTAGCTCATTACATTACATCATGGAGCAACAAAGACTATGAGGTGGTCGTAGAAATAGAGCAAAACAAAATAGATTTCTGCGCACTTTCAGAGACCAAGAAGAAAGGCAATGGCAGTCAAAGATACCAAAACTACATACTGTTTTATAGTGGAGTCGACAAGAACTTGCGACCACGGGGAGGAGTAGGGTTACTAGTGAATGAAAAATTTGAAAAAGATATTAAGGAAGTACAGTATATAAGTCATAGCATCATACAGATAACAGTAGAGCTGGCCAACGAAAGAACACACCTACTAAGTATATATGCACCTGATGTAAGCAAACCGAAAGAAGAAAGGGAAGCTTTTTTTGATGCCTTGCAAGCTACTTTAGATAAAATACCCAGTAAAGACAAAGTGTTTATTATTATTATAATATTAAGGCATCATCTTCCACCGTGGAATCGTTCATCTGCCATTTGTACGGGCTTAAAAATCTAGCTGACGTTAATATTGCTGGGGTGGAAATATTTAATAAAACGTACAATGTAAAAGATACGTATCAACCCTTTTCACTGAATGTGAAATTAATGAATTACGATGCTTATAATTTTCTACCATGTCGATCGGAGCTGCAACAACATTTATTGCGAACGAAATATATTGCTTGTTTGTGGAGAAACGCTCACAATCGTATTCCTTACCGAAAGGTCACCGCTAGAATACGGATGGAGAAATATGGCTGGAAAATCGGATCCAACTTGATTCCTAGGAAACCAACTTCCTGAAGCGTTCGAAGACATCGTCATAACACCTGAAATTTTAGGAGATACTTTAGATTCAGGTACGTTTTCTGTTCCATATTATACTATCATATCATAAATATAACATTATAATGTATCATAACCATTCTAAGTTACAGAATCACGAGATGACGAGGACGTCCAGAAAGTTGAAGTGGAAACAAACTTCAAAGATAAGTATAGTGGAGATGAGGACTAAAATATGTATTTCAAATTTTAATGATCTATATTTAATTTTATATTAATAAATTATCCAATTTCTGTACGTAAATGCAAATATATCATTTCTAAATTTCCTTCAAAATGGTTAGACTAGCGATATCCCTCAATATAATTGTCAGATTATTATTCAGGAGGATTATGACATCAACTTGACCCTCCTGCATAAAAATCTAACGCGCTGGAGTATCTCAAGATCACCTTTTTTTACATATACAAAAATATATTATGAATTTGTATCATGCCCATATCGTCAGCTATTTTAATAGGACACGCTCGAATAACTTTTTTTTTCTACCGCTCATTACGGCCAGCCCCTTGAATTAATCGTCAGGTTAATATCTAATAGTTACCAGAAATATAATGCGCGTACATACTGCAAATGACTGACGCGCTCGAGTTTTTCTAAGAATCGATTTTTTTTAATAATCAGACGGGCTCTCCTCAACACACCCCACCATATGAAGGCTTTAACTTGGTAGAGGTACATTAAAGGATGCAAGGATTCTCCCTATATAATTTTCTGACGCTCTCGAGTCACTTCAAAAATCCCCGCTTGGGCTCCCCTACTATAACAATAAGTTGAAATTTATAGGGTAGGTGAGGTTAGTTAATTGTTAATGGCCGTTTATTTTTATAGATATTCATTAGCAACTCATGTCTATCATATAGATATATAAACGTGTTAATTTCCGTGAGAAAACGAATCTAAAAATCAAATATCATAATATTGTAGTGTCAGATAGCAAAAGCAAGCGAAAATTACAGCCAGAAAAATGTATCGATTCTTATAATGTGTACTTTAGTGAATACAGTATTCATGTAAACTCAAAAAGTCTCTGAACCAACAACTTATATCAATAGCCAATCCACTGATAGAAGTAAAAAAATTTGAAAAAAAATATTAATGGAAGAGGAAACTGAAATTATGGAAAGAAATGAAACACGTTAGAGTAGCACAGTAGATTCTTCAAAATCTTCAAATTAAAAGATTTAAATTCTTAATTGTTTTATTTATATTATATATTATATTTGCATAACTTCTTATTTCTTAGACCTTTTTATATGTTTTCCGTGATAAATTTTTTTGATTTTTGTTTGTAATAACATGTTACGTCTGTCAATTTGCATAATTATATTAATTAATAAATCACCTACATCATGAATATCAAAATCCAAAAATAAATATTGTATTAAAATTAATGAAATAGAACTAAAAATTTTTTATGAGCCATTAAAAGAAATCTTTACTATATTTATTTACAGAAAGGTTATTTATTTTCTGTCAACTGCCTTAATAATTCTACTACCGCGTTCCCTACGTGGGAAATCGTACCGGCTAGACAACAAACAACGCAGCCACGTTCCACATCAAGATATGCTGCAATAGGAAAATATTATTTCTAATATGGTTTACAAATAAGGAACAAAAAAGCTATCAATGATTTCACGATTATGGATTAGGGAAGGGTGTGCTGGTGAAAATAATTAAAGATGTTAATATTTGGAAGATTGTCTTTTATTTAAACTAGAGTTTTTGAGGTGTTATTACAAGTTTAAGTATCAGAAAGAATTAACTACATACAATTATGGAATATTTTAAATCTGTATGTTATATTATATTGCAACATATTTTGATATCGTACGTGGCTGTGGTGCTTGTGGCCTACCCTATAGGCTGAAGTAATACTCAACGTAGGAAACGTTGACAGATATCAAGAATAAGATGCACTAGCGTAGGTCTAAATAACGTTTATGTTTTATTTTATCACATTTTTCAACGCCAATGTGTGAATATCGAGTTTCTTCGTGGAAACGGTAATAAACTACTGTGGATAGGTATATCATGTTGAGATTTTATAAATTATAGAGTTGGCAACAATGCAGTTTGTCAAACATTCCATATAGACAACTCATCGGAGGTTTGATGTATTTAGCAACAACTAGTAGACCTGACATCAGTTATGCTGTGTCATACTTGAGCAGATTTTTGGATCGTGTAACTGAAGAGACCTGGACTGCAGGAAAACGAGTCTTGAGGTTTCTACAGGGAACTAAAACTCTAGGATTGACTTATACTAAACATACAAATAGTGACGTAATACTTGAAGGATATTCAGATGCTGATTGGGCAACGGACAAGAAAAGTAGAAAAAGCGTTAGTGGATCTATAATTTTATATGGTAATAACCCAATATCATGGTCATCCAAGAAACAAACTTGCGTGGCTTTATCAACAGCGGAAGCTGAATATGTGGCAGCAGCACAAACAGCTCAAGACCTAATCAACGTAAAGGGTATTTTAGGGGACTTAAATACTATTGCCAAAACGATTCTATATTGTGATAATAAGAGCACAATTTTAATGCCCAAAAGCAATGAAAATTCGAAAAGAACCAAACATATTGATATTAAAAACCATTATATAAAAGATTTAATTAGTAAGAGGGAAATAGAAATAAATTATGTATCAAGTGAACAAAATTTAGCCGATATGTTTACTAAATCATTAGGTACAGAACTCTTTACAAAGCTTAGAGACAAAATATGTATAATTTAAAGCTTCATGTTTTTAGTTATATATTACATAATATCTTAAGTTGATTGAGTGATTTTCATTAATACATGTCAAATCGAGGAGGAGTGTTGAGATTTTATAAATTATAGAGTTGGCAACAATGCAGTTTGTCAATGATCCATTCATTGGCACTTTTGGCGCGACATGATGTATTAATTGTAAGGTTAGCTAGTAGTTTTTCACTCACCACGTTGTGTTATATTTTTGACCAAAAATCAATAAACCTTTTATTTGAAGGATGTTTTAATCTTGTGACAACCTAAAACCGTAACGGGTTCTTAACAGATCATATTTGACTTTGAAAAAAGTTTAAAGAAGAACGAAAAGTAATATCTGGAATCTGTAGGCTGAATTCAATATATGAAAAGATTTTTGAATTATACTTTGATTATAGCAAAAAATGAAATTTGAAGTAGAAATATATCGAATGGAGCACATTGACATTGTGCTTTTTGCATATTTAATAATTTCATCGACGTTATAAAATCTTCCTCAGTTGAAATATCAGAAATTCAGATTAAACATATCATCGGGATATCCTTTCGATTTCTTAGTATCCACGTAACATTCAAAAGAGTTTTTGGAGTAAAATATATGATCATCAGTATGCATACAGGTGTTGTCATAAAATTCCGAAAGTGTTTCCTCGAGGTCTACACACGGTGCATTCCACAAAGCGTTCATTCGTCCAATACAAGAGTTTGTGTAGAAATTTGATGTGGTGGACTGTTATTCCTTATCTCCCATACAGTTCGGATTTAACCTCCAGTAATTTTCACCTCTTCTTAAATTAAAAGAACACTTCACACAACGCTTCAAACTAATCAAAGATTATGTCTAAGTAGAGGTCACACGGTTCGTCAACGGATTGGCGGAATACTTCTTCGACTTAGAAATACAAGAGCACCGTCTACAGGAGTGTGTTGAATAAAAATGGAGAATATGTTGAGAAAGAAACAAAAGTTTGACTTTTCAAAGATATATAAATTAAGGCGAATATAGTATATTAGTAAATCAATAACCAAAGCTGGTGATTGGGAAATCATTCGTAATAAAATTCTTTGTTGTCTGTTAATGAGAACAATAAAGAAATAATGAAAATTTTAATAGCCCTATCCTGTAGGGAATGGAAAAAGTCTATAATCGATTGGTACAGGTATCAAAAAGATTTGTCTTTAGGAATAATGGCGTAAATAATAAATATATGGAAGTGCAACGGTAAAAGATGAATGAGCTCTTCCACTATCTAGAGCAGCGGTTCTCAAACTTTTTTAGTGACGGAACCCTTTTGGAAAACGAAATACTTGACGGAACCCTACAATAAAACAATAGTCTCTGAAAGTATATTCGTAATTAATAAACGTAGAATGTAACTGTTTTTTATTTTTAATTAATTGGTTGATATCAGGTTTGATAGAAGACAGTTGAAGTCTCATATCAGGTTCGGCATTCAGTCTATTCCGGTATTTTGTTTTCGTGGCTGCATAGGTTGAGAATCCTGTTTCGCACAAATATGTTGTTGGAAATGGGAGAAGAATATTCAGAGCCATTTTGGCAAGCATTGGGTATTCATCACAGATTCTGTACCAATAATCGTTGAGAGATGACTCCATACTTGTGTCTGATGACATTTCTAAAAGAGATTCATATTTCTCATTTGACATACTTTCGGGCTTTTGCAAGGTGGGTAAAAAAGGATTATGAATCCATGAATTCAGTTTCAATTTTGTATTCGGTTCTTCCGGAAAATACTTCTCAAAAGATGCGCACATCGAAGTGAGATATTAGACCAATTCTTCAAGTACATCATCTTGAAACATTTCTGAGTCGTTATCGCTAATAAACTTACTGAGTAAAGCTTTCTATTTCTCTCTTACTAACGCAAATGATCCAAAAAATTTAATTTTCTTTTAAAGGCAGTTATTTTGTTACAGGCCTGGAACACTGTTGTCTGTTTACCTTGCAATGATAAATTTAATTCGTTCAGTTTTTGAAAGATATCCGCCATGAAAGACAGTCGGAACAACCAAGTTTTATCATACAAACGGTCTTTCAAATTAAAAGAAGTATCTGAAAGAAACATTTGTAACTCGGCTTTAAGTTCTGTATGGAGCAG
Source organism: Diorhabda sublineata (assembly GCF_026230105.1). Taxonomy (NCBI): domain Eukaryota; kingdom Metazoa; phylum Arthropoda; class Insecta; order Coleoptera; family Chrysomelidae; genus Diorhabda; species Diorhabda sublineata. Next base: position 4,956,775 of record NC_079486.1, read on the forward strand.
CAGTGTTTTATGTTCGCTACCATAGTCTTCACACAATAATGAGAACAATCGGGATTGTAGTGGTCGTGATTTGATAAAATTAATAATTTTTACCGCTTCATCCATTACTAATTTTAGGTTTGACGGCATTTGCTTCATTGCTAGTGTTTGTCTATACAGGAGACAATGACTGGAACCACAATTAGGTGCGTTTGTGGGCAACGGTGAACACATAAGCATGTCTTTTTCAAAAGAACTTTCATATGGATATCTAACGATAACTAGCAAGATAGCCAGACCAGCGACATCAGTAGACTCATCCATTTGCAAGACGAATCGTGTTTTTTGTAGACGTGTAACTAGCTCTTGTTTGACGTAGCTTGCCAGATCATGAATTCGACGTGAAACAGTATCGTTTGATAGTGGCACAGTAGAAAGATGCTTTGCAGATTTTTCATCAAGCATACATTTTGTTATGTCTAACACATGGTTTTATTAAAATCTCAGCGAATGTGACCTTTTCATTGATAGTTTGGGTTACTTACATAATAGTTTTTTGACTTTCCAATAACTGTTTTTTTTACGTAAAAAAAATACTCTATTCTTGTCTTTAGACTCGAGGTGTAAGTTTCTAAATGTCGGGGCAACTTGGTAGGTGCCATGGAACTATTATGAAGCAGTTTACTACATAACATGCAGAGAGGTGAGCCGTTGGAATCAACAAATCCGGAACTGATATATGATTCATCATACTTCCTTTTTTTCGTCTTTGAAACCGTGGAACTTGACGTCGTTGCATCCTTATCATCGATAATTGCTGTACACTCCGCGCGTACTGCTTTTGAACATTCGGCTTCGTTAGAAGATGTTGCAACACATTTAACGCCTTAAAGCCAACGGTCCATTCTTCTTTATTAATAATTACTTGTCAGGGTGGTCTGGTCAAATTAACGCACGATCGTTACTGAGTAGAAGAGTTTAGTCCAAAGAAGATATGTACAAAACTGATACAATCAGAATACAGCAGTAGAACAAAAAACTTCGTTTCTAGCAAATAGGTACTTATCGCTCCGAACGCTAATCGTCGACTGACTCGAGTGCCGAAGCGCGGTCGTCGCTTTTATAGTCCTAGTCTCGATCGCGAACATTCTTAAAAATACTCGAGTTGGCGCCTTTGATAAATAAAAAGCCGAAATAAAAACAGAAATACAAAAAATGCGGTGTAAACAATCTCGACTTGTTTTGAAGCTATATAGCCGAAAGTCGGTTGTTTACAACTATAGCGTCTGATCTCAGCGGCGGCTTTTATAAAAGTGACTGCGCGCTCACAAGTAGATATCGGTTTTCATCAAGACAAAGGCTAAAGCGGCTTGCGGATCTCATCAGTGAGACATAAAGCATAAATAAATCAACTTAAACTTAAGTATTAAGTCTATTCTTTTTATCTAGGTGCATGCCGTCCTGAATAAATATTTGGACTACTGTAGAGACAACTCCCAGTTGCATCTATAATTTCATCTTCTATATAATATGCTTTGGACACAACATGAAACCACCATTTAATAATTGGAATAAGCTTAATTGAGGTGCAATATGCGAAACGGTTTTTGTTGGCAAAAATCTTGAGGAAACCTATGGATATTTAGCGTCAGTGTGTGAAGTAACTTTTCTTAATTTCAAAACTTTCCCATTTTCTGAAAAATTCTACTATTCAATGGCAAACAGAAACATCATCTAAATAGTTTTAGTTTGAAAATAAAAAGGTATAAGACATCAATCAATCCAAAATATAAGTCAAATTCACTTTATTTACAATCCAAATTACAAATATAATGATATGAATATTCACTATCTATGGAAATTTAAATACCCGGATCTCATCGACGGTTATTGAATAAAGTCATAAAACATTCTAATCCTGGAGCTTTTGGCGAACATTATCTAATCAAAGTGTATTTCGAACTAGAGTTTCCATAGATAATCCAATTGTTTTATCCTAATTTCACAAAATCTGGTTGCTATTGTAAAGAATCAGAGATCAATGTCCAATTTGGCGAAGAATCAATTGAACTACGCATATTATTGGTTGTTATACTAATAGATGGAGAATTGTCAATATTCTCAGTAGTTCTAGAATCACTTATTTCATTTATTATTTATTCTGCTATTTTTTTCTGTATCCATATATTCTACTTGATCGCGATTGGTTTTTTCTATGAGATAACCAGATGCAACATTTTCCTACAGACAAATTTAGAAATTATTATATTAAAAATTGGTATTTTCATCTTACCTCTTCATTCACAAAGTTATCCTCAAATCCACTTGATGAAGGACTGGCTTTTCCACTACATTCACATTGTTATTGCTCTTCTAATTGACTTTCCGTGATTAAAATGGTCTTTGGAGCTGTACGCAATAGCAGAACATTGCAAAATAAAGTGTTACGAGAAATCTGCTAATTTAAAGAAGACTACACTGTTCATATTCCGAGCTGATCTACTCGAAGTTACTGGAACTGGAAATAACGGAAATAAGTGAAATTGCCAGTTTAAATCTGGAGGAAGCCTGATGTGAGAAGTATTTTTCGAAGTCCGCGAACTAGTGATCAGTGACGGAAGGCTGCAAATTTTTTTTAGATACATTCTAACAATACTTGTTTTTAAAAAAAGAGCAGAATACATTTGTACAAACTATAATTATCGAAATTCAATTAGTTTATCTGAATTACAAACTATTTTCTGTAGCTAAGGCGAATAATAAGTTTATATTGTATTGATTGTAACGGACATTTTTGAGGATAATTTGGTTTTTCCTTTGCTGTAAAAACGAGATATTTTTTAATACAGCATATTTGTTTTCTGAGTAGAAAAGTACAGGATTAAGTTTTAATAAACGAAAGACAAAGAGTTATTTTCTTCTATTTTTTTTTATTTTTATATATTTTGCGTAGAATCAATCATGACAACGTTAAGTTCTGTAGGTAGAATTGGTCACAACATTAAGTATGCAAAACTCAAAGTTATAAAAGTTTTACATTTGTTTTTCTAAAGACTGCGAACCGAGGAGAACTCGTTAGGCGCTACATGCTTTTCCGTGGTTCAATAGGGAGGAAGTGAAGAAATTAATAGAAAACTACAAACCACTCAAGGCGAAGACAACGAATATTGAGGTGAAAATTGTACTGAAAAGCGAAGAACCGATTTATCAGCGACCAAGAAGACTATCGGCACCCGAAAAAGAAGAAGTAGATAGACAATAGAAGAATGGTTAAAAGATGTAATAATCAAACCGAGTTTTTCGGATTTCGCTAGTCCTATTGGACTAGTGAGAAAAAAGGATGGCCGAACCGAGGTACACAAATGGCAATAAAAAGGATATTGACTACAGAAGAGTATGAAAATTTTTACTTAGAGCATGATATATTGTATAAATACGATAATGGATTAAAATTAAAATTAAAAGAAGAAATAGTAAACAAGGAATTTCACATACCAAGACTAAAAGACAAAATAGAATCGATTAAAAATAACTTTATACCTTGTAAATTATAGAATAAAAAAGAAGGAAAGAAAGAATGAGTGCTTCATCCTATTCAAAAGCTAGAAGATCCGCTAGAGAGGTATCACGTCGACCAATTAGGGCCAATGAAGTCAACAAAAAAAAATATCAGCACATTTTTGTGGTAGTTCATGACTTTTCCAAATTTACCCAACAAAATAAACCATGACGAAAGAAGTGATATGTTGTCTTAGCGTAAAATATTTCGAAGCCCGTCAAGGATAATATCTGACAGAGGATCCGCGTTCCGTTCTGAAAAATTCGAATCATATTGTCGAGAAGAAAATATTAAACATGAGTTAACAACTTGTGAAGTCCCACGAAGTAATGAAGAAGTGGAAAGGGTAAATAGGATCCTTATACCAGTCTTAACAGTACTTAGCGGCCGCAAGTTGAACTAAATAAAAATTCTATTTGTGTTTAATTTCTATACACACTAGCGCTTCCTGCTAGCCAGACAACAAACTAGACACGATTCTGTAGACACTACCGCCCTCTGCCGGACAAACGCCAAACTAAAACACGTACTGGCGCCATCTAGCAAAGAATAGTCGAACTGAAAGTACATAGCAGCAGCAAATTGAACTAAATAAAAATTCTATTTGTGTTTATTTTCTATATACACTAGCGCCCCCAGCCGGTCAGACGCCAAACTAAACACGGTTTCATAGACAGTAGCACTCCCTGCCGGCCAGACGCCAAACTAAACACGGTTCCATAGACACTAGCGCCTCTCGCTAGCAAAATGCCAAATTAAATACGATTCTATACACTAGCGCCACTCGCCGGCCAGACGCCAAACTATACACGGTTTCATAGACCCAAGCCCCTGCCGCCGGCCAAACGCCAAATTAAACACGATTCTATAGACACTATCAATCTATTTCAACAAATCGCCAAACTAAAACACGATTCTATAGACACTAGCGCCCTCTACCGGCCAGACGCCAAACTAGACACGATTCTATTGACACTAGCGCCCCCTGCTGGCCAGATGCCAAATTAAATTCAATTCTATAGACACTAGCGCCTCCACCTTCACCAGCCAGATATTGTCATTCGTTTTCTTAATGCTTATTTGACACTTCTCAATTTGTCACTATGCAATCCAATCAACAGTTTATTCCATAATTATATCCATTTAGATTTGAGATCATTATTGAAGGTATCTACGGCTCCATTTTCCAATTCTTCTTCATACTTATACAATTCGAAATTATGTATGATTGTACCATTCAAGTCCAGAAAGAAATCATGCTCATTTACGTTTTAAACGATAAGCATTCTTACTATCATGGCTCTTCACATTACTACAAATATTTCGAAATATGTGATTTAATGTAATTTTGAAAATAATAATTTGTTCTTGAGCTAAGTGGTTTTTAAAATATTTATTTTGCTAATCTATTACGAGATTTAAGAATATTAAATAAATCATTAAAATTTAGAAGAAATTCATCTGTAGTACCTGCATTATGGAAATATGTATTGATATCTGTTCTCGATAAATAAACAGGAACAGCTGCTCAATAACCATCACAAAAAGCCGTTACATTGTTTCCACCTTTACACTGATAAATTTCGCAAATCATGCAACTTGGAATTTCGTGGAAATGGTCCAATTACAACTCTGGTTAGCAAAAAGATATCGAAACAAATTATATATCATTAGAAAATCTACACTCTAGCGATGTTTATAAAAAAACAAAAGCTTCCTACCACCTTTACTTTTTTTTAAACGCATGAATTGTTGTAATAATATGAATATTTAAGATATAATACATACTGTGAAAGTTATGAAGTTATAACTTCTTGTATAAGTTAAAATAAGAAGAGACATGAAAATCAGGAAAATTGAAGAAAATAAAGTGAATTATTGAAGAAATGAGTCGTTTTAGAAAATATCTTGTTTAACAATTCAACACTGCACATGTCAATATGCAGTGTTGTTTTGTTACTATCATTACTATATCTATACACGAAAAAATTGCTAAGGATAATTTATTCAAACTGCTTAAATTAATTAAACAACTTTTTTTATTAACAGCAAGGACACGGAGGTAAACGTATGAATAGTATATATATCTTATATGAATGAATAATCTACATACCTTCAATTTCAAACACATATATAAACATTTTTCTTCAAAACAATTAGAAGACACAATTAAGATGTTTACTTCACCAAAGAGTTTGTGATAACCTTTTCAGAATCTAAATAAATGATTCTGTTAATGTAAAACGGTCGGTTAAACTTACATTCTGGTCCACATTTCTTAGAAGCACATTTTAAGCATTCTCGAAAGCAACCATGGCATCTTCAATTCAGGCAGTTACAAAGATCCATTTCTGATTTATTTTCATAATATGTTGACGGCATTGCTGCGTGGAAGAATATCGTTATTCTCCTTCAATTGTACACTATACTCCTTCAATTTGTACACTACTGTCTCTGAAAGGTAAAAGACTTGCGGAACCATATCGAAATGGATTTTTTCATTTATTTCAATCGGTGTCTTATACTGATTCGATGTCGGTAGACTTGCGGAATCAAGTCGCCACGATCTTTCTCTATTTATATCAGTTTGTGGATAATTTTGACTGGATGCTGTTTGTGGTTTTGTTGTAAGTGGGTATAGATATGGAGGGCTAACGTTTTCATGCAGTTCTCTGACTCCACTGGATAATAGCGGGATTGCGGAATTATACTGTTATGTCTTAACTAGACATGATTTTTTCCTTGGAGGTTTATCGTTATTTTCCTAAATAAAAATATTTTCAAGACCAAGAAAATAATTTTGATGAAAAAGTTTATGAAAATATATAAGCTAGGCAACATCGTTATGTATCTGTATTCGTTTGCGATAAAATGGCTGCCTTTGTTTACTAAATAGTGAGAAAGTTTTGTTATTTTTCAGAAATTTTAGGGAAAAATAGATTAGATAGTTACGTATTTTTATTGTATTCCTACATCACAATCGTTGTGAAGAAGTGATTCATGAGTAAAAATGCAAATAAAATTTGAAAACATTATTTTTTTGGCCAGCTTATATAATATCAACAAAATACTTTATCAAAATAAAGAACATACAATATTATCACTTTTGCATAAAAAAGTACCAACTACAGACTAGGTACCTAATCATTATAATTACCTAATTATAAAATAATCTTTCTTGCTTTCTGAGTGGCAAATTTATCAATAATTTCCGTAAAACCTATTTTTTCACAGATTTCGAATTTAATTTGAAGAGAGATTTTCTTTGAAGAACCACTCTATTTTTCAGAATACTCATATTTTTTCTTGGCCTTCATCAGTGTATCAAAATCAGAACTGCTGAGATTTTCTGCAAAGTTTCTAATTTTGTTGGAACCTTAATACCAATGACATTATAAGAACATTTTTCTTGTTAGTTACAAGAGTTATTCATACTTTCAGAACCAGAAGAAGAAGTTTCAGGTGAGTGAAATAATTAAATTTCTAAAAATTTGGATGAAGCGAATCTTTCAGACTGATGTAAACTACAAAATCTGCAATAAGTAACAACATTTTTCCAACAGACAATAAATACCTTTCAGATGTTGAACCTAAACACTGCCAAGAAGTACCCGGTTTAATATCCCCAAATTTAACATAACTTTTTGCCCGAAAACAAAATTTTCTGTATATAAGCTAATTCTTTTATCAGTTACACATTCTTTTTCAAAAATATTTTCACAAATATAAACTTCTTCTGGTAAATCTTTTTACTGTATTTTCAATGCATCTAGCTACTTTTGTCTTTGCTCTACAATAAAAAAAAATAAGACTAATATGTCACTTGAAAAATATCTAAACACTTGAACAACGGCAGCCATTTTATCGCAAACGAATACAGGTACATAACGAAGTTGCCTAGCTTATCTTTTTTCATAAACATTTTCACCAAAATTATTTTCTTGGTCTTGAAATTATTTTTGTTTAGATTAATTGTGGAAAATATTGCCCATTAACCAAATTTAGTGAGAACTGAAGCCAGATCATAATGATTTTAATTATATTATGATTTATAAATAAATATTTGACAACATTGATGTTTACTGTCAAACCACAAATTTACAAAAATCGTGTAAAAATGAGACAGCAACTGAAATAAATGAAGAAAGACCATTTCGATTCGAAGCTACCAGAATAACAACATTCATAGAGAAAAGATTATTGTGCAGATTGGGAAATACAACGATAACCTTCAACTAGGAACATCAATCCAATTTAATACCGCAAGAGGGAAATAACGATAAACCTCCAAGGAAAAAATTATGTTTAGTTAAGATGCCTCGGTATAATTCCGCATCCCGCTATTATCCAGTGGAGTCAGAGAACTGCATGAAAACGTTAGCCCTCCATATCTATACCCACTTAGAACAAAACCACAAACTGAAAATCTCACAAGATGCTATAGTGTCTATAGAATCGTATTTAATTTGGCATCTGGCCGGCAAGGGGCGCTAGTGTGTTTGGAATGGTGTTTAGTTTGGCGTCTGCTCGGCAGAGGCCGCTGGTGTCTATAGATTCGTGTTTAGTTTGGCGTTTGGCCGGCAGAGGTCTCTAATGTCCACAAAATCGTATTTAATTTGGCATTTTGCTAGCGAGAGGCGCAAGTGTCTATGGAACCGTGTTTAGTTTGGCGTTTGGCCGGCAGGGAGAGCTACTGTCTATGAAACCGTGTTTAGTTTGGCGTCTGGCCGGCTGGGGGCGCTAGTGTATATAGAAATTAAGCACATAGAATTTTTATTTAGTTCAACTTGCGGCCGCTAAGTACTTTCAGTTCGACTATTCCTCGCTAGATGGCGCTAGAAATTTGTATGAATGGGTAATGTCGAAGAATCTGTCACTGTTGATCCAGATGTAGATGCTGATGTAACTGTTAAAGATGCTTGCAAGCGTTGTTTTTTCTTGACTAGCCATATTCCTTTATCAATACCTTCAAAAATAACTCCTTCTCTTCCATTATTTATACAGTCGTTGACCCTATTGTGTACCAATAAAAGATTACTAAAATATTAAATACTAATTAACTGATAAGTTTATCACTGAGAGTCATCATCTGCATATGTGTGCGAAATTATTTTTAAAATTAATTAAATGAATAAAAAATGAATAATAAATTTTTAATTGTTGATTACCATTGATTACAATAGCATATAACCTCTATTTTTTATTAAATTATATTCATTTATTATATTTAATTAAATTTATTTCATTACCGTAAATATTTGATACATATTTCACTCGGAAATAAATCTGAAAATCATAATAATTTTCAATTTCTTTTATTACAGTTTGAATCTACCGCTACTATTTTACTAAAGTCTGTATACTCACCTGTCTATTAATTCATTTTTTTTCCACTTATTTTTAAATTACGACAAGCAAGCCAGCGTTTTAATGTTACAACATTGTTATCTTTTACGGTTGCAAATTTAAATTTTGCTCCAGGAACATCGTCCTCTGTTAAAAACATTTTTTTTCAAGTACACTTTACTGTGTGTTTATATGGGGATTTGACAGTGTTTGTCCCTACTGAACTACTATCGCTGCTACTGAGTAATTTTTCGTACTTCAGGAAAAAGGCTCATTTAGTATTTGGTGGGTTGTATGCACCAACTATTTTAATTTTATTATCGAGAAGGGATGCCTTGGAAAGAACAAATATAAATGCGGCCCTAATAAAAGCAGTACAAAAGCTTTATGAAAACAGTAAATCACAAGTAAAAATAGGAAACAAGGTCTCAAAAGGATTCTCCATCAATAAGTATTGTGGGACAAACAAATATCCAAGGAAAATAAACATCGAATATACAATAGCATAATAAAAAGTATAACAACATATAGTAGCGAAGTCTGGCCTCTAAAAGAAAAAACAGTCAAAATGCTTGAAGCCACAGAAATGGATTATTGGAGACGCGCGGCAGGAATATCAAGACTGGAAAAAATAAGAAACGACAGAATCAGGGAGATCATGAAGGTGCAACACACGATTACGGTAGACATTAGGATGAATCAGTTAAGATGGTACGGACATGTCCAAAGAATGCTTGAAGACCGCATTCCCAAACAAATTTTAAATATATATATATATATATATATATATATATATATATATATATATATGATATTGAACTGGATTGGGCTTGCGCTATCCCCTTGTATGATACCAGTTGCCACAGGTATTTTATTGCCTAATTTGTTGGCCATTCTCTCCCCGCAAAGAATGCTTGAAGACCGCATTCCCAAACAAATTTTAAATAGGGCACCACAAGGAAGAATATATATATATATATATATATATATATATATATATATATATATATATATATATATATATGTATATATATATATATATATATATATATATATATATATATATATATATATATATATATATATATATATATATATGATATTGAACAGGATTGGGCTTGGGCTATCCCCTTGTCTGATACCAGTTGCCACAGGTATTTTATTGCCTAATTTGTTGGCCATTCTCTCCTCATCTTATGTCGTAATTGCATATTCACAACAGAGGTTTTATAAAATTCGTGAGGGCTCCTTCTCCATATAAAACTTTCGCAGAGAGTTGCCTTTTCATAATCCTTATTTTTGTAGCTCTCAATTGAATATTCAGGTTATTGACTTTTTTCCTAGCATTGGTTAGTTCCTTTCTCAAACGTTCATTTTCTTCTTGCAATGACTGCTTCCTACCCCCAATTCCCATATAACAAAATGGAAGACTCTGTAACTCTTTGAACCACTCTTCATCTTCATGGTTACTGCTATAACTATCTATCATGTCAATGTTTCTGGAATGAATCGGGGCAATAAAATCACTATTTGAATATGTGTGTGGATGTGAGGAAACATTCAATTGGATTATTAAGTTCGTCCAAATTTTCCCCTTACCGATTCACTTTCTGAACCTTTATCATATTTGTAGCGGAATGGTACAGCAGTAGTAGGCAATCTTTTAATTGACTAATATTTTCACTGAAATGTTTATTTATTTCTTAGTGATTCATGGCCTAGGATTGCCAAAACAGCCTTACCTGAAATAAGGAAAATCAATGTTAACATACATATTTATTGTAATGGTTATGGTAAAGTAGTAGTATTTTATTATGTTCAAAAACATGAATTTATTTCATTTCAATAACGGGCATAAATGGAATAAGGATTAGTAGTACCCTTATTTGCAATTTCCCTAATTGTATATTATATCATTGTACCTTTGTATCATTCTCAAAAACAACTACATATCATTGAAATTTCTTGGTATGCTCACAACAACGATAAAAACACTCTCATACTTATCTTTAATAAGGATTTTTAAAATCAAACAAAAAAGATCATTCAAAAGAATTGTAACAAAACCAGAAATAAAAAATATAAAAATAAGTATATACGTACCAAAGATATTTAAATAATCTGATTTTAATATAATTATATTCCTTGGCTTTGTATTGAAAGTTACGATTCAATGCAAAAATTTGGATAATACCAATAAATAAAAAGACTCTTTCTAATAAAGAAAAAAAATTTGTCCTATCAACTACTACTAAAATACCTACTTATAATCGTATTGTCAGTTTTATCATTGTGTAGTAAGTGTACCAACTAACTCAGGACCGGTCTTGGTTTTACATCGCAGAGCCAAAAGTTATAATAATCGAAAATATTATTTATTGTATTATCTATTTATACTTTTTGGATTGACCACAAAATAATATAGAAATGTTAAAACTGAGTTCATTGTTGAGTTAATTATATTTATATTACTTCTGGTACTAATTAAACAAAATAATTTTATTCACAAATCTATTGTAGGTAAATCAAGCATGAGTCATATATTTTTGAAATTATAACCTATTAAAGTGCAATACAAAAAATATATACCATTAAAAAATATATCCAAGGCGTCATATTTAATATAGTTATAACATTACAAAAAAGACACCAACTACTACAGTTGAAAATATAAATTGTTCAGAATTTCAGAAATTATATTTTACAATGAGACCATAAATGCGTACAAAACCATCTGTTTGTTTAATTATATAATTAATAAAAGAAGGCAAAAAGTCTACTTATCTGAACCAAGTATGTATGGTCATAAAAGCGGATAATTACTAGCACTTTCAGTCAATTACCTAAGTATTGTATACAATTCCTAGGGATTGTATAGAATACCTGCTGGTTCACCGGTAATGTGTAAAATAAATAAATCTTAAGACTAAACTAATGTTAGGTAAGCCGGTTAATATCAATAAATCTTAACAGACTTATCAAATAGCAGACAAATAAAACATGTATTTACTTGAAATAAACTTTATTATCAACTTTAAAATCACAAAAAAATAACAGGAAATTTAAAATTCTTCTTGTTTGTAACATAACATTACAAGTATCTTTTAACATAATATAAGTAATTTTGTAATTGAACTTCACAAACAAAACAATTCTCTTTATAACAAAAAGTAGGTTTTATTTATTCTTACACGACAAACTATTATGGCACTTTGAAGAGCACTTTTGACACAGAAACACTTTTTAGAGTCACAGTTTTTTTTGTAGCTACATTTCACAAAGCCTTGTCCTGTCCCCGTAGATTGAAAAGTCGCAACTGTATGGAGTGTCGTTTCCAGATTGGGGACGTCTTCTTCCTTCTTGCAGTAATTTCTGATGGCAAACAGTGAACTGTTGTCTTGAATACAATGTCTTGACAACGCCTTGCTTTGTGCCTAGTTGATATAGATCGTCATCAGTTTTGTGTAATACTACAGCCAGTATATTGCGAGCATCACCACGACCTCTATCGACTTCTGGAACAGGAATGCGTACAGTGGTACCCAACGATAAGGGAGGGAATTTTTTTTCAGAAGTTTTAAGCATTTTCTGAGCTTGTACTATCAAATTCTCTTTGGCTCTGATGCGGTTTTCTATCGAAAAGGCGTTTTTTGCGCATAAAGGACAAGCAACTTTGGATCCAAAACCTTCTGCAATATTTTCTTCCGGAGCAGCACAAATAGTATGAATAGGCCTATTCTGCATTCTGCACGAATGACCACCTGTTGTCTCCTCGGAATAAACACAGCATATAAGTGCACAACACAATGACTCCTCTCGTACTGATACCAAATTCGGATCATGTAACGCTTGATCATTTACCTCACAAGGAAGATTTTCGACATTCGTAGGCTTAACAACATTCGTAGGCTCAACAACATTCTTAGTATTTGGGATAGCCATGTGTTCATCATGCGCACTTTGGACATTTGAAGCTTCCTTACCGATGTTAAAACTATCGAGTGCAGCGTTTTGTTGATCTGGTTCCTGTAGAGGTTGAGTGTCAGCTGTTTCAGTTTCTGACGTCTCATCCGCATCTATTACAGATTCTGAAGATGACTTCATCACTTTTTCTAAATCTTCTTCGCTCTCCAGGTTGTGAGTATCCTCAAAAGGCAAAGATATGCCAACTTTTAATTTCGACCCAAAAAGAGCTTCATAAGGTGTTCTTTTGATTCCTGAGTGAAACGCCCTATTCTTCATGAGTTGTACAAATCGGAGACCATCACTGCAACGTTCGCTATCGTTATCTTGCATCCAAGTTGTAAGCATGTTTTCAATGTCCTGGTTAGCTCGTTCGACACTCCCTTGACTTTGGGAATGTCTAGGCTTGCCATGCACAATTTTTAAGTTCGGCCAGTATATTTTAAGATTACTGACCACTCGGTTTGCGAATTCTCGACCGTTCTCCGATTGTAAGATGGCTGGTGCACCAATCAGTGTAAAAATATCCAGTAAATTGTACACTACTTCCTCAGCGCGTTTTGGTTTCAGGGCTCTTAATATGACAAACTTTGTGAGATGATCCTGATAGACCATTATGAATTTATAATCCCGGTCTGGATGAGAGATAGTCTATCAATTCTACTTGACAGCGAGAATTAAATTCTGTTGAAAGTATGGACTTCAAGACATTCTCTTTTTTTATTCCTTTTTGTTTTAGTTCAACATCGTGGCGAGTTATATTCTTATATCTTGAAGAAAACTCCTTCAGCATTCTGTCTCGTCCTCCATGGCCGATACTTTGATGTGCGTCGTGAAGTATTTGAAATAATTCAGTATCAGCAACGTAGTGTATAATATTGTTATTTGTAGTAGCATCCACAGGAAAAATCAACTTATCTTTCTGACCAACTGTTATAACATCATAATGCTTCAATAACCAGTAATCCCGAGAAGTTTTTTTTTCAGCCGTTTTTGCATTTTTTGTTTCTTCTATCAATTGTTCATAACGATTTTTTTCAATAAACGTGCGATTTTTTGTATTTGCTGCTTCTCTTTTTATTTGTAATTGTGAATAAAATCTAACTATGACGCAAATAGCTCAATACACGTGTTAACAGTATCGCACGTCGCGAAATGAAATGGAGAAATGCGGCTGTTTGCTTAAATAGTGTCGCGGTATCCTTTTTCTCAAGCGGCGGCGGCGGTTCCTTTGACCTGAAAGGCCGCCCGCTCGCGGTATCCTTTTTCTCAAGCAGCGGCTCCTTTGACCTGACCGGCCGCCCGCGGTATCCTTTTTCTCAAGTGGCGGCTCCTTTGACCTGACCGGCCACCCGCCTGCGCCGCCTCTTGTCAAAGGATTTAATTTTATTTTCAAAGGCTACCGCGTGCGGCGTACACCCGAAAGTGAAATTGACAGTTTTATATGGAAGCGCCTCCGTAGTGAAAGATTGTGTTTGTGAACTGTTGTACTACGAATTGAATTTATCCTCAAAAAATCCGACATTTGATAAGATTCTGGATAAATTACACCTATGTAGTTACCTCCGTAGCAACCTACAGACGCTCCAGTCGTAAGTCAAACTAAAAGAAAGTATTAATAAAAAAGGTAATTCCACATTTATGTGGAACATAAGTATACGTAGTTCACGCAATTACAGAAGAAAATAAGTACCTAAATATTTTGTTTTGGATTCAGAGTGTGATAATGGCTCTCTTATTAAAAATACGGGTGGTGGTAACTCTGACAGTTCGAGAGATGAAGAATTGTGGTGTAATTTTACTTTGAATTTACCTACTTTCGCATATTTTTGATTAAAATTATCTTTGCACCTAGCTTGTGTGACCCGATAATTTTTATTCGTATTTTGTTTTATTAAACACAATTGCGTTCGGGTGTACCGACATTATCTAAACGAACTTACTTTGATCGCACCGCCTTGGCGCCGTGCCGTCTCTTGTCAAAGGATTTAATTTTATTTGCAAAGGATACCCGCGTGCGGCGTACACTCGCGAGTGAACGGTCATGCTAAAATGATTCACTTCCATTAATGCTTGAAATGGCGCGTCTAGGAAGGGTGTCAGGGTTCTATGAAGCTTACCGTACTTATTTGTTTGTAATAACCACAATTGCGTTCGAGTATTACATTACCTGCTGCAAGTTTGGCATTGTATAGAATACCTAGGTAAAGTGTAAAATAAATTCTATTTCATACTTTACCTGCCCGTTTTAGGTATTCTATACATTGCCTAGGTATTGTATACAATACCGGATTATACACATTGCCGGTAACATATATAATAAAATTGAAACTAAAATTCATTTTTATTGAAAGTATTCAACAATCGTAAGATGGTATATGGCATTATTATATTCTTACCCTTAATAAATACGAGGACAAAAATGAAAAATGGTGATTATATTATGGAGAGACATTACATTGGTTGGTTAAGAAAGTTCTTTTTTATATCGAAAACACCAGGTAATGTTTAAAGTAAAGCTCTCAGTACATTTTTGAAAAAATCAAAACGAGTATCCACGACAGAAACGTATTTAAGAATAATCATTAGTGATGTTAGTTATTCGAGATAAAAGTGTGCTATATCGCTTAAATTGACTAATAAATATAATAAATAAGCATATCCTCATTAAAAACATATATGTTTGCCTCGTGAAGGCACGAAACGTCGTACCGAAGATTTGTTGGTACATGTCTATAGTAAATTTATATTCAAATAAAACTAGTATTTGATATTATTTCTTCAAACATTCTATGCTAGATATAACAAAAGCATAAACATATACAGTTTCATAGCAACGTTGCCTAGCTTATATTTTTTTCATAAACATTCTCGCCAAAATTATTTTCTTGCTCTTTGTTTAGATCAATTGTGGGAAATATTGTCCATTAACCAAATTTAGTGAGAACTAAAGCCAGATTCTTATTGGTTTTTAATAATATTACGATGTATAAATAAATATTTTTGAAACGTAACATGCATCCAAATAATAAACAAATAAATTGTAAAATTTGACAACATTGAGGTTTACTGTAAGTTGGCTTCAATTATATTCACACATGCCAGCTGGATTTTCGTCCAAGGTCAAAGTAAACCAAAGTTTCAAACAAAGGAACTTCGGAAATCATTATGATTAATAATAGGAACGGAATTGGTATCTAGTTGGAAAAACTTATGTTTAAGATTTATACGTGAAGATTAGGTGAATATAGTTTAAGTAATGAAGTAAATTTTGACTGAAAAGGTACATATTTTTTAAATTTTGATTCTTATAGTACGTATGTACAATTATTTTTCACATTTTCTACACTTTAACAAAGTAATTTGATATTGCATGTTGTATTCTTTCATCTGATTTTGCAATCATAATCATCATCTTATTTATGTCAGAGTTTTGAACTTAATATACCTATACGTACTTGTGTATTTGAAAATGCTCACGTACACACCACAATGTTTTATGTTGATGAATATGATTTAAACAAGCTAAATGCTTTTAAGAGTTTGGAAAGTATTTGAATATATTTTTTAATAACAAGTATAGGCACTACACCAATACTGGAATACTCTAACCATAACCTAACATATTCACCAATTTAACCATGGTAGCTTGGCTGAACTGGGCCTGGAAGTTTGTATTGAAAGGTCTGTGAATGTCCCGTTACAAAAAAAATAATTAGATTATTGAAGTAGCGCCAAGTGAACCGCATCCACCCGGCTTTGAAGATTTTTGCAGTGATTCTATCATTTAGGTAATATTTTTGGAAATTTGATAAAACAATCCCCAACACTTTTTTTAAAATATTTATTTATATGTATTGATTGATATAATAGGAGCGTTTGGATGTATTCACATGTGGACCTTTAGTAGCTTTGGAGTACCTACCTTATGGAATTGCAAGATACAGATCATTCAAACTTTGAATGAACTAGGATCTAAGCCGTAAGTTACAGTATCAAGTTCATATTCTTGAACCAATTTGTGCTTATCTTCTCTCCACAATATATGTTGAAATTGTCGATCCGAGGGATGTAACTTAATCTGTCGGTACATCTTCTCTATATCTGCCTTAAAAGTGATTTGGTGCTTTCTAAATCTTAACAATGTATTGAATATATCGGGTTGTATGAATGGACCTACCATCAAAATGTCGTTTAGACTGATGTTATTAATTGATTTATACGAACCATCAAAAACTACGCGTAACTTTATAATCAAAGAACTAGATTTTAGTACACAGTGGTGAGATAAAATGAATTTACCTTCTGATTTTAAAAATTCGTTTGCCAAAGACATATGCCCTAACTTGCAATAATCTTCAATGAATTTAGAATATTCCGTATTCAAGTAACTATTATTCTGCAACCTTTTTTCTGCAGACTTCATCCGTTTTAGAGCTATATCTCTAGTTTGACCCAAAATAGGTTTTTTTAAAGATAATTTAATAACAAATCGGCCATCACCTTCTCTATAAAAGTTTTTTACGGAAAGCTCCTCACAACTATTTTCTTCTACCGAGTAAACTGATTGCTTCGTATTAGAAACTTCCTCAATTTTCCAAAAGGGCCCTAATTGTTCCTGAACGTCTATTTTAGAAAGGTTACAAAATGTATAATTCCAAGGAACTGTAAAATTTCCTGAAATGATCGTAAAATATATTAATGTACAACCAATCAAAATGTCAATATTAGCTGATGTATCAAAAGTAATATCAGCTAGCAATAAATTATTAGAAATTTTAATGTTTGAAAAGTCTATATTAAACTGTTGTTCTTTACCTGTATTTTGATCTATGACTAAAAATGGTAATTTTGCTTACAATTCGATATGAATTGATTTTGATTTAATTTTAATTTTAGAGACATTCGTAGAGTTTGTTGCATTTATACCTACTACCGGAATCGAAATGGATGTACATAAGAAGGATTATGATGGAGTAAAGTGATAAACTCCACTTTAGTTATGAAAATAATAAATGTTGATGTTCTGCATAAGAAGATAATCTATAAAGAATACATCGAAGGAAAAATAAGATGAGTACTCAAAGAAATAAAAGGAGTAACAAAAAAAGGGATATTCATAATTATAATGATCTTCAATTTCTCTATCTATCTACCTATCGATCTAAAAACAGTAGACACCGACACGAAAAGCTAAGAATAAATGTGCGAAAACAATTAGAAATACTGTCTCTTCAAAATTCATTATACATATATTTAATATCAAATGCCTTCAATACGACACTGTAAGCCTACATCTTGATGTTTAGGACTTTTTTGAAAAGAATACTGATCCCTTTCCGTTCGCTTTCATTAGAATGATTTGAGATATTAGATAACAATATACTTTCAACTGGTTGTTGAGGAGCTGAAAGAATAAAACAAAAGTGTGTGGGTGTGTTTCGTTAGAAATGGTATTACCTCACCACAATTAAAATAAAAATGTTTAATACTATTGGCAGATATAGTATTGAATTTGTACAAAACGATTAAAGTGATCAAATGGTAAGTTCTTATTCAAAGACAAGTGGCAAGACAAACATAATACATCATTAAATTATAATAAAAATAAATATCACAAAAGTTATTGTTATCAGACTAGTTTGAGGTTTACTCAAAGGAAACAAAATATCGGTCAAATTCCTCTTTCTAATACAACTGTAAGATAAAGAATAGATGAAATGTCAGATGCAGTAAAACTTTCAGTGGTTACAGTTTTAAAACAAAGTGAGTACTTTTCACTTCAACTTGATGAAAGTACTGATGTTGCTGGCGAGGCTAATCTATTAGCCTTTGTTAGGTTTGAATCTAATAAAAGCATAGAAGAAGAACTGCAATACTTTCTCATCAAAAGCAAGAGGAGAAGATATTTTTAATAATTTCTATTATTTAATTACAGAAAACGAAATAAAATGGACAAAAAGTATTGGACTGACGCCTGATAGTATGCGTGTTATGTCTGGGGTCTACTTAGGTTTGATTGCCAGAGTGAGGGCAGTCGCTCCTTCTGCTAAGTGGATGCACTGAAGCTTGCAAAGAGACGTTAATTCCTTGTTCCTCATTGTCTTCAACATCATTTTACATTTCTGACTTTTTGTTTCTTGTTCTTTGTTTCCAGCATAATTTTCCTCATCATGGCTCTTGTTGAAATTACTTTCATCTTGTTTTTGACTTCTGCTTTCTTTATAATCTTGATTTTCATAAACTTTCAATATCAGAGTGATTATTTTATTTTTATATTCTTTATCAAATTCCACATATCTATGTATTTAAATTTGATTCCAGAGCCAATATCCATTGTTTGAGTATCCTATCAATGGAATTTTTTTATTCTTCTTGTCTATTTTTGGATTTTTGAATATTTATGGCATTGGCATTTGAGTCAAATAAGTTTTTTACCTTTTCATTTCTCATAACGACTACAATTTAATGATTGATCTGTTGTGTAGATATGCTGCTATCCAAAGAGTCCCACGATATGTTTCTTTACCTTGATCTGACTCAATCATCAGGGATCTCGCTTTATTTAGTAAAGTGCGATTGAGTCTATCCGCTTTTCCATTAAATTGTGGAGATTTTGCTGTGTAATCAAGAGTAGTACTTCGTTTTTTAATGCATTCTTTTACTCAACTCAACTTTTGACTCAAATTTAGCTTCAATCATTTTTATCTATTATATTGTTAAGTCTGACACTTCGTTATTGTGTTCCAGTAAAAATATCATGTGAAAATGAGAATAGAAAATGTTAGAAAATACCTTTTATTGTCCCAGGTTGCTGTATCCATGTGGTGGCTTTGGTTTGGGTTGTTTTCTTACTTGCCTTCATGAAAACATATATTTGCAATATCTTTTACGCTTATGATAATGTCACGTTTTGCAGATTTTATCATACTTTCATTTTCTAGTTTTTTAAATGTGTTCTCATCGCCTCTCATTGTAGTTATTATTTGTATTTTGTTCGACAATTTTTTTGCTGTTGAATATATCTGAAAAAAAATTTTTTTCATCATGATTTTTTTGGCATAGGTTGCAGAACATTGAGTTGCCACTTTCTCTGTTTACATTGCTATTATTTGTTGTAATGAATTTTCGTTTTTATTTTCGTAATCCGAGTTAATCATTTATACAGAGATAAGTCCTGGGTCCATAACCTGTTGTTTTCAGTATTATTATAATAAAACTTGGCTGTATTTTATTAAAATTAATTATTATCCTTTTTATTGTTATAACCTAAAATGATAACCAATAAATAAAAACTTAAACTGTATATTCTAAGATTATATACTCGTGGTTATATTTACATTTTTAAGCCATTTTAAATGTTCCAGATTACTTTCTAAGTATTTTATTATTGTTTTTGGACGATATTTTTGCGCTTTCTTAGCAGTCTATTCCCACCAACTGACTGTGCGTCGCAAAATATTAATGTTCCCGAGACAGGGGCTGCGTCTTTTATTAAGTTTCCTTGGTTGATTTCCATCTGAAAGGATATGACTATACTCACCTGTCACAGTCGAGTAGCCTTCAAGTTTATCTGTTTCCATATTAGTCGATATTGATGGTTCCTACGGGATACTCGAGGAGCTACCTACAAATTATATAAATTCATAACTTAAGGTTCAATTTAAATTTATTATATGGACAGTGTCAATAGTTGTGTCTACAACTATCGTAATTATATATAAAAATATAGCCATTTTGAATTCATACTTACAAGGTTCTTCAACTAGTCCTCGCAATTGTTTCTAAAAAATGTCTCAATTATTCTCAATAGAAAAAGGAAATCAGTAAGCAAAAATAAACAATTGGACAACTACATTATAGAAAATATTCATTGACATTTATCTTTCACCTAAATTATTATTGAATAATCGTTTTGGTTATTAATATGAAATAAAAACATGAAGCCTGTTCCCCAGATGTTAAACACATCAATTCATTTCTACCTGCTTATAACTGCCATAAATGGTTGAGTCATGCCTATACCCAAAATATACAATGATTCAAACAATTTAGCATCCTGATTATATGACTAGAAGAATTAACATTCAGATTTTTGTGGAAATAATATATTACAATTAATATCTACCTATCAGCTTTTTTGGAGTTGAAAATGAAGATGGTTGTTGCTTCTGGACCCAAAAAATATCATTTTCACCTTTTTCGTAACCTACAAACAAAAATAGCAATTCTTTTCCTCTGCCTAACTTTTCACTAGGTTTTTTGTCACAGTAAATATAAGTCCTTACCCGGTAAATGTAGAGTTGGCAGTGAAAGTTTTTCTAACCTACCATTTGGATCAATTAAATTTATTAGAATTTACAAAATAAACCTATAAATTTTACTCAAATTATTTAGATCTTTTTTACCAATTATAGCTTTTTCGTTCTTATGAATGTGGACCATTTCTAAAAATTCTCTTTTTCCTGTTTTAGATTCCGTTCCAAGAATTTTTGAATATTTATAATTGAATTATGTTTTTTATGATATTTCATGGTTCGTTAATGCAGTTCTATTTTTTTATCGTATTGAAGACCTCTTAGTCTATTTTCTAAATACTGAGATGTTTGCCCTATGTAGAAGCGTCAATTAGCACAAGGCAATTGATATATATATATATATATATATATATATATATATATATATATATATATATATATATATATATATTACTTCTTTTGTTTTTTGGTGTTCTAGATTTTGGATAATGTATTATGTCCTTTATGACTTATACTAATTCTTGAAACGGAATCTAATAAGGAAAAATTAATTTTTCTCATTAGAAAGTTCTAAGTTGATTTCATATATAAATCAATATAAAATAAACAAATTGTCAGTAGTATTTTTTAATGAAGGCTTAAAGAAAAGTCGAAACGTTTTAAATTATCAAAAAAAACTAATTTTAAGACAGAAGAGACCTAAATTCAAGAACATTTAGCTGCATTAATATATCAAAAGGTCTAAGAAATTATTGGTTGTTTTACTGGATAGAGTACTAATTTCATTTATTATTTATTCTGCTACTCTTTAATTTTTTTCTGTTTTAATGATGTCTCAAAAGTATATTCTTCCTCTTCTAAACCTATCCAAAACTTTATATCTCCATTTTCTGATTCTGCTTGATTGCGATTGGTTTTTTCTATCAGATCACCAGATGCAACATTTTCCTACAGACGAATTAAGACATTACTATATTTAAAATATGTATTTTCATCTTACCTCTTCATTCGCAAAGTTATCCTAAAATCCACTTGATGAAGGACTGGCTTTTCCACTACATTCACTTGGTGATTCCTCTTCAGTCTTCTTATTTGATTCTGAATTTCGACTTGAATCAACTAATTTTCTCACTTTTTCGACTCTTGAATCTTCATTAATATCAAGTTGTTTATTTTGAGTATTGCAGTTCTGTTTTCAAAAGCGTTTGTAAATCAAAACCTGACAAATTTTCCTTAGAGCTTATCCCTATATTCTCATTCAATGACATCAACAATTCTATAACAATATTTAAAAATCCATGTTGGTCGCTTTGGATGCTTTCACCTGAAAAATTTTAAAATTTCCATACAAAATCTGTCACACTGGGATTTTCTAGAAAACCAAAAAAACTTCACATTTTTCAATAATTATTTTTTTTGTACATTGAAATTAGGAGCTAGTTACATAATCATTGAAAAGTTTAATCAAGACAGATAAAGTGGGTTAAGTTAAGTAAATGGATTACAAAAAATCTGCGTGAAGATCATTAATCGAAACGAACACTATTATACCAAATCAGAAACAATTTTTCAATATAGAGAAATTTCTAATTTTAAATTAACTTCTGTTAATAATGTGATTTTTCATTATAAGAAACTTTTTAATCCAGAAAAATGGCAAGTGACAAAAGCAGTTCTATACGTATCCCATATTATTATTGAAAAAATTGGAGAGCAATAATTTGCTATTTTTTAAAGAGCATAAACTAGAAAATAACACAAGTAGTCGTATAGTTCAAATCGGGGGCGACAATGGCCTTCCACTTTGGGATTCATTCGCCATTCGAAGTATTATCTGATCTTGAATTGTCAGTATTGCCATTCGTTTCCTTTATGCTTTTTAGACACATCTCAATTCGTCGTTGTGCAATCCAATCAAATGTTTATTCCATAATTGTATCCATTCAGGTTAAAGATTATTATTTGTATTTATGTATGTATTTCTATTTTATCCCAGAGCCGATATACATCCTATCATCCGAAATTTCATATTTATCTTGTGTATTTTTAAGAATACCACAAACTATTAGTTGAACAATACAAGTTGTTATCGGAATCTATTAGCAGCATTTCATTTTCCGATAGCCACTTAGAAAATAAGATCATGGATACTTTTTCGAAGAGAATCGAAATTATTTATGCCGAAAAAAAGAAGTTTCTTGCTGATATTGTGGCATGGCAATGAAGGAGACAATTAGTTCGATTGCAGCACAACTCCGAGAGGAAATTCAAAATTGTACAACAAAATTGCCTGGTGATTGCACTGCTGAAGATTTAATTGAAGGTGAATTAGATTATGTGCCAGAACTTTTAACCTGCTTCTTAGAAACATTTGTTATGGGCGATGTTTCGCATCTATCGAGGCAAAAACGTAAAATAAGGAAAACAAATAACGACCTTGCAATTTTTTCTATTGGGCAAGATATGATCTACGCTGCTTCAAACCATAAAATCAAAACTTCAAACATATAAGTTTAGGTTTAGCAGTCAAAAGATTGTGTAATAGCAAAAAAATAATCAACTTGTTATCTAAATATGGGCAGTGTTGTTCGTATACTACTTTGGAAGAATTAGAGACCGAATTAACTTTTTCTACGGCTAATAGTATTTTCGTGTGTTTTATTACTTGGAAAAATTATAATAGATGTAAAAGATTACATTCTATTATGGCGTTATCATTGCAGCAATTTCCTTTCAGTCTTTTCTGGAAAACACGAATTTGACTATCGAAGATTGTGTAATTGAATATTTCACTGATTTCTCGCAGTTTCAAGATAGCTCACCTCAAATACAGCATCCAGATATATAAAATCTACTCCAATTATATGATCACTATACAACAGAAACTTTACGAGGCAAGCATGGTAAAAAGGCACTATTTTATGCTATGTACATTGATTTTATAAATCTTTACCATTTATTTATCAGAAGTATAAGAGTTGGAGATTTAGATGCATACATTTATGCTCTTGGAAAAATCGTCTGTTTGTTTTTCTACTATAATTATCAAAATTACAGCCGGTGGCTAGTGGTTCGTTTGGTATTAGGAGAACCCAAAAACCCTTCTCGCGGATCCCAGTCGACTTAACGTTAGAGCAAACAATCAATGGTGAAGCTGCACATCGGCTCACGGAAATCGTGAACCTGACAAGCTCTATTTCTTCCAGACAACGTTCGGCACGAAATAATGGAGCTCTAACTCGATTTATTTCACACGTTTTAAATCGTGCAGGGATGAGTAACAATAGTGAAGACGTCGCTGCAGACTTACATCCAGATAGACTCAAGGAGCATCAAAAGCAAATTAAAGCTTCCATGCATAGCATTGAGCAGATCACCAATCCCTTTACTTCCTCCACAGACAAAGATAATCTATATAATATTTCTACAGGACAGGCTACTAGCCAAGAAGTTGCTAATTGCTTGCTAAGCACTGTTTTATCTGGGATGTCTCTCCGTGATCAGTTTATAACGGAATGTAATATGAATCCGGATAGATTTCACATATTTCTGAAGAAACATCCATTACTTACTTTTGAAAGTGTAAAGAAGAAAATGGTTATGAAGATTGGAGAAAAAGTTCAAGAGGTCACACTTCAGCGGGATTTATTCGGTAGATTATTAGGTCTATTTCTGGTTGCAAACTTAGATCTTGGAAAAGTATTGTGTTTTCCAATAACATCAGTCCCGTTACCTCTATGCCATATAGATGGTTCTTTTAATAAAACTACAAAATCAGTACTGGTTCAAGAACTAGAAATCAGAATTGAAGAAATGGAATAACCGCCACCTTAGATTAACTGTGGAATCGTAGATGGCTTCTTCTTAAATACTTTTAAACAAATGCCGCACAATTTCGGTGATTTTTCAAAGAAAATTTTGCAAATTCTTGTAAAAACTCCAGCAGATAGTATAGCCATTATATTTGATCATTTCTTCACACCTTCGATAAAAGATTGTGAACATGTTGTTCGACGCAATATAGATGACAAAGATTTTCGTATTGCCGGTCCTCAACAAAACAGAACCTCTGACTTCTCCAAAGATTTAAAAAATATAAAGTTCAAAGAAGCATTAGGGAAATTTTTTACCGAACATAAAACAGGAGATGAAATCAATTATTGGTAACAAGAAAATATTTCTAATTCATGATTTATGTTACGTGTACTCTGTTAACGATAATGAATTATCGGGAATTTTTGATAATGATCTGTCATGTCCCGATCATGAAGAAGCGGATACAAAAGCTGTATTTTTTGCTTGACAAATGGAAGAAGAGTCTACTGTCATCATCAGAAACTCTGATATAGATATCGTGGTTATTATGTTAGCCAACATGGAAGATATGAAATCGTCTGTAAAAGTCTGGATTGATCTTGGAGTATGGAATGCACGCCGATATATCGACATTTCCGCTCTTTTTACCAAATTGAACCCACTTGTATCGAAAGCCTCTACAGATTCTAATGGGATCTGTAAATATACAATAAGTATTTGGAAACTTGGGCTCTTTAGCATATAATATTAAGGCATCATCTTCCACCGTGGAATCGTTCATCTGCCATTTGTACGGGCTTAAAAATCTAGCTGACGTTAATATTGCTGGGGTGGAAATATTTAATAAAACGTACAAAGTCAAAGATACGTATCAACCCTCTTCACTGAATGTGAAATTAATGAATTACAATGCTTGTAATTTGCTACCATGTCGATCGGAGCTGCAACAACATTTATTGCGAACGAAATATATTGCTTGTTTGTGGAGAAACGCTTACAATCGTATTCCTACGGAAAGATCACCGCTAGAATACGGATGTAGAAATGTGGATGGAAAATCGGAGCCAACTTGATTCCTAGGAAACCAACTTCCTGAAGCGTTCGAAGACATCGTCATAACGAAATTTTAGGAGATACTTTAGATTCAGGTACGTTTTCTGTACCATATTACACTATCATATCATAAATATAACATTATAATGTATCATAACCATTCTAAGTTACAGAATCACGAGATGATGAAGACGTCCAGAAAGTTGAAGTGGAAACAAACTTCAAAGATAAGTCTAGTGGAGATGAGGACTAAAATATGTATTTCAAATTTTAATGATCCATATTTAATTTATATTAATAAATTATCCAATTTCTGTACGTAAATGCGGATATATCATTTCTAAATTTCCTTCAAAATGGTTAGACTAGCGATATCCCTCAATATAATTGTCAGATTATTATTCACGAGGATTATGACATCAACTTGACCCTCCTGCATAAAAATCTAACGCGCTGGAGTATCTCAAGATCACCTTTTTTTACATATACAAAAATATATTATGGATTTGTATCATGCCCAGATCGTCAATAAGTTGAAATTTATAGGGTAGGTGAGGTTAGTTAATTGTTAATGGCCGTTTATTTTTATAGATATTCATTAGCAACTCATGTCCATCATATAGTTATATAAACGTGTTAATTTCCTAAATATCAAATATCTCTTAAATTTAGATCAATACTTGAGTAGATATCAATTAATCCGTAACATTAGGTGCTAATTAGATACTTGTGGGAAATTTAGGATGATGGCCTTATAAAAGATTCTTGGTTGTTCAGCATATAGTCTTGCCAAAATAAAATTAAAAAGATATCCAATGACGCATTTTAAATGTTTATTATTTTTTTAAACTCTATAATCCTGCAGAAATCGATTATAAGTACCTTAATACATGTTTTAAATGATTAAAGATCTTATCTATAGCTTGATTTTGAAATCTACTGTAAAAATTAACAGCAAAACATACTCGTATATCCAATCTGGTTCCCAACATCAGGTATGTTAATGAACCCACATTTGTTTATTTATAATTTCCAATAAGCTTGTGTCACTTATAAAATATATAAAATTTTATTTCACACAAATTCTCTACTTTACACACACAGCAGTTTCTCATCATTATTTATTGTTTTAACAATTTCAAATAATATTTCCCATCTGACATTTCCAGTTTTTTAACATATATATAAAACATTTCTATTAGTATAACTTACTTTTTCAATTCCTAAAGTACTTATTGTTATTATGTTTCGGACTCCTATAGCTAACAAAAATCATTATTTTTAGTAACAGCAATATGTAGGAGTTTTTTTATTATTATAAATCTTGAAAAGAGAATCCTTTGTGGTTACCCATATGGGTTTAACATACCAACGAAATGCAAAACAATATAAGAAGGATGGAGCGAGCTAAATCGTCTCAGAGTTCCTAAAGTATCTTGAAGTGCCCTTTGCCCGCTAGTGTCTGATTACCTACCACTCATTCTATTTTGCGATATTTATGTTTATAGTGACGTTTCTAGTGATTTAGTAAGAACCATTTTGATGAATTGTAACGAAGTCTTAGCCAGCTATATTATGAGCGGTTGCTTATTGAATCGAATCACATCTCGTACTGCAAAATGTGCTACAAAAACCAGTATCGAAATACTGTTATACCTAATAATTCAGTAAAAAATGCAAAATTAGAAAAATACATTTCAACTACTTATGTTTTTTCTTAGTCAAAAATTTTTTTTAGTTACCTACAATCAGACTTTTTTGTTACGTTGTTTGAATGAAAACACATTAAATGTCACAGTAACTTTATTAAGAATTCGTTTATAATAAGAAAAAATAAAACTATGATTAACATTAATACAAGTTTAAATGGAACAAAAGCAACAATTTTGTATTTCTACATCATTGATTTTTCGTTCTGTATCTTTGTAACAACTTGTGTCCTTAATCCTTTTATATTAATAGTGCATAATCGCAAATGTGATTCATGAGTCTCGCAACCTTCATAATCGCTTGTAGATTGAATGGATCTACCTCATCATCTGCGCGATTATGATATGATTTTCCAATTCCGTTTTCCATTTGTTCCGTCTTATTAATTTTGTTTTCTTGAGGAATAATTTCTTCATTCGATCTATTTATTTTTTTACCCTGCTCTGCATTTTGTTGAGAAAACTCAGACGAAACATTGCAACTGGTGGTATTCATCTTTGTTGAAATGTCAGATTCAACGTTTGGAAGTAACTTTGCTTTTTTTGACATAGGTATGTACACTGTTTATGATTTGATAATTCATAATATAGTTAGTCCCGTAGAATTTGGCCGGATGGAGAACTAAAAATTGTTATAAGAGTGTACGTTCCAACAACAGTCAGATAAGTCAGACCATCAGTCCATTACCATACCAATAAATATGGAAGAAAATACAATTGGGCAAAGCGCAAATGAAAACATATTAGTTGAAGCAGTTAAAAACCATCAAACTCCAACTAATTCCAACAAACAAATTGTGGTGAAAGCAGCGAATCACTCTTGGGCACAAGAGGTAGAAGATGCAGAAAAGGCTACACCAAAGGAAAATTCGGACAATTTCACATCCCAATACGAGAAAATGATTAAAAACAAAGAAATTACAACCAGAAAATTCGATGTGTTTTCGAACAAAAGCAAACCAAAACAAAAAGGAAATATAAACGAAATTATCACAATTCCACAAAATGAACCCATGGAGGTTAAGGAAATTACTCCACCAGGTTTCACCAAACCCAGAAGATACACTCCCTTTAATAAAATTATAACTCAGAATATAAATCCGACCATCACGCAAAACACATATGAAACACTTTCGGAAATGGGGACATGCGACTTCAAATTGTGGTAGAACACCGAGTTGTCTGAAATGTGCTGGACAACATCTCACACCGGAATGTCCTAAGGAGAGAAGTAAACCCGCGAGGTGCGCAAACTGCAGGGGTGACCACCCTGCCAACGCAGAAATTTGCCCGGAGTTCATTAAAAGAAAGCAGTGGCTTGAGGAAAAAAGAAATGTATACACTAAACCGACCCAAAAAAAATACATTTCTGCCCCAACACCAGCTGTCAATCCATGGACACGAGTATCCCAAAATAAACAAGATTTTCCCAGTTACCTAAAAAACAAAACTCCCGACCGATTCCGCAAACCACTTTCCTTCAAGCACTTCCCAAAACAAAATAACAAGTCAAACAGCAGATACTGACGTGGACAAATTTAATGAATTAAACAGTATGTTCAAAGAGCTACACTCATTGGTAAACTTGGATGGTAGGTGGTAAAGCAGTATTTCAAAATCGATCTAATCTTGAAATAATTTTTTGCAATATAAACGGTGTTTTTAACAAACTCCATCTTATAAGACATTTTCTCTACATCCATAAACCTGATATATTTTTTCTAATAGAGACGCTACTCAAACCAAACAAACAGTAAATTTCAGAAACCCCGAATATCGTCTTTTTAGACAAGACCGCCCCGATAATGCCAACGGTGGCATTACTCATCAAAAAAGGCATAAATTTCCAATTCTTACAACAAAATAATTCTGTAATTGAGCATATCGGAATCCTTCGAGATAATAAAATTAAAATAGTTGGTGCATACAACCCACCAAATAATAAATTGAACGAATCAGATTTTTTCAATATTATGAAAACCCACAACAAAGTATTGTTGATGGGTGATTTTAATTGTCGACACCCACAGAGGGATCGGTACGCAAACTATCCTAACAAAAATGGAAGTACTCTCTTAACTTTCTGCAATAATTCGGACTGCAACATATTTTTTACTGACGATCCTACCCATTTTCCTTACGCAAACCACACCCCTAGTACGTTAGACATAGCAATAGGACGTTGGTTGGAAAATGACCGTGTTCTTCAACCACTTTACCCACACGCCTATTTATATCTAAGCGTGAGGAGCGCTGCACGTACTTGTTAACTGTACAGCACTTAGAGTGTAGCAGTTGCTAATTTTTGGTAGCACAAAACGGTATTTTAGTATAAGGCTAAAAGACATACGCCACTATGAATAATCTTTTATTTATCAACTACTTTAGGTCGTGAAGCTACAGTAGTTGGTGCCTTATAGACTTCTGTCGATATAAATTGAGACACTTTCAGGATAAAAAGTTATAATAAAATATGACTACACTACACAAAATGTTAAACTCAAAACTTGTCCTGCGCCCAAATACAGTAAATAACACTTGAAACGTAAATTGAATAAAAGAACTATGTTAATTCATCAAGAGAAATTAATTTGACTTTTCATTTTTAAATGCACTGACAACTCACTCCCATTTTGGTTTGAGAATATAATTCTCGAACATATTGGGCCCCTTGATAAATGGGACTGAAATAGCATTAAAATGTTTGTAAGCATGTCAATATCGCACGGTAAAAATTAAAAATCGAGAAAGGGAATTCAATGCATTTTATAATATTAAGAAAAATTAACGATTCCTATTGGAAACTACATTCTAGTAACCAATGTAACTACTAAAAAAATGTAAATAACAAGGTGGTTCATATAACTTACAAGCCTATGTTGAATATCAGTCACTTTTCACTGAGAAGTGACTCATCAGACTCAGGAAAAGGGACTATTTTAGAGATGGCTCTGGTGTATATACCAGTTGCTGTTTTAACTTTTACTACCCTCACATTCCCATCAGGCCCCGGCATCGTTTCGATGATTCTTCCTGTAGACCAGTGTAGAGGGCATATCCTCTTTAAGAAGAACTAAAGAATCAACTTTCAGATTAGAGAAAGACTTAAGCCACTTTGGTCGATTTTGTAATTGATTCAAGTATTCAGTCGACCAGCGGCGCCAGAATTGTTGTTGTAACTTTGTACATTGTTGCCATAGTGACAGCCGATTTTCAGGGATGGTGGTATTATCTTTTTCAGGAAAGGAAGTTAGGCTAGCGCCGATAAGAGAATGACCTGGGGTCAAACATTCCAAGTCAGAAGGGTCATTAGATAATGGTGATATAGGTCTGCTATTTAAAATTGCCTCTATTTGGGCTAGAATTGTAGAGAACTCTTCATATGCTAATTTGGAGTCTCCAAGAATTTTTGACATGAGCTTTTTCGAGCTTTTTATTCCGCTTTCCCATATTCCTCCAAAATGTGGCGCTCTAGGAGGTATGAATTTCCATTCAATTTTGGAATGCGATAAAAAATTTTGAATAGAATCAATATTATTTTGATTTTGGAAAATATTTCTAAATCTCTAAAAGTGTTATCAGCGCCCTGAAAATTATTGGCGTTGTCGGAATAAATTTTGGCAGGTTTGCCACGACGGGAAATGAAACGTTTTAGGGTCAAGATAAAGGCTTTAGTTGATAAAGAAGTAACAGCTTCAATGTGAATAGGGAGCTTTTCGTAATTTGGAAGATTTTATGAGAAATGGCCCACCAAAGTTCAGTGCTGTTTTTTGAAACGGTCGAGCAGGAATGACTCTATCTCATGGAAGGTCTGCCATAATTTGTATATATGACTTAGTTGAAAAACGAAAACACTTATGACAGCTTCGAATAAGCTTTTTGGTAATTTTTAAACCATTTAATGGCCAGAAATTTAGTCGAAAATTGTACAACACTGTTTGAGCTCCAGCGTGTCCAAGCCTTTCATGTTCAGCTTTAATCATTAAGTTGACAGTTATATTTTTTGACGGCAGAAGTAATGGATATTTTTGGTTAAAAGAAAGGTCAGCGTTAGCAAGACGTCCACTGACTCGAAGCATTCCTTTATCGTCTAAAAAAGGTTTCAGCTTATTTATTTGCTTATCAGATAAAAGTTTATTCTGTTTAATCTCATTAATTTCCTTTTGAAATTTAGTTTGTTGTAGGGTCTTGATTATAAAGATTTCAGATTTGCTCAATTCGGATACTGTCAAAGGACCAGAAAATTTGTTCGAATTCTTACAATTTCTGATGAAACTATGTACGTACGCCATTGTTCTTTGCAACTTCTTATAACAGGAAAATTTAGAAAATAAAGTTAAAAGAAAATTTTCTTCTGTTGGGGTAGTCATGACGACAGTTTTTGTTTCGGGAATGTCAGAAAGATGAAGGTTTGGGTATGCAAAATTATCAAATTTTGATAAATCGAGAGTGGGATTTGATAGAAATTTCGGTCCATGCCACCAAAGTTTATTAGAAATTAAATTATTTGCGTTAGTGCCACGTGACACTAAATCAGCGGGATTATCGATAGTATTTACATACCTCCATGAATGATCTTTAGTTATGGCTTGAATTTTAGCAACTCTGTTGCCTACAAATACTGTCCAACGGCTGGGTTCACCATTGCGCTAGCATAAAGCGATCTGGCTGTCGGACCAGAGATTTATAGAAATAATATTAATCTTTGTTTGAAAGTTTTTATAAATTTTGTCCACTAAATTAGACAGTAGGAGCATGGCTGATAATTCTAGCCGAAATTAAATTACAGGAAACAGAATTGTCAGAATAAATGGTTCGTAAATACACGCATGCGCCAAAAGCTTCCAGACTCGCGTCTGAGAAACCATGCATTTCGATGAGATTGATAGATTTGTCCAAAAAAATGAATCTTGGAATAGTTAATTGAGATAGCTTAGGAAGATTGTTTACGAATGTATGCCATTTTTCCAGTATGATTGGATCTGATATCTCTGTGTCCCAGTCAAGTTTAGCTTGCCATAATTGTTTGACCAAAAGTTTTCCGGACAATATTATGGGATTATAAAGTCCAAGAGGATCGAAACATCGCGATATGGTTGAGAGAATTTTACTCTTGGTTGCGGGGAATATTGAAAAGGTAGTGGGGACAGAAATGTTCAAATTATCAGAAGCTGGGATCCAATTTAGGCCTAGAACTTTATTTTGAGAATTTTCTAAATCAAGACTAATGCATTTTTCAGGATTTTGTAAGAAGGAAGAATTGTTTGAATCGGAAATTTCAGCGAGAACGTTTGAGTTATTTGAGGCCCACTTATGTAAATTGAACCCGTGATTTAATAATACAATTTTTAATTCTTGAATTAATTTTATCAATTCATGTTCAGAATTTGTACCTGAAATTATTTCATCCATGTAAGTTTCGGATATGAGGGCGTTTGCCGCTAAAGAGAAATTGGAACTATTATTATTTGCAATCTCTTGCAATACTCTTGTCGGTACAAACGGATAGAAATTGCAACCATAAGTTAGAGTTGATAACTCAATGCACTGCAGGGGTTGTTGAGGATTTTCTCGCCATAATATATTTTGTAAAAAACGATGTTCTGTGTTTATAGAAATTTGACGAAACATTTTTTGTACGTCAGAAGTTATCGCAAACTTATTTAGCCTGAAACGGCAAAGAATATCGAATAGATCTGGTTGCACCTGGTACCCTTTCAAAGTTATATCATTTAAAGAAACACCTGTTGAAGTAGGGCAACTAGAATCAAAGACAACACGAAGTTTTGTAGATATACTTTGTTCACGAATTACGCATAAGTGTGGGATAAAATATTTTAATTCGTTTTTTGAATTAGTGAGGTTAAGAGTGACATATTTTGCATGTCCCAAGTTTACATATTCAGAAATAAATTTACTATATTCAGAAAATAATTCTGGATTGTTATGGATTCTATTTTCGAGCGAGAGAAATCGCCTTTTAGCGATCAGAAATGATTCACCGAGTTTATGGTGTTCTTTTTCAGATTTCAACGGGAAATTGACTTGGAACCTGCTGTTTTCCAGAATTTGTGTGGAATTTTGAAAAATAGTTTCCGCTAGTTCGTCGTCAGACGAGAGAATACTCTTAGAAGGAATTTCCTCCTATTCCCAAAATTTAGAAAGAGATGAACTTAGGTCTTTGTTCGATATAGAAATATGATTACAGCTTGTAAACACGGAATCATTATTTTGAATATTCACGGAATTAAAAGCAGCACTGCTTGGAATAGTTCCAGCAATTATCCAGCCTAAGCCAATATTTTGTAAACTAGGTAATTTTTTAGCGAGATCTATGATACCTGTTGTAAGAAGTTTGTAATATAAATCGGCCCCAACTAGAATGTGAATCTCCGATGGTATGTTAAATTCTGGATTAGCTAGAATAATATCAGTAGGCAGACGTAGCTGGCTTACGTTAATTTTTACTTGTGGTAATTTGCAAGTATTTTTTGGCAATACTGCACAAGGTATTTCAAAGTGTTTGATCGGATTGTAATGTGGAAAGAATTTTAAATGAACCATTTTATTTGTGGTTGATACTGTTTGTGATATGCCGGAAATTTGCAGTGTTTTTTCAAACGTTTTCAATTGTAGTTTATTTACTAGTTCTTGTGAAACAAATGAGTTTTGGGAACCGTTGTCTAGCAGAATAGTAGTTTTAAATGGGTTATTGTGATTTTCGTTGGTTTCAGCATTATCATAATTCTTCTGTGGTCTAGAAGGATTTTGTCGATTATCAGTAGCCTGGTGAGAATGTGAATTTTCGTCAATTTGACGATTAAAGTTATTTCGATTATTTATCGATTTGGTGTGAGGATGTTGACCATTTGTCGTATGTACATTGGAGTGAATAGATTGTGAGTTGTTATAGCGGTTTTGGGAAATAGAACCATTATTATTATTATGTGCATTATCATGTGCACGGAAAGAGTCAGAATGGAGATAAGTATGATGTCTTTTTTGACATATTGAACAAGATTTTAGAGATTTACAATCCCTTGTGATGTGGCGACCTCCTAGACAGTTTTTACAGAGATTATTCGAATGAATTTATATTTATCACTGATAGACAAATTTTTAAATGATTCACACGTATAGATACGATGTGAAGCATTTTTACAATAATAACAATCTGATTGACTGTTTGTAGGAATTAAGAATTCACGTGAACAGTTGTTTTCGAATATTTGGTACTAAACTTTTGTTTAGTATCATTTGAATTAGAAGTAGAAGCTTGAATATTTTGAGTGCGCTCTAGAATACCACTACGTTGTTTCAAAAAAGCGAAAAAATTCTCAAGGGACGGGATTTCACCTTGTTTTTTACTTTGTTCAAATAATTTACGAGTTGGTAGATCTAGTTTTTTATCTATCCAGAAAATAAGAATATAATCTAATGACTGTTTTGGATTTAAATTTAGTTTTGACATTGATTGTATAATTTTATACATTTTAGCCGTTATTTCACGTAAAAGCGTAGGGCAAGTTTTGCTCACAGGTTTTTGTTGGTATATTTGATCAATTAAGTTATACAGTAGAACACTTTGATCATCATACCTTTGTTCTAAAGTATCTATAGCTATTTGAAAATTGTCATCTCAAAGTTCTAGATCGTCTATCAATTGCAAGGGCTCGTTAGAAAGGGAAGCTTTTAAATATAGCAATTTTTTGATATTTGTTAAGCTATTGTTAGAAATAATCAGATTTTCAAAGAGTTGAATGAATGAAGGCCACTCTGACGTCTGACCCTTAAATTTAGGCAAGGAAATATCAGGTAACTTGACGTCGATATTACAATTATTATTAGTTTGACTCTGAGAGTTTGAATTATCGTTCGATGTCAATTCACCAATCATTCTAGATAGTTCAGAATTAGTTGTGAAGTATTTTTTCTCAACTAAGTCTATGTCTTCGTTATATGATAATTCATCCTGAGAGTTTTCAATAAGCATTTCAATTTGACCTTGAATATTTTCATATTGTAAGAAATACTTTTCAAGCTTGTCGCGTCTGTTTATACATTCATTCATAAATGCAGTTTCATTTGTAACAGTAGATTGGGAAGTTATTCAGTTATTCATTCTGGTAATAGAAGATTTCACAGATCTTCTCTGTGTTTTTAAATTTTCCAGAGACATTTTTTGGAAATTTCACTTGCAATTGTACGAAATAGAATAGATTGGAATTTTACAATTGAAACTTGAAATTATACTAAATTGAGTTCGAATATTTGGAAATATCAAATGAACTAGCAATATATTGATTTCTTTTAACACACAATGCACTTGGGAAGATTAAAGGTTTGATCCTACCTTGAATACTGGAAGTTACTGCTGCCTAGGAACACAGGAACTTGAATATATTGAAGGAAGTTGAATTTTCTGTGACAATTGCATATAATCTCGAAGAATAGTATGAAGAAAGGCTCTGTAAATACCTTTTTTGCTATCCGGCTCGAAGGACCACAAAGATGGTTGGAAAATGACCGTGTTCTTCAACCACTTTACCCACACGCCTATCTAAGCGTGAGGAGCGCTGCACGTACTTGTTAACTGTACAGTACTTAGACTGTAGCAGTTGCTGATTTTTGGTAGCACAAAACGGTATTTTAGTATAAGGCTAAAAGACATACGCCACTATGAATAATCTTTTATTCATCAACTACTCTAGGTCGTGAAGCTACAGTAGTTGGTGCCTTATTGACTTCTGTCGATATAAATTGAGACACTTTCAGGATAAAAAGTTATAATAAAATATGACTACACTACACAAAATGTTAAACTCAAAACTTGTCCTGCGCCCAAATACAGTAAATAACACTTGAAACGTAAATTGAATAAAAGAACTATGTTAATTCATCAAGAGAAATTAATTTGACTTTTCATTTTTAAATGCACTGACAACTCACTCCCATTTTTTTTGAGATCAGGTAGTCGTAAATTTATTAATCATTTTTGAAAGATCATCGATTCTAAAATCGAATGATCATTCATTGGTTTGAGAATATAATTCTCGAACAGACGTAACATAAATAACATAACAAAAATGAAGACATTGACAGACCTAAATTCCGATCACGATCCTCTCCTAATTCAATTTGAACTTCCACATAATATAAGCAACCCAATAATAAAAAATATCTATGACTACAGCACCACGAGCTGGGTCAAATTCAGAAGAATCATTAACGAAAACATTGAAATCATAGACAAAACAGAAAATACAGGACATCTAAATAGAGTCATTGAAAATTTACAAGATATAATCCTAACCGCTAGAAACCTACCCACCACCCTTAAGCGTAAACCCCCAATAAACGATACCCTCCCGGACTACATCACTGACATAATACACGACAAAAAAAAAGCACGCAAAAGATGGCAATCATCAAGGCAAGAAAACGATAAAATCATATTAAAACAATAAATAATTTAATTAAGGAATACAAAAACAATAATTGGGCGAAATTTTCAAACAAACTGAAACCCGAAAATTGCCAGAAATTTCAAAAACCAACGTAACGAACTAACAAAAATTGTTTACAACGACCGCACTATAACGAATATAACTGAAATTGCGGAGAAGTTTGCAGTGTACTTCCAAGAAAACTTCATAAACAACATGCCCGACACACAATATCACGACAATATCTCAAATATTGTACGAAATCACCTAAACGCAATAAATATACAAAATTCAAAATACCTTACAACTTGCACTGAAAATTATAATATAATTTTCAAATTGAAAAATAAAACTGCACCGGGTATAGATGGCATAGCCAATATACTTATTAAAAATCTTTCCAAAAAAGCTTTAGTGCAACTTACACATATCGTTATTTTTGTTCTAAAAACAGGACAGTACTCCGATAAGCTTAAAATTGCCAACATCGTTCCCATTATCAAAGCTAATAAACAACCATACTATGTGGATAGTTACAGACCTATATCCTTGCTCAATAATATTGCAAAGGTGATAGATAAAGTAATTCACAAAAGATTACAAAACTTTATTGAAAAACAAAAAATTATACCACCCGAGCAATACGGATTAAGAAGTGGACCCAGTACGACGGCCCAAATAATACGAGTTTTTAATTATATTAGAGAAAGCTTCCAGGACAAAAATAAGTCCATCATGGTCGCTATCGACATCCAAAAAGGTTCGAGGGTTTAATTTTTAAATTGATCAATTTAGAAGTTCCAAACTATTTAATAAAAATTTTGCATTCCTATTTAACGAATAGAGAATTTTACGTCAAAAACAATGAAAGCCAGGCGGGTCCATATCCCATAAAGGCTGGAGTTCCGCAAGGGTCCGTACTATCACCTTTGTTATATTCCCTTTTTACACATGATATACCCACTTCCCAACAAACTTCCCTAACAGCTATGTATGCAGATGATACTTGTTTTGTAGCATCGGCAAAACATCCCGATCAAGCACTTAACATCATCCAAACACATTTAAGCAACAAAATTTTACCATATTTTCAGAACAATAAACTATCTATAAATGCGTCAAAAACAGAGTACTTGTTATTCAGACGTATAGCCAGGAAAAGCAGCTCATTGCAATCGCAGCTTCACATTAACGGACAAATGATCCTGCCAAGCAGTACCCTAAAATATCTAGGGTATATTGTGCAAGGAAACACGAATGCTAACGCATAGCCAAACAAATACAAAAAGCTAAGATTGCAATGGGCAGACTTTACCCTCTCATCTGTAAACACAATAAACTCACCATACAAAACAAACTTTTATTATATAAACAAATCATTAGACCTATTTTAACATACGCAGCCCCAGTATACTACACAGGTACCAAACAAAATTTCCGCACCCTGCAGGTGGTACAAAACAAATGTCTCCGTATGGCTATTAAATATTCATGCTACCCAAAACTTCCTAGAACCTCGTGGTTACATGACATAGCCGATATACCCACTGACAAAGACTTCGTCACCAAAATTTCAACAAACTTTTACAATTTTTGTCTACCAAAAGATCTTCGAGAAAAACTCAGAGCCGCAAATCGCGCAGGAGATATCCACGACAGTGGTTGTAGGCTTCTGCATGGTTCACTAATCACGTAGTTTAGTTGGAGAAATCCAAATTTATATATACCGAAATCAGAGTAAATAAAAACTTCAATATATTCATACGAATTATTCAATATCAGCCACGTTGCTTTCTCGAATACTAGAACCCCGATCGATTTTTGAAACCCTGTTTTCAGCTGCTTTTCAGGGATATTTCAGCCGAAAGATTCTGGGAGTCACAACTAT
This sequence comes from Diorhabda sublineata, assembly GCF_026230105.1. Classification (NCBI taxonomy): domain Eukaryota; kingdom Metazoa; phylum Arthropoda; class Insecta; order Coleoptera; family Chrysomelidae; genus Diorhabda; species Diorhabda sublineata. Next base: position 4,995,792 of record NC_079486.1, read on the forward strand.
ATACCAGGGACAGAGTTATTGTAGCTACATCAAACTTGTGGATAATGCCCCGATGCAAGGAACCACAACAGTAGTTACAGACGTACACAACCCATCTAGAGATTGCCAGAACAACGGCCAACGCATGTATTGTTATCTTTTAGATGTATTGTAAATAGGGAAACATAAAAGAAAATAAAGACATTTTTTAAACAGTCAGTGTAATATGATGTTATAATTGGATGGAAACGCTATGTCGCTATGCGCTTGCGTGCTTTTAAACGTATTTTTAAATTAATGTTAATAATGAGATGTTTTCCTTATCTGTCAGTTGATGAATTAGAAGATAAAAAATATAAGAAAAATCCGTAGTCGTGTGACCAACTAAGAAAAACACATTTTTTGCCAAAAATCGATCTTATTCAAAAATGTAATCTTCTTCAAGAGCAATACAATAATTCCAAGGCTTCTCTTATTTCTCCGTGCCGTTCTTGTAGAAGAATTTGTCTTTTGCCTCGTTGCCTCGAAACAGTCTTCAGTTTCAGCAATTGATTCTTCATATGAGCTAAATTTCTTACCGCGAGCATTTTTTTGAGGTCAGGAATAGCCAGAAGGGGTGCCATATCTAGACTATACGGTGGATGATGAACCAATTCAGAGTGTCATTCGTTCAATTTAATCATAGTTGCCAATTACTTCTACATCGGTACATTATCTTGGTAGATAATTGGTTTTTTCTGCGACTTTTCCTTGTTTTTTGTAGTCAAACGATCTCCATTTTGGAAATAGTCGATGAGCAATATTCCAAGCGCATTCCAAAATACTTTCCAACTAAATATTGGACCTTTGGACGCTTCGGACTTGGTTCATCCACTCAGATGATGTTTTGATCGACTGTGAGTAAACGCGGCATCCACTTTGTAATAAATTTTCTCTTACTCAAATGCTCATGCAAAATTATAAACACACTGCCTACTAATATGTTTAAGGCCTCAGCTATCTCACGCAATTTCATTTTACGATTAGATAGAACCAATTTGTGGACTTTTTTTTCTGGAGTAACCATCTCAATTGGACGACGACCGCAACGTTCACCATGATCGGTGTCTGTACGACTACGTTTAAATTCAGCAAACCAATAACAAATGGCTCTTTTATATGTATTTTTGGAAGAAGACAAAATATGAAAAGAGCAAAGTTTTTTGTGGCGTTCTGTGGTGAAGTTCATCTTTGCATCTAGCTAGTAAAAAATCGCAAAGGTGAGATATGAGTCTTGCAACCTTCTGTATCTCTCGATAATTGTCTTCAGGTATTTTATTCCTTGCGAGATTATCATACGTTTGTCCAGTTTTGTCGTCCTTCCGGTCGGTAATATCTAGTTTTTCCATTTGTTTCGTCATCTCAATTTTTTTTCGTGGAAAGTAATATCCTTTTTGGATCCATTTATTTCTTTACCTGGGGGTAGTGGGACTCATAGATCACAGTGGAAACTTTTTGCGGGACATATTTAAACCAATGGTATTCATTACAATTTTCTTACAACAAATTTTTATGTATGAAGACTAGAAAAACAATTTTTGCACAGAGCAGAAGGTTGTTGTGTGTTTTTCTCTCTTATTTTTTTTCCACAACTGTGACATCTCCTAAGAGTTTGTCCTTCATTTGGAAGATGATCCCCAACATTCAATAACCATTTGTGTTATTTTGATGGTCTGCCGTATTGGCGTTTTCTAACAGCCTTGGCATATTTTCGAGCCTCAGAAATCATTGACTTTGCAAGTGGAACCAGAAAATCCAGGAAAGAAATTTTTTTATGATGTGTTTCTCTCCAAATAATCCATGAATTGCCGCACTGGTCATAAGCAAACGTTGAAAAACTTTTTTCTACCACTTCAAAGACTTACGATCCATGTCATAAATACCAATCAATTGGTCAGAAAGATCAACACCCCCCATGGACCTATTGTAATTGGCCACAATTTCAGGACAAGGAATTTCCTTTTTATTGCCATCTTTTTCTTTTCTGTTCACAAAGGTCATATCATTTCCAAGACACTTTGAAAGCAGCGTTACTTCTTTTGTATCTCTCCACAAAACCGCCGTAGTACCAAATTGATTATGGACAAAGTCAGCTTCACCCCTTTTTTTTTCGAATTTAGGCATATTTCTACGATTGCCAATCACTGTACCAACACAAGCAAATGGAGAGTTGTTAATTAATTTCGTCGACGTGAAAAACCGATCAAAACATAAACTAACCTCTGGATCTTTTAAATACTATTTGGGAAGAGGTGATTCATTCATTAGTATTAGATATTGCCAACCTCTTCAAAGCATTTAGATTGTGTAAATCATACTCATCAACATGCATATTTAGTATTTTACAACAATGCCTGAAAGAGCCGCTTCATCTAAATATTCATAAATTGAATTATCACATTTATTTGAAACTTTAAGTGCTTCTAAGAGTAAGACTAACTCTTGTAAGCAACAAGAAGAATGTTCTAATAATGTCACTGGTATTGCAGTTCCAATAAAAAAGAAATAGGAAACAAAAATGAATACTGATGAATTACCCGAAGCAATGGACCTATTGGGTACTTCATTTTGCAAGGACTTTGTAGTAGCGAAAAACTAATTTAATAAAAAAATGCGTCGAGTTTATTCATGTAAGTGGGGACAGATTATTCAAATTTAAATTCATCAAAATCATTTTTTACCATCCCATTACCCAAGAAAAGCCTCTTACATTAGCCTACAGAATGTTGTTATTGAGTAGAGTGAGTTTACTAATTCAATCAACTGACGATCTTAAATGAAAGTATACTCGGTAATATTTTTTTGTTTTGTACAAAACACATAAAGACTAACGGAGAACATCGAAACTCTATATGTCTATATATCTTCTATATGATACGTTTTAGACACCACATGAAACCACCATTTAATAACTGGAATAAGCTTAATTGAGGTTCAATCTGCGAAACGGTTTTTGTTGGCAAAAATCTTGAAGAAGCCTATGGATATTTAGCGTTAATGTGTGAAATATTTTTTCTTAATTTCAAAACTTTCCCATTTTCTAAACAATTCTCGTATTCAATGGCAAACAGAAACATCATCTAAATAGTTTTAGTTTGAAAATAACAAGGTATAAGACATCAATCAATCCAAAATATAAGTTAAATTCACTTTATTTACAATTCAAATTACAAATCTAATGATATGAATAATCAATATCTAGGGAAATTTAAATACCCGGATCTGATCGACGGTTATTGAACAAAGACATAGAACATTCTAATGTCGGAGCTTTTGGCGAACATTATCTAATCAAAGTGTATTTCGAACTAGAGTTTCCATACATAATCCAATTGTTTTATCCTAATTTCACAAAACCTGGTTGCAATTGTGAGGAATCAGCGATCAATGTCCAATTTGGCGGAGAATCAATTGAACTACTCATACTATTGGTTGTTATATTAATAGATGGAGTATTGTCAATATTCTCAGCAGTTCTAGAATCACTAATTTCATTCATTATTTATTCTGCTACTTTTTTATTTTTTCTGTATCCTTATATTCTGCTTGATTGCGATTGGTTTTTTCTATCAGATCACCAGATGCAACATTTTCCTACAGACAAGTTTAGAAATTACTATATTTAAAATTGGTATTTTCATCTTACCTTTTCATTCGCAAAGTTATCCTCAAATCCACTTGATGAATGACTGGTTTTTCCACTACATTCACTTTGTGATTGCTCTTCTTCTAATAGACTTTCCCGTTGTTAATAAATTTGTACTAACAATAATTATCGAAATTCAATTAGTTTACCTGAATTACAAAATATTTTCTGTAGCTAAGGTGAATAATTGCATCTATTTAGGTTAAAGATCATTATTGGAGATATCTTTGGCTACATTTTCCAATTATTCATACTTATGTAATTCGAATTTATGTATGATTGTATCATTGTTTTTGATTTCTGCTTTCCTCATAATCTTCCAACATCCGAGTAATGATTTTAACTTTATATTATTCACCGAATTCCACACCTCCATGTATTTCAATTTTATTCCAGAGTCGATATACATTATTCGAGTATCCTATAATCTGAAATTTCATATTTATCTTGTCTATTTTTGAGGTTTTCTGTAGATTTTTGGATTAAAACCGATGGATCATAACACATAATACACTGAGAACGATGAAGCATTCTTAGCGACAGTTTGTTATTGTTTTCTCGCAGCCGAAAGCAAACATGATATTATTCGAACAGAAGTGCCAAGAAAAAGGTAAAAATTGAGTTTTAAAAAATTGATATAAACATTGTTGAGATTTTATAAATTATAGAGTTGGCAACAATGCAGTTTGTCAATGATCCATTCATTGGCACTTTTGGCGCGACATGATGTATTAATAGTAAGGTTAGCTAGTAGTTTTTCACTCACCGCGTTGTGTTATATTTTTGACCAAAAATCAATAAACCTTTTATTTGAAGGATGTTTTAATCTTGTGACAACCTAAAACCGTAACGGGTTCGTAACAGGTTATGGGCTCAGAAGGCGAATAAGAAAGAAATAAAATTTTTAAGACATTAGAAGTTAAATAAGTTAATAAAATGGCGAATACCGTAATAAACCTTCCTCAACTCACAACTGCGACAAATTTCAATAACTGGAAGTTCAGAGTTACCATATTATTAGATGAAAGACAAATATCTGAAGTTTTGGAGAAAACAGAAGAAAATTACAGCGAAGGAAGACAAAAAGCAGAATTCAGAGCCAAGGACTCGAAAGGCAAAAGCATAATAGTACAATGTCTAACTAACAAGCATTTAGATCTGGTTAAAGATGCCAAGACTACCCAAGAAATGATTAAAGCACTAGAAAATATATTTGAAAGAAAAAGTGTGTTCACAAAGCTAACTCTTAAACGTAAGCTGCTGACATTGAAGCTAAGGCGAGGCGAAAAACTAGAAGATCAATTTTTAGTATTTGACACCCTTATAAGAGATTTAGAAAACTCAGGATCTAAACTGGAGGAGGAAGACAAGGTATGACACTTACTATTATCGTTAATCACAGCTATAGAAACAATGAATACAAGTATTAAAATGGACTTTGTAAAATCAAGATTACTGGATGAAGAAATGAAGCTTAAGTCGACGCAGGAGAAATTATCTACAAATGAAATGTCGTTTCAAACTAGTCTACAGCTCATTTGCTACAAGTGTCACAAACCAGGACACAAAATGTCTGAATGTCGACAAAAAAGGAGAGTGGATTCTAGAGGCCATTCCAGAGGAAATTTTCGAGGTGGTTTCTCTTCCCGAGAAAAATTTTTAGCTGGAAATTCCAACACATATAATGGGCAAAATCAAGGTAGTAGTCAATCACAAGCAAATTCAGCAAGTGACATAGCCTTCATTGCTTTAAGTGGCACTGAAGCTAGCTGCAATATAGCAACATCTGATGTGCAAACTTTTATTTTGGACTCTGGATGCACACAGCACATGGTTATGGGAGAAATGGTAAAATATATGACTGAAATAGAAGATACCCACACAATAAAAATTGGAACTGCAAAGAATGGTGAAGCTTTGTTTGCAAACAAAAAAGGGACATTAAATGGCAAATGTCAAGGTAAAGGTATAAAAATTGAAGTGCTCATTGTATCAGGTATGTCACACAACCTTATTTCTGTATCAAAACTACTAGAAAAGAATTTTAAGGTAACATTTGTTAATGGGATTGATGGGACAAGACAAGCAATTTTAGATAAAGAACATTGTAAGTTTAAATGTGAAATGTCAAATAATTTATTTTGTCTTTATGTTTATTTTAATAATAAACCAGATGATGTAGCATACATGAATAATAGTAATACTGATGTAAATTTATGGCACAGGCGATTAGGGCACATAAATAGGAATAATTTGAAAAGATTAGGTTTACCCTATAGTTTAGAAATATGTAAAGCTTGTATGGAGGGAAAAAGTACACGCAAACCATTTTTTTTATGTAACAAAACCAGTACAAAGATTGGTCAATTGATACATTCAGATATTGCAGGTCCAGTTACAGTAGCTACACCAGAAGGGTACAAATATTTCCAATTTTTGATTGATGATTATTCACATTTTCTGATAGTAAAGCTACTAAGAAATAAAACTGAGGCAGATCAGAATATCATTGACTTTATTAAATTGATAAAGACGCAACATAATTCAAAAACGCAAAGAATTTGTATTGACAATGGCGGGGAGTTCATATCAAATGATTTTAAAATTTTTTGTCGAAATAAAGGTATTGAGCTGAAATATACTATGCCACATTCTCCACAAGAAAATGGAGTAGCCGAGCGAATGAATCGAAGCCTACTGGACAAGGTACGCACCAAATTTGCCGAAACAAACTTGCCAAGAGAATTATGGGGAGAGGCTATTTTATGCTCAGCATATGAATTAAATCGAACACCAACCCAAGCCAACAATGGGGAAACACCAGCAACCAGATGGTACAAGAAGAATGATTTAGGAAAATATTCGGAAGTCAAGCATGGGCAGTAATTTTACCAAGACAAAGTAAATTAGAAAGAAGAGCACAACCTTGCATCATGATGGGATATACCAAAGCTGGATATAGACTTTGGAATTATGAGGACAACAAAATTTTTCACTCAAGAGATGTCAGATTTGATGAAACAACAACAGATTACAATGAAATTATTAAGGCTAGTGGGAAGAAAAGTATAAATGAAAAGGTCATAGAGATACAATACGAAAATGAATTACAAGAAGAACCAAATGCCATAGAGGAAGAAGCAATAGAAGAGACTGACTTCAGCAATAATAATGATGAAACAGAAAGCACAAGGTCAGAGGATGTAGATGAAAGCTTACCCAAAGTAGAGAGTACACAGAGAGGAAGAAAAACTAGACAGCCAAAATATCTGAATGAATATGAAGTCTACACAGCTTATTGTCTAATATCAGCAGAAGAAGATGACCCTATAAGCTATAAAGATGCCGTAAAGGACCAAGATTGGATAAATGCTATGAAAAAGGAACTAGATGCGCACGAGAGATTGAATACGTGGACAGAAAAGGAGCTACCAACAAATGGAAATGTTATTCAAACAAGATGGGTTTTCAGGACAAAGGAAGATGGAACGAAAAAGGCAAGAATAGTTGCAAAGGGGTTCCAAATTAAGGAGGAGGATCAGTTTGAACCCAACTACTCACCAGTTGCAAGGATTTCAACGATTAAGTTACTCTTATCTGTAGCATTACAAAATAATTTTAAAATCAGACAAATGGATATCCCGACTGCATTTTTAAATGAAAAAATTGAGAATGATGTCTACATATACGCACCAGCCGGACTTAAAGTGAATAAATCAAAAATACTAAAACTTAACAGAGCTCTGTATGGATTAAAAGAAGCATCAAAGGTGTGGAATAATACATTTAATGATTTTGCAATTCAGAATAATTTTAAGAGATCCTTATATGACTGTTGTCTATACAGTAATCAAAAGGTTTGGATACTTATTTATGTTGATGATATTTTGTTAATAGGAGAAGACAAAGATGTGAACGAGACTATGAAATTATTGAAAAGCTGTTTTCAAGGAAAGGATTTGAATGAAGTGAATAATTTTCTAGGAATGAAGATCACTAGAACAGAAGATATCATTAAAATCGAACAACAGCAAATTATTGACAAATTGCTAAATTATTTTAATATGAAAGACTGTAAACCAAAGAGGACTCCAATGGAAAAAGGATTCCAATATAACGACAAGGCCAAAATTTTGACAAACATTCCATATAGATAACTCATCGGAGGTTTGATGTATTTAGCAACAACTAGTCGACCTGACATCAGTTATGCTGTGTCATACTTGAGCAGATTTTTGGATCGTGTAACTGAAGAGACCTGGACTGCAGGAAAACGAGTCTTGAGGTATCTACAGGGAACTAAAACTCTAGGATTGACTTATACTAAACATACAAATGGTGACGCAATACTTGAAGGATATTCAGATGCTGATTGGGCAACGGACAAGGAAAGTAGAGAAAGCGTTAGTGGATCTATAATTTTATATGGTAATAACCCAATATCATGGTCATCCAAGAAACAAACTTGCGTGGCTTTATCAACAGCGGAAGCTGAATATGTGGCAGCAGCACAAACAGCTCAAGACCTAATCAACGTAAAGGGTATTTTAGGGGACTTAAATACTATTGCCAAAACGATTCTATATTGTGATAATAAGAGCACAATTTTAATGTCCAAAAGCAATGAAAATTCGAAAAGAACCAAACATATTGATATTAAAAACCATTATATAAAAGATTTAATTAGTAAGAGGGAAATAGAAATAAATTATGTATCAAGTGAACAAAATTTAGCCGATATGTTTACTAAATCATTAGGTACAGAACTCTTTACAAAGCTTAGAGACAAAATATGTATAATTTAAAGCTTCATGTTTTTAGTTATATATTACATAATATCTTAAGTTGATTGAGTGATTTTCATTAATACATGTCAAATCGAGGAGGAGTGTTGAGATTTTATAAATTATAGAGTTGGCAACAATGCAGTTTGTCAATGATCCATTCATTGGCACTTTTGGCGCGACATGATGTATTAATTGTAAGGTTAGCTAGTAGTTTTTCACTCACCACGTTGTGTTATATTTTTGACCAAAAATCAATAAACCTTTTATTTGAAGGATGTTTTAATCTTGTGACAACCTAAAACCGTAACGGGTTCTTAACAGATCATATTTGACTTTGAAAAAAGTTTAAAGAAGAACGAAAAGTAATATCTGGAATCTGTAGGCTGAATTCAATATATGAAAAGATTTTTGAATTATACTTTGATTATAGCAAAAAATGAAATTTGAAGTAGAAATATATCGAATGGAGCACATTGACATTGTGCTTTTTGCATATTTAATAATTTCATCGACGTTATAAAATCTTCCTCAGTTGAAATATCAGAAATTCAGATTAAACATATCATCGGGATATCCTTTCGATTTCTTAGTATCCACGTAACATTCAAAAGAGTTTTTGGAGTAAAATATATGATCATCAGTATGCATACAGGTGTTGTCATAAAATTCCGAAAGTGTTTCCTCGAGGTCTACACACGGTGCATTCCACAAAGCGTTCATTCGTCCAATACAAGAGTTTGTGTAGAAATTTGATGTGGTGGACTGTTATTCCTTATCTCCCATACAGTTCGGATTTAACCTCCAGTAATTTTCACCTCTTCTTAAATTAAAAGAACACTTCACACAACGCTTCAAACTAATCAAAGATTATGTCTAAGTAGAGGTCACACGGTTCGTCAACGGATTGGTACCATCAAATTTCATTGACAAAACTTTTACCCAAATTTCACGCATAAATTCATGGCACTTTTTTACCAAATTAGCTTTTTCGCTACCACAAAGTTCTTGCAAAAAGAAGTACATAACAGGTCCTTTGCTTCGGGTAATTTATCAGTATTCATGTTTGTTCCAATGTCGACATATCCTGTAAATTTTTTTCATCTCTATCCAATCCGTTTGTTATTGTAAATTTGAACCCTAATCAAATTGCATACAATTTCCCTGTCACAAAATTCTTTTACTTTTGGTTTTAGAGCACTTAAAGCTTCTTTGTTCCATCTCGGTGAGCCATCCGCACTTTAATACCATTTTAGGATGGTAACAATGTGTGGTAGATTTATGGAATGTATTACTAGTAAAATTATATGCTCTTGGTGAATAGAAACTTAAGGTTACAGCAAACGTCCTTAACTCTGGAGAATATTTTCTTCACTTCTTGCTTTCAGCATTCTTTCCAAAATTTCATTAGTGCTGCCTGGAATGGAAGCCTAAAAATAAAAGTTTGGCTGTATAAATTTTAGAAGATTAACTTTTATTTGAGACTGGAGGAAAGTTACTTTGCTCTCAATCAAAGTTCGTCAAACACCAAATAAGTGTTTTTTATTTAAATGACGCACAATAGTATTTTTCAGAATACTCATATTTTCTTGGCCTCCTTCGGTGTATCGAAATCAGAACTGATGAGATTTTCAACTGAGTTTCCCGTTTTTTAGGAACCTCAATACCAATGACATTATAAGAACATTCTCCTTGTCGGTTACAAGAGTTAGTCTTACTGTTAGAAGCACTTAAAGTTTCAGATGAGTGAAATAATTCAATTTCTTAAAATTTGGAAGAAGCAGATCTTTCAGACTGATGTAAACTACAAAATATGCATTAACAACATTTTTCCAACAGACAATAAATACTTTTCTGATGTTGAGTCTAAACACGGTTTAATAGCTCCAACTTTAACATAACTATTTGTCTGAAAACAATATTCTCTGTAAATAAGCTAATTCTCTTATCAATTACACATTCTTTTTCAAAAAAATTTTATCAGTATTTCCTTTCCATTGAAAATTGTCTGCTTTGAAATCAGAGCAACAAATTGAACCTTGTATTTACATAAAAAGGGAAAATAATGTTGTTTCAAGTTATCTTTGATATTATTATTTAAATAAAACACGATTAGTTTGAGAACACGTTTTACTTCGATCTTCTATATGTTCTAACCTAACTATCTAAGGATCCCGCTTCCCAACTGTCACTTGTCAGATGACCATAGAACATTCAAGCTAGTACATGGCACTGTGAAGTGTCATATACGTAACATCTCCCCTTTTTGGACTTATATTGAAATAATTGAAATACTAACTAACTAACTAATACTATAAACTAGACATGAAACTAATAATAATATTTTTTCCGCTATGTATAATAGTCTCTTAACCTATTTGGTACATTGACGACCCGACCTGATCTTGTGCATTTGCTATTTGCTTCCTTGACACTTGTACATTCATTTGCCGTTTTATTATTATTAGTTCCACAACCGTTTTCATTATATACATCAGTTCTATTAGACAAACAAGTGTTCTCACTTGATTCATCAGCACTACTAGGTTTACAGTTTATGTTTATATTTTCGTTGTTGTTTGACGCATTTATAACCGTTGGATTTTTTGTATTTTTTAGAAAGGAAGAATTTCTTTTATAAACTCTGCCATTTTCATCACTCACCAAGTATGATCGTGGAGAATTAGTATTTGATAAGACTTTTCCCGGTGTCCAATACCCATTCTTCTTCAATTTAAATAGTATATCTTGATTTTCGTTAAAATCTGAGCTGCTATGTGCAGATTTATCATTATAGCTTTATACTGCCAACTTTCTTTCTACTTTTTTCCCATAGTCGTTAGTGGTTTTGGGTTCCAATAATTTGTTGGATATAGGCAAACCTGTTCTTAGTAACCTGCTTTGTAATAACTCTGAAGGTGAGGCCTCAAGACCACATAGTGGTGTAACTCTGTAATTTAACAAATGAACAAATATTTCTTCATTGTTACACTTTTTCAATAACTGTTTACATATGTGTACGGCTTTTTCAGCCAACCCATTCGATTTTGGGTACGTGGGACTCGTAAAAACACATTGTATATTGTATTGATTACAAAATTCTTTAAATTTAAAGCTGTTGTAGGGATTGTTATCAGATATAAACTTTGCAGGTAACCCAAAATTAGAAAATATTACTTTTAATTGTCTTAAGATTTCATCTATACTTTTTCTTTGTATTTCTTTCAATTCAATCCAATTGCAGTAGTAATCGACTACAACTAAATAATATTTTGATGCGTATTCTAATATATCATACCCCACTATCTCAAATGGATATTTAGGTACCTCGTACGGTGTTAGCGGTTCTTTTATTTTATTTCTGCTGAATTTCTCACATATGCGATACCTTGAAATAAAATTTTCAATATCAGTTATTATACCCGGCCAGTATAATATTTTCCTTGCCCACTTCTTTGTTTTTTCCATACCAAAATGGGATTTATGTAGGTCTCTGGTCATATGATTTTGTAGTTTTTTGGGTATGCAAATTCGCTCATTGAAAAAAAAATTCCATAGCGAACCAGTAGATCGTCTTTTATTTTATAATACTGCTTTAGTTCAGTGTTATCTAATACTTTTTTATCTGGCCAACCTTTAATGCAATATTCAGTAACTTTTTTAAGAGTACTATCATACAAAGTTTCCTTGCTTACCTCAGCTAATCGTCTATTTGTAATGGGTCTTTCAATGTCAATCGTATGGACAACCTCTTCCATTTCACAATCTTCATTTACTTTGTCTTTTATGAATGACCTACTTAAAAGATCAGCTACATACATCTTTGAACCTGGTATGTACTCAACTTCGAAATTATATTTTAAGATTTTCAAGCGCATTCTCTGTAGTCTGGACGTAATTTTATTAATATCTTTTTGCTGAATGCCAATTATTGGCTTGTGATCGGTTTGTACTGTTATCTTATTACCGTAAACAAACGGTTGAAACTTAATTAGACTAAGACAAATTGGTCCATCATTGGGATCCATTAAGTAGTCCATCATAGGCCATATTGCATAAATCAGATAAAAATCTCAATTTTTTTTGTTCTCCGCCATAACCTCAATTTTTACTCGCCAATCAACATGCAACAGTTCTATCAAGCTGTAGTAACAAAATCAGATTCTAGCTAAGAGTAAAACAAAAGTTATCTAACATCATGCCATGCTACTTTGTTATATCAATACGTACCAATTTCAATTTATTTATTTATTTTCACAAAAACGGTTTAGATTCGCAAGAGCGCTTGTAAACAACTGACTATAAGCATCAATCAACCCAACCAATATGGTGGTAGTGTAATATGCGCGGTAAATTTGAAAATATAGCTAGTGGTCCATCATTGGCGGGGGTCCATCATAGGCACATTTCCCCTATGTATTCTAAAGCCATTATTGCCTCTACATATGAATTATCTGGTTTTATCCCCTCTTTGGAATAAACCTGCCCCAAGTATATTACTTCCTTTACTTTGTATTGTAACTTGTTAGCATTAAATCTTACATTAAACTGTTTAGCTCTCTCTAGTACTTTATTCATTATCAAATCATGTTCTTTTTCGTCTTTACCAGCAATTATTAAGTCATCAAAATATATTGGGATATTTAAATCTCCGAAAATTCTTTCATTTACTCGTTGGAAAACTTCTGGACTACATGATAGACCAAAACATAACCTCTTAAAACGATATTTACCGAATGGTGTTATAAATGTGCATAATTTTTGGCTATCTTTGACCAATCCTATGTGATAGAAGGCATATGACATATCTATCACACTGTAGATACTTTTCCCTCTTAATTTTAAGCCTATGTCTTCTGTTGTTGGTACAGGATGCCTATCTATACAAATATACTTATTTAAATGTATAGGGTCTAAACAGATTCTTAACTTGTCTGAATTAGGTTTTTCAACACAAACTATATTACTTAGCCATTCTGAAGGTTCATCGACCTTCTCAATTATATCTTTGTCTACTAACTCATCCAAAGTGTTTTTTAGCTTTCCTTTAAGTTTGTCAGCGACTCTTCTGCAATTACTTACAACTGGTTTGTAACCCTCTTTTAATAAAATCCTATATTTAAACGAAACTTTACCAGTACCTTCAAACAACTTTTTATTCTGATTAATGAAATTTTCTTTAGAATCTCTTTTATTCTTTAAGTTAACTTCATCCAGTTTGCATATTATATTTAATTTTACACAGGTTTTTAATCCAAGAATAGGTTTGCCTCGTATATCTACAACCAAGAATTTTACATTTTGAATATTATTTTTAATTAAACATTTTAAGATTATACTTCCTACAACTCTGATTTTATTGTCGCCATAGGCTATAATACTTTGCTCTGAATGTATTATGTCATTCTCCCTTTCTAATTTTTTTATATAACTTATTGGACGTACATTACATTGAGCTCCAGAATTAACCTTAAACTTAATTACACTATTATCAATACATACATTTTTTGTCCATATTTTTTCAAGTTCTGAATTATCATTGTCATAAATGTTGAATACAGTTAGATTGTTAATAACAAAATCTTCATCACTCGAATCATTTTCATCAACAACATTTACATGTTGATTACTATTTATATTTCTATTGTGACTGTTTTTGCATCCTACAGCAAAATGTCCTTCCAGTCCACACTTAGCGCACTTTTTTCCGAAAGCAAAGCACTTGCCTTTGGTGTGTCTTCTGCCACATTTCAAGCAACTGTACTCTCTTTCGTTATTATTGCCACTGTCGCTAGTACTAGGGTCACCTTGACTGTATCCTCTTCTTCGAATTAAATTCACTTCTTCCTTGTTTAAATCTTTTGCTTGAAGCTTAGTAGCTTCTGTTGTTCTACAAGTGCTTTCTGCAGTTTCCAGATTTAAATTATTTATTCCCAATAGTTTTTCTTGCAAATTATGATCTTGGACCCCTAAAATTATTCTATCTCTTATAAGACTATCTTCTTGAGTTCCAAAATTGCACGGTTTAGCTAATAATTTCAAGTCTTTTATAAAATGATCCATGCTTTCTCCCTCTGCCTGATTTCTTGAGAAAAATTTGAAACGATCAAACGTTTCATTATTGCGTAGTTTACAATAATTATCAAAAGCTTCTATGACTTCTTTGTAATTTCCTTTTTGATCTTCTGATAGACTTAATGTGCTGAATACTTCTATAGCCTCCTCACCAGCGGAGTTTAAAAACAAAGCAATTTTGCGTTCATCTGACTTTCCAATTAATTCGGTTGCTTTTAAGTAAATTAATTGCTAATATATAATATATTAATTGCTCTGTATGTGGACGATTTTTTTATTTTCTCTAGCAACGAAATAAAAGCAAATAATTTAAAAATTGAGTTAAGTTCCAAATTTAAAATTTGTAAGTTGTACATATGTGAGTTGGCGGTTAGTGACAGCACATATCCCCGTATCACTTCATTTTCCATTCTGATTTGCTGAATTGTTGTACTGCAAGCTGGAATTTACCTATGCTATTGTTTTAAAAAATATATATTCTGGTGTACTTATCTAATACTCCATACACTTTTAGAATTCTTCACTTTGCTTCTGTTTTTCGAATAAAATGTTCTTTCGAAAAATTAACCAGATAACTTCATTTTGTGCCAGTATTATTTTCCCATAATATGGTCAGTGCAAGAGTTTACACTTTTGAATACAGCTTGATTTTGGGCAGTTTGTCATTTAGTTATTATCCAGAATAATTCTAACTATGAGCTTAGTCCAAATGCCAGTTTTTACAAATATTTGTTGATAGTTTGATAATTATCTTATAGTATTTTGGAATACTCTCATCATTCTAGATTTTTTCAAGAGTGAGTGGAATATTGCTGTTGAAAGAAATGTTTTCATTTTCATCAATGGTATCTACTTTTGGGGTAATCAGAGTATATATATATATATATATATATATATATATATATATATATATATATATATATATATATATATATATATATATATATATATATATATATATTGAAATGATCAGAAATCTAAAAGCAAGTAGGTACATAATGAAAATTTATAATTTATTGAGATTAGTTTTACTAAAGATAATAATTAAACTAAGGCAAAAAATCGATAAAAAAATAAAAGAAATTGAATTGATATTTGCAAGTTAATTAATTATAGTTATTTTATATATAAGGAATTATTTATTAAAAATGATATATTCTAAAGGATTGCATATTTACAAATCATAATTTGTATCATAGAATAATGTTATTAATTATAAATTAATATAAAACTTAGTGGAAGATTGATTTTTTTAAAAAAATATATGAAACTGTTGCCAAAAGGACCCATAATAGTGAAAATTCATAAACTATTAATGAAATAAAAGTTTATTTAAAAACATAAATATAAGATCTGACAAGTGTTTGTCATTGTGACATTGTGAGGAGACAAGAGCAAAAGTCTAGTGAGTCATATGATATGGTTGCTAAAGAGATAAAAAAAAGAGGATCATTATTTATTTAAAAAAAAGTAGTATCAGCAGAAAAGAGAATGGGGAGTGCAAAGTTATAAGAAATAGAAGTTAAATTTGAATCAAAATACAAAATAATTGCGAATTATTAAAGATGAATGGAAGATAAATATCTGTACTGAAGAAAATCTAACGAGTTAAAGATTTGTTACTAATCCAATGAGTGGAAGATTTGTTACTGACAATTCACAGAAGTAAATACAAGTTTTAGATCTGATATTGCAAGATATTATTATCTCAGGTCAGTTCCTTCACGTATTATTGGCCAATAATAATAATAATAACAATAATAATAATAATAGTAATAATATAAAATAATTTATAAAAAAAAAAGAAAAAAAAGGAATATTACCTATACTTACGTTGACAATGGATAAAATTCCTTATTTGTGAGGTTAAGATTCCTTTTCCGTAGAAATAATATGAATTGTGTAGTATAATTAAATTTTTGTTCAATGTATCATATGTAATCCTTCCACAGAAATAGAACTTCTTGATTATATCATATAAAATTGACATCATTCTTTTTTATATTTTCCTTATATTGTACATCTAAATAATAGAATATTCATCTGAGTTGATTTATAACAGAGAACTGTGTAGAATTATCAAATTAGAGGAACGGCTAACTTCAGGTTAGACTCATAGGCGTACTCAACTACATTTTATTAAACTTTATTTGAATTAAAAATAGTACAATTAACTTTTAACATAAAACTTTTCTTGTTTTGTTAAAAAGAAAAACATCCATAAGTTATTTATTTATGCCAGAACTAAAAGAGAGAATGAGTTTCATGCCCGGCAAATAACGTGCTAGCGACAACAATAAAAAATTAAAAACAATAATAGATGTAGAAATAAATAATTACAAATTGGCGCCCAACGTGGGGCTCAAATAAAACGAAAAACGTGGGGCTCACATAATAATAATAACACATCACTAAAAATAAAAATAAACAAAGAAATCATGGAAAGAAAAATGAACTTAAGAAATGGAAAACAGGTAGGTACAGAACGAAGATCAGAAGAGGAAAACGAAGAACGAAGGCATAGAAGTGGTGATTTTGAGGTGAAGTATTTAGAACAAGGAAGAGAACAATCAGATGGAAATGTGATAGAGGATGAATTGGAATAACAGGAGGATAGGAGACAACAAAGAAACAATAATGATCAATTAATGGAATTTTTGATTAGTATGAGGGAAGAAATTAAACAAGATATGAATAATATGAGGGGAGATTTTAATGAAAAGATGGATAATATTAATGGAAATATGAATAGATTGGAGAGGAAAATTGAAGAGGTTAAAATTGAAGGTTTGAAGGAAATTAAGAAACTTAGACAAGAAAATGAAGATTTTAAAAAAAGAATTGATAAGGTGCAAGAAAATATGGAACATCAAAATAAGAATCTAAGAATGGAGATCCAAGAAAATGGGATCAAAATCAGAGAAGAATTTGAAAAAAAGGTAGTGGAAGAGGTTCAAGCATTAGGAAAATGCATAGAAGAAAATTTACCAGAAACAATACTAATGGAAGTTACAAGACAAAATGAAGAAGTAATGCAGGAATATCAAGAAAATTTCAATAAAAAAATTAAAGACTTAGATGTTAGAGTAGAAGAAAAAACAGGGACATGCGCTAAAAGAAATGAGACTATAGGCAAGCAATTTAATAGGGAATTGGAGGAGATGAATAAGAAATTGCGGGAAACTGTGGAAGATATAGAAGATAAAATAAGACAAAATGGAGGAGGCATAATGTGTACAGGAAATGTGGAATTAGGGGTAAAATTTGATGGAAATATAAATACAATTCATCCTAAAGTTTTTATGAAAATAGTGAAGAGTAAAATGAAAGGAATAAAGGATTTGATGGAGATGAAAATAATAATTAGGGGAATGTTATCAGGACATGCACTAATGTGGTTTTGCAATAAAGAAGAGCAGATTATAGATATGGAAGGTTTTGAAACACAATTTTTAATGTATTTCTGGGGGGAAATTCAACAGGCCAATTTTCGAGAACGGTTGTATTTCGGAAATTTTGACTACAATAAAAATAAAAATTTAAATTCTTATGCTATGCAACTCTATAATATAGCACAATATCTAGAACCAGCAATGAAGGAGGAAGAATTAGTTTTATATGTAGGAAGACATTTTAATGCTGAGATGTCTGAAACGATAGTTCTACATAATATAAAGACTATGGATAATATGTCAAGTTATTTACAAAGAGTTGAAAGGAGTATACAAAATGGAAACGGAATTAATAGATATCAAAGTGAAAATAGATATGAAGATATACGAAATGATAGACGGGGTGAAAATGGAAATGGATTTTTTAGAAAAGATCATTACGATAGATATGGGAATACAAATTACGAAAACAGAAGATATCAAGGAAATGTGGACAGGAATTTTGGAAATGGAGACAGAGGAAGATATAATGGACAGAATAATTTCAGGAATAATAGTCACAGAAACAGGGATGATTTCAATAGACAATATGACAGGGGAGTTTATAATGGAAATAGAGGTAGGAATTTGCAGCAACAGGATAGGGGTAATTTCAGAAGAGATGAGTACAATTTTGATAGGGATCAAAGATCTGATAATAACAGGGATAATAATGCCGGATCAAAATAGTTAACATTATGACAAATAATTGAAGAATAATTTGATATTTAATAATGAGTTATTTGTAGAATTAGATTAATGTTAAATTAAAATTGTATGAATGGGTATTATGATGATTTTATTTAACATACTGTGATAATTAATGAGATATTATGAAAAGTAAATGAAGAAACTGACGAAATATGATATAGGTTAATTGTAGGATGATTGAGTTTTATTGTTATTAATGATATAATATTATAATAAAAAAATAAAGATATATGAATAATTATAGAATTGAAAAGAGAGAAATAAGAATATGATGATAATATTGAAAAATGCGAATTATTAAATAAAAGGGGAAATTATAGAAATGGGGGGAGAAATATGAAAATTATTATTATAATAATATTACGAAATAAACGATAATTATAGGAATAGAGAGAATAGTATAAAGTAGGAAAAAGATAATCACAGTATTTTAAATAAGAATGTTGATTAATTGAAATTGGATTGATGGATAAAAGAATGGAAATAGAAACTACAGATATATTAAAGAAATTGAGTTTGAAGACTTCATACAATTATTAGTGATAGGGAGTTTTATACATTATTAAATAGATAATTTAATTGGAATTCATAAAGAATTGATTATGGATAGTGAAATTATAAATTTTAATTATGGGGGGGAATTGAAATGATCAGAAATCTAAAAGCAAGTAGGTACATAATGAAAATTTATAATTTATTGAGATTAGTTTTACTAAAGATAATAATTAAACTAAAGGCAAAAAATCGATAAAAAAATAAAAGAAATTGAATTGATATTTGCAAGTTAATTAATTATAGTTATTTTATATATAAGGAATTATTTAATAAAAATGATATATTCTAAAGGATTGCATATGTACAAATCATAATTTGTATCATAGAATAATGTTATTAATTATAAATTAATATAAAACTTAGTGGAAGATTGATTTTTTTAAAAAAATATATGAAACTGTTGCCAAAAGGACCCATAATAGTGAAAATTCATAAACTATTAATGAAATAAAAGTTTATTTAAAAACATAAATATAAGATCTGACAAGTGTTTGTCATTGTGACATTGTGAGGAGACAAGAGCAAAAGTCTAGTGAGTCATATGATATGGTTGCTAAGGAGATAAAAAAAAAGAGGATCATTATTTATTTAGAAAAAAAAGTAGTATCAGCAGAAAAGAGAATGGAGAGTGCAAAGTTATAAGAAATAGAAGTTAAATTTGAATCAAAATACAAAATAATTGCGAATTATTAAAGATGAATGGTAGATAAATATCTGTACTGAAGAAAATCTAACGAGTTGAAGATTTGTTACTAATCCAATGAGTGGAAGATTCGTTTTTGTTCAATGTATCATATGTAATCCTTCCACAGAAATAGAACTTCTTGATTATATCATATAAAATTGACATAATTTTTTTTTATATTTTCCTTATATTGTACATCTAAATAATAGAATATTCATCTGAGTTGATTTATAACAGAGAACTGTGTAGAATTATCAAATTAGAGGAACGGCTAACTTCAGATTAGACTCATAGGCGTACTCAACTACATTTTATTAAACTTTATTTGAATTAAAAATAATACAATTAACTTTTAACATAAAACTTTTCTTGTTTTGTTAAAAGGAAAAACATCCATAAGTTATTTATTTATGCCAGAACTCAAAGAGAGAGTGAGTTTCATGCCCGGCAAATAACGTGCTAGCGACAACAATAGAAAATTAGAAACAATAATAAAGGTAGAAATAAATAATTACAATACATATATATATATTTACAAATGTATAAACGAAATTATAAGTAACATGTTACATGTTTTGCGAAATTTATCAATGCAAAGGTGATAACAATATAACGACTTTTTTGTGATGGTTACTGAGCAGTTATATATTTTTTTCATTCTTGCTCCACCATAATAGCTATGAAAGTTGAATTGGCAACCCAAAATTTGAGTAAAATTACAACAGATGTCCTTCTTTACTTATCGAGAACAGATATTCCTTAACGGTTTTCTGAAAGAAAATGTTTATATGCTAATGCCTGAAGGGCTTGTTTGTTCGGATAATGATAAATGCGTGAAACTAGAAAAGGCAACATATGGGCTAAAACAGTGATCTAAGACTTGGAATGATCGTGTGAATGATGTTTTAATTGAATTAAATTATGAAAGATCAAAAATTGAACCTTGTATTTACATAAGAAGGGAAAATAATTTAATCACAATAATTGCTCTGTATGTGGACGATTTTTTTTATTTTCCCTAACAACGAAATAGAAGCAAATAATTTAAAAATTGAGTTAAGTTATTATTAGATATTATGTTAAGAAAAAGTTAATAAATAGTCGTGTCAGGATTTTACTGATTACCTGAAAGGAAACCACGTCGCGTTTTATTCCTCTAAAACATTAAATTATTTTAATTAATACATGAGTAAACGAATAAAAGAATATATGAAAAAATGAGGAACTATTCTTGATTATACTCCAGTAAACTTTCCATAACTTAATGGAAAAGTGGATTGAGGGTAAACCACCGAAACTAAGTAATCTAAATGTATTTGGCTTATGCCAAAAATTTAAAAAAAAACCTCAGAATTTGGCAAGAGAAATAAAAAACTTCAGGTGATAGGATACTCGAATGGATATCGGCTCTGGAATAAAATTGATATACATAATATAAAAATAATAACTCGGATATTAGAAGATAATGAAGAGAGCAGAAGTCAAAAACAAGATGAAAGTAATGTGAAGAAGAGCCAACAAAAACAATCTTAATTCATGAAGAAGCTTGAACAATCTTGACAGCACTTCACCTCTTGAGAGCCACCGTACTTCACAATGAAGCTTTGTGCTCACTTCACATTTGTAGCTATAAAATTATCTAAATCAAAATCTTTAAAATGTTTTATAGCTGAAATTATAACCCGTTCGTACCGTGGATTTTCATCAGAACCACCATCGTATGTGAAAATAAATACAGGTTTTACAAAACCTTCTCTAGTTCTCAATAAGTTTTCGAAAGTCGGTACTTCAGAAAGCTTATGAATGTCAATAGCATGAGTTTCTGCATTGGAAGATGAATGTTTTCCACTACGAATTGCTATGAATGCAGGAACAGAGTACGTCACAGCTTCAGGTGATCCTTCACCATCTTTCTTGATTAGAATGCCCGCATAAACAGATATAATAAGTTTATGTATCTCAGCGACTACAAAATCATGATCTGGCAATTGGACACGGCAATCAAGATGCATTAATATTGGTGCTTGAGCGTTAACTGCTGTAATGCCTAAAGGTACACGTGCTTTATCATCCATCATCGATAAAAAAAACTTGGTCCGGACCCAGAATTGAAGCTACAGATTCAAGATTTCGTATAGTAGCGGTACAAAATTTGCATTCTTTATGCTTTTAATGTAACGTAGAGTCTGGTTTACAAAGCTTGACAGGAACGGTTACGACATGTTTTTTACCTTCCTCTGTATTTACTCGCTTGGGAAGAAGTCTCAAATACAATTCTGAGCGACTGATAGTAGAGCCTTGCTTAAATAGTTCAGCTTGCAAGTCGTCTAATGTCTTACAACATCTTATAACTTCAGTACGACGGCGATCATCAGCTGCGCCCCCACCATTATTACTTCAAGTAAACTGGATTGATTTTCCTCAACTCTAGGCCGACCAAAAGTATTTCGAAGTTTAAGAGCAGTTGCTACATCATGATTATTTTCACAGTTCTAAAATTTTTTGTTTTTTAGTATCACGACTTTTTTAGGCGTTCCGCTGCGTCGAGATTTCTTTTTAATGATGTTTTTCTGCTTGTTGTTATTTTTTTGGTAGCATCATCTATCGCTATACCAGCATCACGTGCTAATACTAAGCTATTGATTTCAGATTCGAGTACTATTTGAAGTGATTGACATCTACTCGATTCTGTCATAACATTTTTAATTTATTCTGAATTACTCAGTTTACTGTCTTCCTGTAATAAAAAGTAAACATGTAATATATTTAATAATAAAATATAATAATAACTATTTTATAATAATCTAAATTAAAGATGTTTAAATGATTTAGCCTAATTAGTTGTACCATAAATTTTGTATTTACTTTACTGTCTTGTGGCTTTACTAGTGCTAATGCTTTTGATGAAGAAGGATTCTTTGAGAAAAAACCCAAAAGTGTCCCCTTTTTTTTGTTCAGTTTCACTTGTAATTCTTTAATTTTTGATTCTGTCTTATCTTCAATGTTATCATTATTTTTTAATATTTTCCATCAGGCGTTATCTTCTTCTTGTATGATTTGTTTTTTTTTTGTCACATAGCATTTAATAAATTAAAAATGTTAAAACAATTAAACTGAGAAGACTATGACTGCCACTCGGCAAAAGTCAATCGTGAGTCACTGCACTTGTCGAATGTCTCGCAAACAACCGACTGCGGAACGATAGAAAAGCGGGCGAGCACTCGCCGACGACTTAAACCTATTTAAATCCTTAATACCATGAGAGATTATCTCATAGCGAAAATGCTAAAGTATTGATTAATATAGATAAAGTTCGTAAATTTTTTAAATGTTCATTTCGGATCCAAACTTTGCGTTTTAGTATTTTAAATTTTAACATGTGACGTCACAAAACTATTGACCCCCTCATGCCCCTTGTCAAACGATGTCACACTTCGGTGATACTCTCCCTCCCCGTTAAGGTGTGACGTACTTTATGGATGGCCCCGTAGTAAATGCAGCACACAAATTGTCCTCACGTATTTTATGAAATAATCATTACTTTTCCCCTTTTGTTTTCTATCATCATCTTCATTAGCCATTCGAAGTATTATCTGATCTGGAATTGTCAGTATTGGTATTGCCATTCGTTTTCTTAATGCTTATTTGACACAACTCAATTCGTCAGTCTTCAATCCATTCAAACGTTTATTCTATAATTCTATCCATTCAGATTTGAGATCATTATTGGAGGTATCTACGGCTTCATTATCCAATTCTTCATACTTATACATTTCGAAATTATGCATGATTGAAACAATTAAGTTCAGAAAGAAATCATGTTCATACACGTTACAAACGATAAGCATTCTTACATCTTTTCAGCATCATTTTCCTCATATATAATATTTGAGAACTTCGTCTACTCACGTGCAAGCACCAATAAAATGCTAACCCTATTTTTAACATATGTTTATTCGTAGATAAGGTTGTAAAGTACCAGCGGGACTTATTCGATTCAGTTAAGCACGTCTCAATTTCCCTCTAGTAATTTTTGAATATGTGGCGGGTCTATAGATCTATAATGTACAAAATGTTTAACGATATAGTTACAGAGGGAAAACGGATAGGTTTAGAAATCAGTGAAGACAAAATAAAAATAATGAGCTTTGGAAGCAATATCAAAAGGTGAAAGTTGGCGCGTATGAATTTATGGAAGTAAAAAATTCAAGTACCTTGGCGTCATGATCAATAATAGAGGACTCAGGAATATTGAAATTGAAGAAATTATTGAAAAGTAAACTACTCACAAAAACGATCGAAGAACGATGATAAAGCCAGAAGTGGTTTACTCAGCTGAAACAATAACATTTACTAGAAATTCTGAAGAAATATTGATAATAAATGAAAGAAAGATAAGAACAAAATGGGATCACGAAAAATTACGTATCAGATAACAACTAACCAAAAAATAACAGACAAAATCAAACGGCGAAGATAATGCAGAAAAAATCAAAACTCGGCGAGTTGAGTAGTTGGGGCGTGTATTGAAAAAAGGAACAAAATCTATAGCATTCAATATGATGCAATGGATCCGAGTGGTAGAAAAATACAGGCTTAGGATAGAAAGGTTAAAAGAAGTGAAAGGTGACCTAAGCAAAGAAGTTATAAACTGGCAGGAAAAGACAGGAAATAAGAAGTTGTGTCGGAGAATAACAAGAGGATCTGGAGAGAATGTTTGTGGCGCAGCACCATCCTGAAAAAAAACGAGAACGCGACTAAACTATACTAGAGTGAACCATTTGTTGATTGTTTGAAAGAAAGATTTCAAGGACAGGAGTTCTCTGAAACAGTACCTCCCTTTGAAACGTAGAAAGCGAGGAATAAAAATATGGGAGCCCTGTGATCCCAAAACAGGCTGCACATATGATTTCAATATTTAATGTGGAAAGGATGCCAACAGAGATACCGAATCCACTCTTGAAGAATCAGTCGTCACTAAGCTTTCGACTTCAATAAAAGATCCAGAGGTTAGTTTATGTTTTGATCGTTTTTTTACGTCGACGAAATTAATAAACAACTTTCCATTTGCTTGTGTTGGCACAGTGATTGGCAATCGCAGAAACATACCTAGAAAAGAAACAGGGGTGAAGCTGACTTTGTCCATAATCCATTGTGGAAAGATACAAAAGAAGTAACGCTGCTTTCAAAGTGTCATGGAAATCATATGACCTTTGTGAACAGAAAAGAAAAAGATGGGATTAAAAAGGAAATTCCTTGTCCTGAAATTGTGGCCAATAACAATAAGTTCATGGGGGGTGTTAATATTTTTGACCTATTAATTGGTATTTATGACATGGATCGTAAGTCTTTGAAGTGGTAGAAAAAAGTTTTTCACCGTTTGCTTATGATCAGAGCGGTAAATGCATGTATTATTTGGAGAGAAACAGATCATAAGAAAATTTCTTTCCAGGATTTTCTGGAGGAGTCAATGATTTCTGACGTTCGAAAATCTGCCTAGAAAACGCCAATAAGGCAGACCAACAAAATCTCCCAAAGGGTGATGAATGTTGGGGATCATGAAAGACCAACTCGTAGGAGATGTTACAGTTGAAAAAAATAAGAGAGAAAAACGCACAACAACCTTCTGCTCAACTTGCAATGTTCCTCTGTGCAAAAATTGTTTTTTTAGTTTTCATTTGTTGTAAAGAAAATTATAATGAATTGCTTTTACTAGCTAGATGCAAAGATGAACTTCACAACCCTAAATGATGTTTTTTATATCATATCGATATTCAATTTATTTCTATTGTTCCATATTAAGTTTATTAAAAAAATCTATATCAGTATAATTCGTATCGCTAATTTTTTCTATTGTAATCAAAATGTAATTATAATTCCTGTTACATTCCATTTGTTTTTATTTGATGTTCATGTGTCAACTATCAAACATAAAAAATTATGGGCGTTAGCAAAGAAAACAAATCGAAAACGTTGGAAAATTAATAAAAATAAAAAAGCAAAAATTCATAAACAAATTATCCTTCAAATGGTTTCTATGTATTTTTCGTTTATCAACTTCGCACTTAAATAGAAAATAGCTAAAATTTTTCTAATTTCACTTTGACTGGAAATAAGAAGAAGAAACAGTTTTCATTGCAAAATCCTAAGAATGGGAGCTCGGAAACTTTGATCTAAATCTCGTTGTAGGCTAGGATTCGCAATCAACTGATAGGTGATCTTCTTCGGGTTATAGTTTCGTGAAATCAGAAACATTGGAATATTATTTGTAGATAATGATACTTCAAGATATAAAAAGCAATTAGCCCTTCTCACCACAAATGTTGTTTATCAAGGTTTCTTTGTCCTCCGAAAAGGTTTTCCTTGACACTATTCAACAACAATCATATATAAAGGAGAATAAGCTATATTGTACTAAGTCAACTTCATCAGATTAATGATGCCAGGTCATGTTACTGAGCGTTGGTATGTTACCTAATTGTTCCTTGAGAGCGTCAGAAAATTAAAAAATCCTGCCATCTATTATTGGTTTCCTAAATTTAAACGTGGTCGAACAGACACCGATCAAGGTGAACGTTGTGGTCGTCCAATTGAGATGGTTACTCCAGAAAACATCAAAAAAGTCTACAAATTGGTTCTATCTAATCGTAAAATAAAATTGCGTGAGATAGCTAAGGCCTTAAACATATTAGAAGGCCGTGTGTTTATAATTATGCATGAGCATTTGAGTATGAAAAAATTTATTACAAAGTGGATGCCGCGTTTACTCACAGTCGATCAAAAATAACATCATCTGAGTGGGTGAACCAAGTCGGAAGCACCCAAAGGTGCAATAGTTAGCTGGAATGCGCATGGAATATTGTTCATCGACTATCTCCAAAATGGAGATCGTTTGATTACAAAAATCAAGGATAAGTCGCAGAAAAAAACAATGTTCTACCAAGATAATGTACCGATTTAGAAGTCGATGGCAACTATGGTTAAATTGAACGAATTACACTTTGAATTGGTTCATCATCCACCGTATAGTCTAGAGTCTAGACTGTTTCGAGGCAAAAGACAAATTCTACACGAACGGCTCGGAGAAGTTAGAGAAGCTTTGGAAGTATTTTATTGCTCTTGAAGAAGATTACATTTTTGAATAATATCGATTTTTGGCAAAAAATGTGTTTTTCTTAGTTGGTCTCACGACTGCGGATTTTTCTTATATTTTTTATCTTCTAATTCATCAACTGATAGATAAGGAAAACATCTCCTTATTAACATTAATTTAAAAATACATAGCCTTTCCATCGAATTATGATATCGATGTTTGAGAATGTTTTAGAACTTGAAAATACCACTTGAATGTTATCTTAAATCCCATATATTTGAAACTTAACTTTACATATTGGATTTACTGGATACCTAATAAGTCTGTTTAAAATAAATGTCTACTGATTTACTCAGATGTAGAATTACTAAACTATTGACCAAATGAACACACTTTATAGTCTCACGCTACACCAACATTTTCCCTTGCACTAACAATTGGGATTAAAACTATGATAATTTTTATAGTTATAGTGAAATTAATCAATTTGTATCCAAAAACAATCCGAAATTAGATCAAATGCTTCTTTGATTATTGAATATTTGAATCCATTGTTTGTTCGATAATCTAATTACACTGTTGTTGGAACGTACACTATTATAACAATTTTTAGTTCTCCGTCCGGCCAAATACTATGGGACTAACGTTATTATGAATTATCAAATCATAAACAGTGTACATACCTATGTCAAAAAAAGCAAAGTTACTTCCTAACGTTGAATCCGACATTTCAAAAAAGATGAATACCACCAGTTGCAATGTTTCATCTGAGTTTTCTCAACAAAATGCAGAGCATGTTAAAAAAATAAATAGATCGAATGAAGAAATTATTCCTCAAGAAAACAAAATTAATAAGACGGAACAAATGGAAAACAGAACTGGAAAATCATATCATAATAACGCAGATGATGAGGTAGATCCAGACAATCTACAAGCGATTATGAAGCATGAAATCATGAAACACATTTGCGATTATGCACTATTAATATACAAGGATTAAGGACACAAGTTGTTACAAAGATAAAGAACGAAAAATCAATGATGTAGAAATACAAAATTGTTGCTTTTGTTCCATTTAAACTTGTATTATTTTTATTCATAGTTTTGGTTTTACTTATTATAAACGAATTCTTAATAAAGTTACTGTGACATTTAATGTGTGTTCATTCAAACAACGTAACAAAAAAGTCTAATTGTAGGTAACTAAAAAAAATTTTTGACTAAGAAACAACATGAAGTACTTGAAATGTATTTTTCTAATTTTGAACTTTTTACTAAATTACTAAGTATAACATTTTTTCGATACTGGTTTTTGTAGCTCATTTTGCAGATTATAACTTCTAAATAAAGAACGATTTCTCTATCCTCCGTGGTTCAAGCTCTATTTTGCGCATTCTCAAGCATGCGTACTGTAGACAAAGTGTCGCGAACGAGAGAAAAAAAGAATATTGTCCATATAGGAGTATTACATACAAGTATATGAAATGGACACATATACGATCTATCGTAATACAGGTTGTACTACACCAAATTCCAGCTAATAAGAAGTTTAAGTTGTTAGTGAATATTCACAATTGTAAAGTAGAAAAAAGAGCAGTAATTTTAATTCAACAATCTCTTAATAATTATGAACTCGTGGTTGAGTTACCCTAAGAAAACTTCAATAATTTGATGTTTAGGGTTGAAGTAAAATAGAAACAAGTAGCTGTTGTATTGGAGATAGCAGTAGAGCACTTCAATACATATTGTAAAAAAAAGTTATCACATCTTAATTGTACAACAAATAAATTAGATCATTTATAGAATTTTTATTTCAATTATTCAACAATTATTTTTAATAGGTGACATTTATTAATTTCAATTATAATATTTTTCTTGTTCTGGTTGATTCTTGATAATGTTAACAAAAAGAGTTCTCACTACATATTTTGAGAAAGATTCAACAACTCCAAGCTAAATACAAAAACTTTTAGAAAGAAGCAAAGACTAAGTTATTTGATGTTTTCCATGTGACCCAATGTGTTTTGCAGACTAAATCTATTGTAGTGTCAGGCAGCAAAAGCAAGCGAAAATTACAGCCAGAAAAATGTATCGATTCTTATAATGTGTACTTTAGTGATTACAGTATTCATGTAAACTCAAAAAGTCTCTGAACCAACAACTTATATCAGTAGCCAATCTACTGATAGAAGTAAAAAAATTTGAAAAAAAATATTAATGGAAGAGGAAACTGAAATTATGGAAAGAAATGAAGCACGTTAGAGTAGCACAGTAGATTCTTATAAATCTTCAAATTAAAAGATTTAAATTCTTAATTGTTTTTTTAATATTATATATTATATTTACACAACTTCTTATTTCTTAGACCTTTTTATATGTTTTCCGTGATAATTTTTTTTTGATTTTTGTTTGTAATAACATGTTACTTCCGTCAATTTGCATAATTCTATTAATTAATAAATCACCTACATCATGAATATCAAAATACAAAAATAAATATTGTATTAAAATTAATGAAATAGTACTAAAAATATTTTATGAACCATTAAAAGAAATCTTTACTATATTTATTTACAGAAAGCTTATTTATGATTAATTTCTATCAACTGCCTTAATAATTCTACTACCGCGTTCCCTACGTGGGAAATCATACCGGCTAGACAACAAACAAAGCAGCCACGTTCCACATCAAGATATGCTGCAATAGGAAAAGATTATTTCTAATATGGTTTACAAATAAGGAACAAAAAAGCTATCAATGATAAAGAATATTATGGATTAGGGAAGGGTGTGCTGGTGAAAATAATTAAAGATGTTAATATTTGCAATATTTGTCTTTTATTTAAACTAGAGTTTTTGAGGTGTTATTACAAGTTTAAGTATCAGAAAGAATTAACTACATACAATTATGGAATATTTTAAATCTGTATGTTATATTCTATTGCAACATTTTTTGATATGGTACGTGGCTGTGGTGCTTGTGGCCTACCCTATAGGCTGAAGTAATACTCAACGTAGGAAACGTTGACAGATATCAAGAATAAGATGTACTAGCGTAGGTCTAAATAACGTTTCTCTTTTTAACGATACGTATTGGAAGAGGACAGTGTATTGCCAACCCTTCAACGTCTTAAAGAAGCCACTTTGTTTCATTAGAAGTTTAAATGTGAAATATGTTAATCATAGAATTATCACTGCTGTTTTTACAAAATATTTAGCATACCCTAATTATAAAATCACATTTTTCAACGCCAATGTGTGAATATCGAGTTTCTTCGTGGAAACGGTAATAAACTACTGTGGATAGGTATATCATATTTGACTTTGAAAAAAGTTTAAAGAAGAACGAAAAGTAATATCTGGAATCTGTAGGCCGAATTCAATATTTGAAAAGATTTTTGAATTATACTTTGATTATAGCAAAAAATGAAATTTGAAGTAGAAATATATCGAATGGAGCACATTGACATTGTGCTTTTTGCATATTTAATCATTTCATCGACGTTATAAAATCCTCCTCAGTTGAAATATCAGAAATTCAGATTAAACATATCATCGGGATATCCTTTCGATTTCTTAGTATCCACGTAACATTCAAAAGAGTTTTTGGAGTAAAATATATGATCATCAGTATGCATACAGGTGTTGTCATAAAATTCCGAAAGTGTTTCCTCGAGGTCTACACACGGTGCATTCCACAAAGCGTTCACTCGTCCAATACAAGAGTTTGTGTAGAAATTTGATGTGGTGGACTGTAATTCCTTATCTCCCATACAGTTCGGATTTAACCTCCAGTGATTTTCACCTCTTCTTAAATTAAAAGAACACTTAGGCGGCAACCGCTTCAAAATAATCAAGGATTATGTCTAAGTAGAGGTCACACGGTTCGTCAACGGATTGGCGGAAGACTTCTTCGACTTAGAAATACAGGAGCACCGTCTACAGGAGTGTGTTGAATAAAAATGGAGAATATGTTGAGAAAGAAACAAAAGTTTGACTTTTCAAAGATATATAAATTAAGGTGAATATATTTGTAAATACAGCTAAAATTAGAATATATTAGTAAATCAATAACCAAAGCTGGTGATTGGGAAATCATTCGTAATAAAATTCTTTGTTGCCTGTTAATGAGAACAATAAAGAAATAATGAAAATTTTAATAGCCCGATCCTGTAGGGAATGGAAAAAGTCTATAATCGATTGGTACAGGTATCAAAAAGATTTGTCTTTAGGAATAATGGCGTAAATAATAAATATATGTAAGTGCAACGGTAAGGGACGAATGAGCTCTTCCACTATCTAGAGCAGCGGTTCTCAAACTTTTTTAGTGACAGAACCCTTTTGGAAAACGAAATACTTGACGGAACCCTACAATAAAACAATAGTCTCTAAAAGTATATTCTTTATTAATAAGCATAATAAACGTAAAATGTAACTGTTTTTTATTTTTAATTAATTTGTTGATATCAGGTTTGATAGAAGACAGTTGAAGTCTCATATCAGGTTCGGCGTTCAGTCTATTGCGGTATTTTGTTTCGTGGCTGCATAGGTTGAGAATCCTGTTTCGCACAAATATGTTGTTGGAAATGGAAGAAGAATATTCAGACCCATTTTGGCAAGCATTGGGTATTCATCACGGATTCTGCACCAATAATCGTTGAGAGATGTCGTTTTGAACAATGACTCCATACTTGTTTCTGATGACATTTCTAAAAGAGATTCATATTTCTCATTTGACATACTTTCGTGCTTTTGCAAGGTGAGTAGAAAAGGATTATGAATCCATGAATTCAGTTTCAATTTTGTATTCTGTTCTTCGGGAAAATACTTCTCAAAAGATGCGTACGTCGAAGTGAGATATTAGACCAATTCTTCAAATTCATCACCTTGAAACATTTCTGAATCGTTATTCCTAACAAACTGAGTAACGTAAAGCTTTCTATTTCTCTCTTACTAACGCAAATAATCCAAAAATCTAATTTTCTTTTAAAGGCAGTTATTTTGTTACAGGCCTGGAACACTGTTGTCTGTTTACCTTGCAATGATAAATTTAATTCGTTCAGTTTTTGAAAGATATCCGCCATGGAAGACAGTCGGAACAACCGAGTTTTATCATACAAACGGTCTTTCAAATTAAAAGAAGTATCTGAAAGAAACATTTGTAACTCGGCTTTAAGTTCAAATAGCCTTGTTAAAGTTTTACCCCGAGACAGCCATCGCATTTCTGTATGAAGCAGCAGTGTTTTATGTTTGCTACCATAGTCTTCACACAATAATGAGAACCATCGGGATTGTAGTGGTCGTGATTTGATAAAATTAATAATTTTTACCGCTTCATCCATTACTAATTTTAGGTTTGACGGCATTTGCTTCATTGCTAGTGTTTGTCTATACAGGAGACAATGACTGGAACCACAATTAGGTGCGTTTGTGGGCAACGGTGAACACATAAGCATGTCTTCTTCAAAAGAACTTTCATATGGATATCTCACGATAACCAGCAAGATAGCCAGACCAGCGACATCAGTAGACTCATCCATTTGCAAGACGAATCGTGTTTTTTGTAGACGTGTAACTAGCTCTTGTTTGACGTAGCTTGCCAGATCATGAATTCGACGTGAAACAGAATCGTTTGATAGTGGCACAGTAGAAAGATGCTTTGTAGATTTTTCATCAAGCATACATTTTGTTATGTCTAACACACATGGTTTTATTAAAATCTCAGCGATAGTGTGCACTTCACCTTCTTGTGCAATGCGATAGCTAACTAAATATGATGCCTTTGTGACCTTTTCATTGATAGTTTGGGTTACTTACATAATAGTTTTTTGGCTTTCCAATAACTGTTTTTTTTACGTACAAAAAATTCTCTATTCTTGTCTTTAGACTCGGGGTGTACAGTTTCTAAATGTCGGCGCAACTTGGCAGGTGCCATGGAACTATTAGGAAGCAGTTTACTACATAAGATGCAGAGAGGTGAGCCGTTGGATTCAACAAATCCGAAACTGATATATGATTCATCATACTTCCTTTTTCTCGTCTTTGAAACCGTGGAACTTGACGTCGTTGCATCATTATCATCGATAATTGCTGTACACTCCGCGCGTACTGCTTTTGAACATTCGGCTTCGTTAGAAGATGTTGTTGCAACACGTTTAACGCCTTAAAGCCAACGTTCCATTCTTCTTTATTAATAATTACTGGTCAGGGTGGTCTGGTCAAATTAACGCACGATCGTTACTGAGTAGAAGAGTTTAGTCCAGAGAAGATTTGTACAAAACTGATACAATCAGAATACAGCAGTAGAACAAAAAAAACTTCGTTTCTAGCAAATAAGTACTTATCGCTCCGAACGCTAATCGTCGACTGACTCGAGTGTCGAAGCGCAAATCGTTTTATAGTCCTGACCTCGATCGCGAACATTCTTAAAAATACTCGAGTCGGCGCCTTTGATAAATAAAAAGCCGAAATAAAAATAGAAATACAAAAAATACGTTGTAAACAATCTCGACTTGTTTTGAAGTTATATAGCCGAAAGTTGCTTTTTTACAACTATAGCGTCTAATCTCAGCGGCGGCTTTTATCAAAGTAACTGCGCGCTCACAAGTAGATATCGGCGATCTGTTTTCATCAAGACAAAGGCTAAAGCGGCTTGCGGATCTCATCGGTGAGACATAAAGCATAAATAAATCAACTTAAACTTAAGTATTAAGTCTATTCTTTTTATCTAGGTGCTTGCCGTCCTGAATAAATATTTGGACTACTGTAGAGATATATTTATTTAATCTTATGACTCTCGTATTTTGTACAGGGATCGGTGTAAGTAAAGAACTTGCAATAGGTTTGCCATAAAGTTTTATTGAAGAGCGGCGTGATGTTAAACTCTCCTCGTAAAATGCACTGTTTCAAGTTAGAATGAAATTACTTTACTGTGGCGACTGAGTTCTAAATTCTTCCGGAATTCCTACAGGGGTTTCGCGGAACCCTAGGGTTCCGCGGAACACACTTTGAGTATGGCGGATCTAGAGGTTTGTTCTTGGTAGTTGCACTGGCAATTATATACTCATGAACTGGCCTGCACTGGTCCAGTTCCAGTGCTGCTACCAAGAACAAACCTTAGGTGTGCTTAATACGAATACTAAATAAATAATAAATATTTTTAAAACAAAAACAGCAATCTCCAAAGAAACAAAGATTGCCGATTTTGATATGAAATTGATTATATTGTAATGAAGGATTGTAAAAAAATCGAAAATTTGATAGATTGATACATTTTATTATCGATTAAAAATATATAAAACTTGATAATGAAGAAAAAAATACTCGGATCATTCTTCTGGGGTTAACTGATACGATACAGATATGCTGGGGGATTGTCCTTTTAAGCCGGTGGCATCATTGGTGATCATAATTCCAGCAATATGATGATAATTTAATGCAAAAACGTTATTCACATTTGCTGAATACACATTAGATCCACAGAATGCTATACGACCATCTGTAAACAAAAATTCAAACATATAAAAATTTTTAATACCATTCGATGTCTTTCAAACGCTTCCTCTATTGTATCCGTATTACTAATACATCGTCTAGGCGAAAGTATAAGCGAGCTCACCTAATGTTTTTAAAATTGCTTGTTCAAAAACAGAAGGAGCATTTTTAAGCTCAAATGGCATTGTTAAAAATTCAAACTGGCCATCAGGAGTAATAAATGCCGTACGTTTTATAGATTCTGAATGTATGGGAATCTGAAGGAAACCGCTGGCCGTATCTAAATTGATATAAGATTTTGCTTTTCTAAGTCTCGGTATTTGATCTAAAATAAGCGGCAAAGGAAATTTGTCTGTTATTGTGTTTTTATTTAATTCACGATAATCAACGCATAAGCGGTCTGATCCATCCTTTTTCTTAACTAGTAAGATAGAGCTAGTAAACGGTGAATTACTAGGGCGAATAACATTAGCTTCAAGTAATTCATTTATTCTTTTTCTAACTATTTGTCTTTCTTCTACACTAAGCCTATATGGTCTTCTCTGTACCGTAAACTTGGATCAATTAAACGTATTTCAAATTCACCACTGTGAGTACGAGGAAAGTCCGTAATAAAAGAACTTTCATATTCACAGATTCACAAAATGGATGCAAATACTGTTAGGTTTAAATGTGCGTTGTATAGAGTGTGTTAAATAAAATTATTTATTGGAACAAAATGACTACAATAATTCTTTATAATAATAACTAAAAACTTAATTCACTCTGTCGACCATGCTTTCGACACCACCTTCAGTCTATCTACTCAGCTTCTTTTTTCTTCTTCTTCTTTTTTGTATATGAAACACATTTTTCAGGTTTGACCCCAGAACTATATTGTTTGTCAATATTAACACCCTCCCTCAAACCTATAAAATGTGAGAAATGAATTTAAAACATATAACACTTTTTCATCACAACAAATTTAACATTTTTACAAATATAGTAAACTTTTCATTTGTTAAGGCTTTAGTGAATACATCCGCTAGTTGCTCAGTGGTACATAAGTATTCAATCCTGACAATATTTTCATTTATTAAATCTAATACAAAATGTAACTTAACATCTATGTGCTTACATCTCTTGTTGTTTTCAAAATTTGCAGTAGTTTAATGGCACTTTGGTTATCTTCAAATAAACAAACTGGTAAATCTAAAGTAAGATTTAAATCTTCTAACAAGTTTTTAATGTAAAATAGTTGACATGATGCAACACATACTGCCACAAATTCAGACTCTGTACTCGACAATGTTACAAATGGTTGCTGCTTAGAGCACCAAGAAATAATATTATTGAATAGTTTAAAACAATAACCACTTATAGATTTTCTATCTAAAATATCATTGGCCCAGTCTGCATCACAGTATCCAACTAATTTACTGTCACCTTTGTAAAAATGCAATTTACAATTAACGCTAAACTTTAAATATTTGAGCACTCTTAGAAGATGTTTGAAATGTTCGTCACTACCGCAATCTTGAAACTGCCCAAAGAAACTAATACTGAAACAAATATCAGGCCTTGTGCCCATCATTATATACATCAAACTGCCCAAAAGTTCTCTATAAGCTAATTTTGTTTTTTGACTTTCTTCACATCTTTTTAAATTCAAATTGTTTTCGATAGGAGTTTTGACCTTCTTACAATTTTCTACATTGAATTTTTTTACTAAGTTGTTGATAGCAGAAATCTGATCTAAAGTCATGACTCCACTTTTCTGATTCCTCTGTATTTTAATACCTAAGAAATCAAATTCATCATTAATAGTTTTTTTTATTTTGAACGTTTGACATAGCTTTAACTTAAGTTGACTGAGAAAAGTAGAATCATTGCACGCAATCAAAATGTCATCAACATACAGAAGTAAGTAGCATCTTATGCTTTGATCAAGGAAACTATATAAGCAGTAGTCAGATTTTGATCTTTTAAAATTCAAGTTTACCATTAAATCATTGAAGGTTTCATTCCAAGCTTTGGGTGCTTGTTTTAGTCCATATATTGCCCGATTTAGCATACAAACCTTATTTTTATCAGCAACTGTTACTTTAAGACCTTCAGGTAATTCCATGAATATTTTCTCTTTAACTTTACTATGTAAGAAAGCGTTTTTTACATCCAATTGTTCCAAAAGTAAATCATAGTTATTGCAAATACAAATTAGGATTCTTAAAGTGGAAAGCCTTGCTACTGGCGCATGTATCTGTCCAAACTCATTGAAATTATTTTGTTCAAATCCTCTTGCTACTAATCTCGCTTTATAACTAAAATTACCTGCACCGTCATCCTTAATTCTGAACACCCATCTGTTGCTTATTATATCCTCATTTTCTGGTCTTTCAACCAACTTCCATGTGTCATTATAGTTTAATGCATTTAGTTCATCTTCAATAGCTTTCTCCCAGCTTGGCCAATTTGAAGTTTTCTTCGCTTCTGTGTATGATTTCGGGACATCTGATATTTCGGAGATTAATGCTAAACAACTTATATCTAATTCAAAGTCATTGAATCTTAATGGTAACTTCACTTGTCTTTTAGGCCTTTCTTCTTCTGTACTATTTTCAACATTTTCAAGAATATTTTCTCTTGATTCTTGAATTCTTTCATTTAAACTAAGATTGTTTACTTCTTTTTCTTTACTATATTCATCTTCAAACTCTTCATTTTCAGCTTGAATATTACAATTTTTGTTTTCTTCTAAAGAGAAACAGCTTTCATTGAACAAAACATTTCTGGAATGTATTACTCTATTTTCTTCTTTATTCCAAAGTTTGTAAACATTTTCTGTGTATCCTATGAATCTGCATTTTTGACCTTTTTCATCCAGCTTATTTCTTAATGAATCAGGAATTCTTGTATATGCAATACAACCAAACACCTTCATATTAGCGACATTGGGTTTTTTATTGTAAAATAATTCAAACGGTGTTTTATTTTTAACTAAGCATGATTGAGTTCTATTTGTAATATAGGCGGCTGCAAGGATAGCATCTTCCCAAAATATTTTGTCCATGTTTGCTTGGATTATCATAGATCTCGCCTTGTCCATCAGGGTCTGATTCATTCTTTCAGCAACTCCATTAAGCTGAAGAGTATAAGGCGGAGTGTAAGATATTTGTATTCCCTTTTCAGAACAAAAATTTTGAATATTTTTAGAACGATATTCTCCACCATTATCACATCTAATTTTAGATATCCTTCTTGTGCAAAACAAAGATGCTACTTTTGCTTCATAATCTTTTAGACATCTAAATACCTCATCTTTATTTTTGATAATATAAACCATTACAAACCTGGAATAGTCATCAACAAAAGTTACAAAATATAAATTATCATTTCGAGAAACTGGTTTAATTGGACCACAAACATCCGTGTGTACAAGCTGTAATACTCTACTTGATCTAGATATCTTTGAGTAGTACGGAAAGCATATTTGTTTACATCTTACACACACATCGCATATGGTCTCCACTTCTGAATTTTCAAACTGCATCCCATCCACTAAATTCAAGTTTTTAATTTGTGAATTGTAATTTAAATGACCATACCTGAAATGCCAAAGTTGCTTATCTTTATTGTTGGCTGCCAAGTTTGCAAATTCATTATTGTTATGCATAAAAATTATTTTATATAAATTGTTACATCTTGCGCCTTTAACAAACACAGTTTTTCCTTTCTTTATAATGATTTTACCATCGACACGAACAATTTCAAAACCGGCTTTTTCTATTGAAGAGATTGATAATAAATTCACTCTTAAATTTGGCACACATAGTACATTTTTTATTGTTATCGGCACATTTTTATTTTCTACTTTACTTACTGCTTCAATGTCTCCGATACAAGTAACTTCCATGAACTTACCTTCTTCTGCCAGCTGTATTATTTTAGGTTCTGTGAATCTATGCATATTCACCAACAGATCTCTATTAACATAATGGTGTGTTGCTCCTGAATCTGCATACCATTCTGTCTTGCTTGTCTGAAAATCTGAGATTGCACAAAAAGCTATAGAATCATCTTCAAGTTCATTGTCGACCTCTGTTTTGGAATAACTAGCTCTATTGATGTCTTGACTCTGTTTATTATTCTTATTTCTAAAACACTGCTTCGCCTTATGTCCCATTTTACCTCACACATGACATTTTATACCACAAATACTTGCAGAGTGCCCCATTTTACCACATTTAAAACATTTCAGTACCTTTTGCGCTGCATTAAATGAAGAGGGCACCTCGCCAACATTTTTAAGACTTTTATCAAAC
Organism: Diorhabda sublineata; assembly: GCF_026230105.1. Taxonomy (NCBI): domain Eukaryota; kingdom Metazoa; phylum Arthropoda; class Insecta; order Coleoptera; family Chrysomelidae; genus Diorhabda; species Diorhabda sublineata. The sequence continues at coordinate 5,034,585 of NC_079486.1, forward strand.
TTTTTATTTACTGAAAAGTCTAGAAGCCTTTGTTTGACAAATTCTAGTTTGATATCATCATCCGACATGGTTCGTAATGCTGTAACTACATTTTCAAATTCTTGTGGCATTGACAATAATAAGAAACATGACATATCAGATTCTTCAAAAGAGCTTCCTAAATTTTTGAGTTCTCTAAAAACTCTGTCACATTTTGAGAAATGATCTTGCATATTCTTCCCATACTCATATTTCAGGCCAATTAGTTCTTTTAGTAAATAATATTTGGAACATGTACCTTTTTTACTAAAAATTGACTCTAATTTTTGTATCATCTCATATGCTATCTCTGTTTCTTTCACATATTCTAGGTGAGTATCTGCTACACTTTGTATAATCACCATACAGGCTTTGTTATTTTTCTTTTGCCAATCATCATTCCTATTGCTTTGTGGTACTTCTTTTAGGATATCACTTAAATCCATTGCTTTTAATACGGAGTTTAACCGAAATTTCCAATCAAAGTTATCTCCATTAAATGGAATGATTCCATGTTTGTTTTCCATCCTCGCCATTTTTTCCTTTTTGTTATAGTAACCTTCTTTTAATTTTCCACTTTTAACATACTCCCTCTGGGCCCATAACCAATGTTAGGTTTAAATGTGTGTTGAATAGAGTGTGTTAAATAAAATTATTTATTGGAACAAAATGACTACAATAATTCTTTATAATAATAACTAAACACTTAATTCACTCTGTCGACCATGATTTCGACACCACCTTCAGTCTATCTACTCAGGATAGACCACACCAGACACGCAACTCAATAATCTGGAAGTGGCAGACGAGAGAAACTGTTGTTGTTCTTCTCTCTCATCGCGATATAAAACGTACCTAGGTGGCGCTCTTGGCCGACGAATAGCGGGATTTTTAATTTTGAATTAAAATTTAATTTAAAATGTTTTTAAACATGTAGAAAAATAATTGAAACAAAAATTGAGCTTTGTCAAATTGTATTTGCATAAGTACAACAAAGATTCACAATAATAATAATGCTATGCCACATCTTTTCATAACAAACACAGACTGAATGAGAACTAGTAACATTAGATCATAGGGATTCCAAGAAAACTGAAACAAAACGTTATGCAAGAGGACAAAGTTGTTTGTAAATGTGGACCCAATGAATCAGAATTTGATGGTACTGTAGGTGTATGAATTGTCCAAGAAGTAGACATTTAATGGTATTGTTATTATTTATGCAAAATTTTTCTTTTTGTGCGTGCTGACATTTGCCGGCTGGCTTCAGATCTTAAATTTCGGACAAGTCTTGTACAGTACCATGGGATTCCGATTCTACATATACTTTTAAGTAAAAAATCTTTCAAAAAATAAAAATGTTCCTCACAAGTAATAAATGAGAAATCAATTTCTTGGTTAAGCAAATTTGTTGCTACATTTTGTAGGTTATTCTTTTCACAAATAATCGGTAGCTTATTCTCTAAAACTGTAATACCAATACCAACCGCAATAACAAACTGTTTAGAAGGATAAAACAATTTATTCTTAGAATTTGAGAATTCTTTACTTGAAATAAATTGATTACATGGCTCAGTGTCATCTGAGCTCAAGATGTAATTGCATCTATCGCAGACAAAGTTTGAAAATAATTTTTTAATTATAAAACCGCTGACATAAGCAACCGATAATGTCTGAAGAGAACCAATTCCTACAGCATTGGCAATGTCAACAGCAAATGCACTAGAGTTGCTGTAATTACTTAGTGAGGTGCCTGCAATTTCAATACTTGATTCGTTCATACTTTCAACGGATTCTGAAACACCAGCAGCAGGTTCTAACAAGGAACGTAAATTACTTAAAAGAGTTAATTCATCTTCCTCGCAATTTGTTCCCTTCAAACCCTGATTTGTGAGTCCATTAATAATTTGTGTTTTCAGAGACCCGATAAACTGTGTCACAGTAGGATTTTCATTAGAACCACAGCCTGCACGAATATTTCCAAAAAGGTTTTCAAGTCCATCCTGATTTATACATTTTGTTTTCAAAGTTTTGACCCCTTGCGAATTTAGAAATTTCCACAGTTCAGTGGTGGCTCTCAAGGTATGTAGCCATCCTCGCTGTGATGGCGGTTTCCAATGATGGGCGTTAAATTCATCGTCTGGTTTTCTTATAAATTTATATTGATTTACTCTTCTGAATGCATCTTCCCAAAACGAAGTGTGGCCTTATTCTTCGGAAACGATGCATTTAAACAGCTTGCCATCAGGTGCAACTCTAGCTGAAGCATTTAGGCTGTCAAATAACTCATCCATTTCTTGAATAAAGGTTGCAGTAGCTAATGATCGTGGTGGCAAAATGTCTAAAACAATAAAAATAATTAATTAGTTATTAATATTTGTGAGGGAGCCACTTACTTTGTTGCACTAAATTATATAAATATACAGACACTGTTCGGCTCAAGGTTTGTACAGCAACTTTAACTTTCATAGCTGTTTGACCTACTGGATATAAATAAAAATCTTTTAACTTATGTAGACTGCGAAAGATCAGTGGATCTTTCTTGTCTTGCTCATAAGCAATTTTCATATCTGACCACCTGGCTTGCATTAATTGTTATTGAGTAGCAACGGTTACAGTGGGAAGCAAAATATTATATTTCCGAAATAGGTTCCGAAAACATTTCAATAGATGTGGCACATCAAATATGGTAAATATTTTCAATTCATTGTGCACAAAGTAAGGATTATTAATGTCTGATTCCATGTCTTTTATAGCTCTCACGTTAGCAGTGCCCATGTCACAAATGGTGGCCACTATGGGAATGTCAGCCTTACTCGCAGCATCTAACACCTCTCTCAGTACACACTGCAATTTCTGTGCAGAAACGCCGTTGGCTGTAAAGTAATAGGCAAGAGGTTGTTTCCATGCTCGGCAAATTCCTTGGGCAAAGAAGACTAGGGCATATCTTGCCAACTGCCTGGTTCTCTTACCGCTTCCACAATCTTCCAGACCTTCGATACAGTCAGCCAATGGATTATATTTTATATGTTCCCTTATTGCCATCTCATCAAAGGCCAGCGTGCAAAAACGATCCTTTTCATCAAGGCGTTCATTAATTCCCACATCGAAAGGAAGGCTCTGCATTAATGAAAAAAGTGTTCTTCTTGATGGAAGTACTAAGAGACGTTCTAATAAAGCATAGCATTTTGGGCTTCGTTTATAAATCGCTAAAGACATTATTTTGTCATCCAGTGTCCACCGTCTTCCATGTGGCGAGCGCTTGGCACAACGAATCTGAGACATCATAAAGTTAGATATGGTAGATGGCGTGCCTGCAAGGAAAAAAATTATTAGTTTAGAAGTAAATACAAATTATAATTACTTGTTGTTTACCTTTGAAACAATTATTCGTTGCTATATTTTCTAAAGTTTTAATCCTTTTCCCTTTTTGTTTGCAAACTTTTTGTAATTTTCTTATGCGACCCTGCTTCCTCTTCACAATAACCATCAACTTTTGCTTTCTTGGTGTTATCTGTGTTGAACACAAGCCTTCAACGTCCTTAAAAAGAGTCCTTCTACATCTAACTGTACTTGAAATTGGTGTGACAGCCCGTTGGGATGGTGACTGCGAGGAATTTGTTGTCTCATGTTCAGTAACTTCACTGTTTGCATTACTTAATGATTTGATATCCAAAAGAGTCTAAGAAATTGAATTTCAATTAACACCTAAGTTATGTTTTATTGCATAAAGCAAAATAAAAGCAAATCATCTAGAATAATATGTAAAATTCAGTACCTGTGGTTCTGGCTTTATTATATATTGGGATATAATGTTTACTTTTTTATTTGCTATCTGGTCCAGTCCCTAAAATTATTATTTTCATTGTAAAATACAAACCTAATTAATATTAGAATACAACCTTCATAACATGGTCCTTCTGGACTTCCAGAATTGTGGGCACTGCATCAGCTTTCAAACGTAAAACTGAGGTACACGACACAAATCTATCTTTTGTGAAATGCTCATTGCAGATTCTAACATGGCCACACAGTGGTCTATGTTTCATTCACATAGCTTCCTGCCATATTTGCGACCTGTAACACACATGTAATTATTGTACATTGTAAAATAGCAACCTGTTTTTTAGTTTCATCTGGTACAGCTCGATTTTAATCTTTGCAGTAAGGAAACCTCAGTAATAAAAGACCAAACATTCATCTAACATGCATAAACGTATGGGTACTTACACAACAAGATAATAAATTTTCTGTTTACCTGTCTGCGCTACGGGGAAAGCAAAATAAATGCTTTACGTCGTCTTCAGAATTACCGCACACAATACAAAATCTCATTTTCCGGTGAATGATGATTATTGAAACCACACAAACCCACAAATAGAATCCAAGTGCATGTAGCGTGATGAACAAAACAGAACGGCGGGGTTTTACATGTGTCATTTCACATTCCATTTATTAATGTCAATTATGGTAGTGACATCTGTGTGCAAATAATGTAACTTTCGAAAGATTTCTGTAAATACAAAAGCGACTCTACAAACGTTTTGTAGTAAGTGTGATAAAGACAGATAAATACGATTTGTAATGTACTGAACAATGATGAAAAAAACTGCCTTCTTTTTGGATCTACTTTCCCGTCTGGTGTGGTCTGTGCTACTCAGCTTCCCGCTCTCTTCTTCTTTTTTGTATATGAAACACATTTTTCAGGTTTGACCACAGAACTATATTGTTTGTCAATATTAATAAACACCTTACCAACAATTGGTATTTTCCCAACTCCAAATTTAACAAGTATTTTTACAATTTTGTTTATGTCAATTTTTAAAGGGATTTCAGGACCATCATCGAATGAATAATATCCATCAACAGTAGAACAGTGTACTAGAGCTCTATGCACTCCACTACAATAATGACAATATAAAGAGAAACAAAAAGACTAATAAGAGAAGCAAAAATATATAAGAAAAGGAAGACCCAAGAAAATTCGGATAGAACCAGTAGGACATAAAGTCTGTCTCAACTCTCAAAAGAAGATTTAGAGTCAAGTACAAGGAATTTTCAGAAATGGTTCATATACATAGAAATAAGAAATTTAAATGTTAAAAAGACCTTAAAATTCATTTAAATCATTAAATTAAACTATTAAAATATCTACATACAGATTACGCACTTTTTGTCCTGTAACAGAATAAACTCTATCATCAATTTCTAAAATTTTTCTTTCGCCTGGTTTCACAACTACCCCCTGTTATTATCCCAATCCAAGAAATAGCTGTCCCATATATAGCTTCTACACTAACTTCTGATTTTCCCGAATTGTAGAAAACATAATTTGGTTTATAATTAGGAAAAACTGGAGAATCTGACTGTGTACATACTTTTTCCTTATTAACATCAATTCCATAACACTGGATGCTGTATCTAGTCATGTTAAGCTGAAAGAGATCGACAGAAAAGAATAATGCAGTCACAGATCTCTCCAACAATATTTGATAAAATTTAAAAAATTATTTGCCCATTCTTGCCTTGAATTTGTTTATCACATATTGCATATTTTCGTCCTATAAGCCTATTAACCTATTGGTTTAGAGATGTTCCAGAAAAACTCATGCTACGAATTTTCATCAAGTTTTAAACATTAAATTGACTGATATTAACTGATAAATCAATTTAAATAATCGCTTAGAGAGATGTATAGCAATAACTAGGTATTATTATTTTCAACTAAAAAGTCTTTTAGTTTTGAAAATTTTACGTATGTTTCAAGTTTCCGGAATTTTCTTATTCCAGTATTGAAATACTTATTCTAACAAATTGCATAAATTATACGATTTTTATCAACTATTTTAGTCTTCGAACGAAGACTCTATACAGTACAATATATTCCTTATTACTGTTAATAGCATAACGCTAATTTTAACGAACACTTTGGTTGAATTAACTTACACAAATAATGAACTAAAAAAGTAATTATCATAAACAGAAATACTTAATGATAATGATGAATTGTACAATTAATTCTCAAAGTTTTTATTCTTATTGGAGTAAAAATAATCAACTTATCTAATAGAAATCCGGGTCAATTTTAGGTTTATCTGAAGTTGTGTGGGAATTGCCAGGAATACCAGGGCAATGATTAGTAGTACACAGATAAGCACTTAATAAAAATAATTACCATTAGTAGATGTATTATGCTTATTTTGAACATAAAATATTTTAAAACTGATATGTTGAATTCATCATGTTATTTAATATTATATGTATATGTAATATATTATTGTCTTGATTAAATAACACTTTCTTCTTAGCAAATATCCGCCGTTTTTGATTGATTTTTCAACTCAAACGTAAGTTCGCATAATACTCACCTTGATAGTTTCTCCTTTTTCAAGATAAACAATGAAAATTATCTCACGCGCATCCCTAAAAACCGACGCCATGACCTTGTCTGCATATGGAACGGTCTTTGTCTTATTTGGAGCCGGTTCCCCCTTTTCAGTCCATTGTTTCTATTATTCTTTTGTTTCTGGTTTGAAGTGATATAACCACTTTCCATCTATGATTATGGAACGGCTCTATTTCAAATATTGCCAAACACTCGATGGAGTGTACCACACTTTTTGCAATGCCTACTGTATCTGCTAGATCGCGCACTTTCTGTCGATGATCATCCAGTGGATTTTCTTCAACATTTCTGGAGTTGTCATCTCATTTGGTCGACCACTGCGATGCTGGTTATCGTAGGTCGTAAAGTCGCGTTTGAACTCTGCTACCCAATATTTTACTGTTGATAACATCACAAAACGATGACCGATGGTTTCCATCTTTACAAATTGATCAAAATCATCCACTATTGATGGCTGAACAAGTACTAAACAACGTGGCGTCTTCAAGCTTGAAACATACGCTGTATACATGACGTTTTTTCTAATATTGGTATTTTCAAAGCAACGACAGCCATCTCTAAGTCAGGCTAGGTACTTCTACGACCATCCTCGTACGGAATGTATTAAATTTACGTTTAGAAAACAATTTTCCACTGATATATTTATCAACTTTGAACCATAGCTTGCATATTCGTGTAGATATTTAGTAATTTCGATTATTTTTAATAAAAAAGACTGTAATCTCTGGCGAGTTTTGCAGTTATTATGATAAAAAAATTGCTGAAAAATGTATCTATATACTTCTTGCAAATCACAAATACTCTAAATTGCCAAAGTCAGTTCAGTCGAAATACCTCTTCATTCGCAAAGTTATCCTCAAATCCACTTGATGAAGGACTGGCTTGTCCACTACATTCACTTAAGTAACATTTGCTATTTTCAAAGAGCATAAACTAGAAAATAATTATAATAATAATAATTTCAAATTGTTCACAGTATCCATTACAAGATGACTAATTATTGAACTTACCAATGAATCTAAAGTTGTTCTAATTCAGTCAGAGTAATGATAGTCTTTCCTTTAAGAAATAATCCTTTGATAACTTGCAGTTATTACAAATACCAAAAACAGTTGATATCTTATAAATCACCTCTTCCTGTAGTTTTTTGTATTTAATTCAATCAAATAACTACCTGATATCAAAGTATACGCAGTAATACATTTTGTTTTGTACAAATCACATAGAAACTAGAGGAGAACATCGAAACCGGCGTCAGACAGTATAATAGTGAGTGAGGTGGTAGCAGTAGGTAGTAGTAAATGCATTGTCAGTATTGGTATTGCCATTCGTTTTCTTAATGCTCATTTGACTCTTTTCAACTTGTCACTATGCATTTCAATGAAACGTTCATTCCATAATTGTATCGGGTTAAAGATCATTATTAGAGGTATCTTCGGCTCCATTTTCTAATTCTTCATACTTATCCAATTCGAAATTATTTATAATTGTATAAATCAAGTTCAGAAAGAAATCATTTTCATTTACGTTTCAAACTATAAGCATTCTCACATCTTATTTGAACGTTTTAGCTAGTCTCCCTTATAATCTATAATATCTCAACCAAGTCACATACAATCAAAACTTTTCAGAACAGTTCTCCATTACTCGTTTAGTTCGATTTGCACATATAATGTTTAATTTGTACAAAGTGATTAGATTGGTTGAATGGTTAGTGCCTTGAAAGTTCTTATTCAAAAACAAGTGATGAGACAAAAAATTCATTAATAATTTATAATAATAAACATATCAATGCAAAACTTATTTTTATTGGGCTAGAATTTTTAAAAGAAGTCCCTAAGAAGGCAAAACCGAACCGTAAGTACATTGCTGATTATTTGAAATATGGTTTTTGTGATTACTGACTTTTCTGTTTCTTGTTTTTTTTCCAGCATCATTTTCCTCGTCATGGCTTTTCTTCACATAATTTTCATCTTGTTTTTGACTACTGCTTTCCTCATAATCTTTCAACATCCGAGTAATGATTTTAACTTTATATTATTCACCGAAAAAAAGACTTAACTCTTTGCCAATTGGCCATAGCACCATAAAAAATAATTGACAAAACTTTTACCCAATTTTCACGCATAAATTCATGGCACTTTTTTACCAAATCAGCTTTTTCGCTACCACAAAGTCTGTGCCAAAAGAAGTACACAACAGGTCCTTTGCTTCGGGTAATTTATCAGTTTGTTCCAATGTCGACATATCCTGTAAATTTTTTTCATCTCTATCCAATCCGTTTCTTATTGTAAATTTCATCCCAAATCAAATTACTTACAATTTCACTGTCATAAAATTTTTGGCTTTTGGTTTTAGAGCACATAAAGCTTCTTTGCTCTAGCTCGGTGAACCATCTGCACTTTAATACCATTTTGAAATGGTAACAATGTGCTGTAATGATTTATGGAATGTATTACTAGTAAAATTATATGTTCTTGGTGAATATAAACTTACGGTTACAGCAAACGTCCTTAATTCTAGAGAATATTTTCTTCACTTCTTGCTTTCAGCATTCTTTCCAAAATTTTCATTCTTTCCAAAAGTTTGGCTGTATAAATTTTACAAGATTAACTTTTATTTGAGACTATAGGGAAGTTAATTGCTCTCAAGCAAAGTTCATCAAATACCAAATGAGTGTTTTTGATTTAAATAAAGCACAATAGATATTAAAATACATTTCTTAATTGCCTGCTTATAGAAAATCTATTATTTAGGAGAAAATTGTCACTCAAAGAAATAGAAGAATTTACTTTAGACCCTAGTCTTCGATCGACTCCTCTGCCGTAAAAGCGCCAAACTAAAACACGAACAAGCGTCATCTAGCGAGGAATAGTTGAACTGAAAATACTTAGCGGCCGCAAGTTGAACTAACTAAAAATTCTATTTGTGTTTAATTTCTATACACACTTGCGCTTCCTGCCGGCCAGAAGCCAAACTAAACACGATTCTATAGACACTAGCGCCCTCTGCCGTCAAAACGCACAAACTAAAACAAGAACAAGGGCCATATAGCGACGAATAGTCGAACTGAAAGTACCTAGCGGCCGTAACTTGAAATAAATAAAAATAGTATTTGTATTTAATTTCTATACACACTAGCGCTTCTTGCTGGTCAGACGCCAAACTAGACACAATTCTGTAAACACTAGTGCCCTCTGCCGGCCAGACGCCAAACTAAACACGATTCTATAGACACTGCCGCCCTCTACCGGCCAAACGGCAAACTAAAAGACGAACTAGCGCCACCTTGCGAGGAATAGTTGAACTGAAAGTACTTAGCAGCAGCAAGATGAACTAAATAAAAATTTAATTTGTGTTTAATTTCTATACACCCTCTGCCGGCCAAACGCCAAACTAAAACACGACTCCGTAGACAGTAGCGCCCCCTGCTGTTTAGACGCCAAACTAAACAAAATTCCATAGACACTAACGCCTCCCGCTGGCCAAACGCCAAATTAAAAACGATTCTATAGAAACTAGCGCCTCCGCTGCCCAGACGCCAAACTTAACACGCTTCCATAGACACTAGCGCCTTCCGACGGCCAAACGCCAAATTAAAAACGATTCCATAGACAGTAGCGCCCCCTGCTGGTTTGACGCCAAACTAAACAAAATTCCATAGAAACTAGCGCCTCCCGCCGTCCAAACGCCAAATTAAAACACGAACATACGCTATCTGGCGAGGAATAGTCGAACTGAAAGTACTTAGCAGCCGCAAGTTGAACTAAATAAAAATCTATTTGTGTTTAATTTCCATAGACACTAGCGCTTGTTGTTTCATTAAGGTCAACACGGCTTCGAGCATTTCTATACACCTTGTTTTACACAGTGCCTTTGAACTATATTTACCTGGCTCAATTCAATCGGAGATATGGACAGTTGCTGTATATTGCAAGAGGTTAAATCTTGAAAATTCTGGTTTGGACTGTATGCAATAGCAGAACATTGTAAAAAAGTGTTGCGAGAAAACTGCTAATTTAAAGAAGATTACACTGTTCATATTCCGAGCTGAACTGAACAGTTACAACAAAATTTCTCTTTAACATAGTTTATAAAGTCGACGAGGAGGTTCACCTTTTGTTTTCCAGCTTTTTTCCCTCCACGCTTTTATTTATTTGGGAGGATGAATTAATAAAAACGTATACAACGTAAAGTTTTACACGCCGCTAGAACTTCATGTACGTCCTGGAAAAAAAGGAGACATAAAATATCTCTCAAAATAAAATACGTTGCGAAAAATATTTCGAATAAAAAATTTCTCAACGAGGTCGTTTCAGAGAAATTTTCGGTGGAGTGGGTGCTCCCACAAGTACCTAGCCTGACCTAGACATGTCTACTCCTTATATTCTAAGCCACTTTTCTGGACATTCGAATTTCATTGTATAATGAAACGCTTTGGTATATCTTGACAATCAAAACGATTACTATTCGAATAATCGATCACAATCGATTTTTAGCCAATTACGTTTCTCAAATCGTAAAACTGAATGAATTATTATGTTTCAATATTTGTTGAATAAAATTTAATATTAAAACTTTCTTTTGGACATTGTTTGTTTTATTAGAGGTTCGTGATGTTTTTTATGACTTTTTGAAATTTAAAATATCCGTTTTTGACTAGCAGACATCACAATATATTCTGCAATCTCGGTTTTTAATTCATTACATACTGTTTATTTATACAAAGCAGTAGCTATATAACCAAACAGACTGAATACATTGTTCACGCGGATATAGATTGACGCGCGTTTCGATAACCAAGTTATATCATCTTCAGAAACTGAAAATAAACTGTTTATCCTAAGAGCATTTAGGCCCGCGAAACCTCCCGCATAGATATCTGATTTTTCAAAAGCTTTGCCTGACTTTTGTATAAGTTTATTTAATTTCTGATTTTTTAGATTTTATATGTTCATGAATTATTATGTTTCATATTTGTTGTATAAAATTTAATATTCAAATTTTCTATTGGACATTTAGGCACTCGAAACCTCCCGCATAGATTTCTAATTTTTCGAAAGCTTTATCTGACTTTTGTATAAGTTTATTTAATTTCTTATTTTTTAGATTTCTTAATATGTTCAAATTTCTAAATTTTCTTGATTTTTGGAGTCTTTTGTTTTAAAAAACGTCAAATTTTTATTTGTATTTCAAAATTAAATTGAAATAATGTCGAAAAATAGACAAAAATCATACTAAATATGTAGTTAGTAATAAACATTTAATAAAAGAACGTCTAAAAACGTACAAAAATATACAAAAACAAAAATAAAAGTAACGTGTAAGTCTTACATTAAACATAGTCAAAGAAAAATATTTAACAGTGAAAAATTTATTTCAGAATAAGTTTCGTTGTTGTTGAGTTCCAACCCAAAATTCATCACCCTGTATATGTTGAAAACGATAAATAAATCAAAAACAATTGCTCATAATGAAAAGAACAAATTTTTAGAAAAATTTAGAAAAACAAACACATTTATCGGTTAAATAATCACGTCCCGATTCACATCAATTTGCTTTTTTTATGGTGCATTTTTTGCATTTATTTTCTACGACACTTTTTCAATTAGAGTTGATTGGTTCGTGTTTATGTATCCATCTTTTTATAGCGAGAGGAATAAATATGCATTTTGAATAATTGAAAATGTAATAACAAAACTGGTATACATTACATTTTATCACAAAAAAACATCTAAAAACGATAATGTATAAATTAATATTGATATAGTTTCCGCGTTCTGATCAACCCTGTATAACAGAGTTATTTGATAGATACTTAAGTTTCGTGATACGGCAACACTGAGGTGAATATGTCAAATCTGTCATTGTCATCATAAAATTTGACATTTGTAATGGCTAACATGTTGCTTACTACGATTTTCGACGTAGATTAAACTAACTACAGAATGTTGACGAATTGGGTGACGAAACCCAATCTCGAGGACGTTGTTATGAACCCACCCATTTAAGGAAAAGGCATGAAAATGATAAAATTTGGCATAAATAATGATTTGCATGAAACTAATGAAAAAATAGGATTTTTTAACAAACTTTATTGAGAAAATTAAGAAATTGTTATAAAAAATTAGAACGGAAATTTGCATTCCGACAGAAAATTCCTTTGAAAATCACGACATCGCCATTCAAAAGTATCTTTCTGCTATTCTCCTTATACATCGTCCACGTTCTCTTCTTTATCCTCCTCTACTTCTTGCTTCTCCTCTTCTTCTTGTTCTTCGTAGGCTTCGTTTGATTGTAACAGTGACAAATTGACAAGTATAAAAGAAACATTAAGAAAACGATTGGCAATACCAATACTGACAACTCCACATCAGATAATACTTCGAATGGCTAATGAAAATGCTTATAGAAAACAATATGGTTAAAGTGAATCGAATAATAGAGGTAAATATTTAAATACAATAAATATATGTAAAAACTTATGGTATACATGTTGATTGGTTGATTGTACAAAGAATCGACACTGAGGACATACACACAGCTGCCCAAAATTTGTTAAATGAACATATCACAAAAGTAAAATAAGATAAGAGAATACTTACAATGAGAAATCCAAGACATGTACTACTACTTTTACCACACTTACTATTACACTGTCAGACGCCTGTTTCGATGTTCTCTCCGTTAGTCTCTATTTTGTACAAAACAAAAAAATATTGCCGAGTATAATTTGATTTAAGATCGTCAGTTGATTGAATTAGTAAACTTACTATAGGCATTGAACAAAATATGTAATTTGATCCATTTGGACTATTTCTTGAAAGAAAGACTATCATTACTCAGATTGAATTAGAACAACCTAATTCAGTGGTAAGTTCAATAATTACTCATCTTGTACTGGATACTGTGGACAATTCAAATTTTGATATCTCTTAAATAAATCGAGTAGATAAACTCAAATATTTGAGATACCTTAAATCCTTTCCGTAGAATATATGTATTGTTTTAATTTTTGTTTCCACTCTAACTCCTTCATTGTCTCGAAGTCGAGCAACATTACTAACTGATTAAACCATACGATAGGATTGGGAAATATAAAAAGTTTTTCATAGGTGATGGGATGATAAAAAAATGTTTTTAAGAATTTAAATTTTAAAAATCTGTCTCCAGTTTCATGAATAAATTCAAGGCATTTTTTTCTGAATTAACTATCTGTCATAAAAAACTCGCGTGAAGAACAACAAGGGCACGGAGGTAAACGTATCAATAGTTTTGGAGCTCAACAAGATTTGAAATTTTTACAAAAAAATTCATGTACATCTTTCTTATGTTCTTATAATGTCATTGGTATTAAGGTTCCAACAAAATTAGAAACTTTGCAGAAAATCTCAGAAATTCTGATTTTGATACACTGATGAAGGCCAAACTAAATTCGAAATCTGTGAAAAAATAGGTTTTACGGAAATTATTGATAAATTTGCCACTCAGAAAGACAGAAAGATTATTTTATAATTAGGTAATTATAATGATTAAGTACCTAGTCTGTAAACTGTTGAACAACTGATTGATATACTTTTCGTTGAGTATTGAGTAGGTACTTTTTTATGCAAAGGTGATTTTATTGTTTGTTTTTTATTTTGATAAAGACACCTAGAAGAGGCTTGATGCTCTATCTATATTCTCTGGAGATACCACCAGGAAGTGTATGGAACAGAAGACGAGGATCTGTAGACATCCCATATAAAGATTGGGTTCCTCAGTATGTATTTACATTAGTTATCTCGAAATCCGGAAAGAAACCATCCGGACTCCGGGAGTCCGTGGAGGATTTCAATACATTTATATAGCTTGTAGACTTTTATCAATTTGTTTCTGGAGAAAACTATTTATTTTTATTAGTATAAAAAAGAAGAAAAATATTTCAAGGTTATAATAAGTATGTTGGATACAAATAATCAATTGTAAAAAACAAAATATTTTTTTGGGGTTATTTTAGGTAAAATTGACATTAACGCGGTCGTATGTCAAATATTGATATAAATTGAAAACCGATATGTCTAAGTTGAGAAAAGAGAAGCGTTAATTTTGCGATGAAATTAAACCGGGTCTTTTGAGTTATAAACGCAAATATATGGAAAATTTGAGAAATGAGACACCCGCTACGGATGGTAATACCGATTGTAGTAGCGTCCCAACGAGTTCGAGCGCTCGAGATAATTCCAAACCAACTCTCGAAGCTACCAAAGAAGTAAACATCCAACATCGAAGAATGAAGAGATTTAAAATGCAATCGGACGGTGGTATTACATCTATTAATTGCGATACGTCTGAAGATAATGAACTTTCTTATAAAAAAGGCAATATTAAGGATAAAACTAAGAATAGCGAAAGAGTTTTGTTAATTGAAGCACAAAATGTAGATATTCAGAATCATTATTATACAATTTCTTAAACTATTACGATTACTTGTATTTGTTTCTTTCCAAGCCCTTTTCAAGCTAGGTTCATCCCCAAACTTAAGATTGTTTACCAATACCTTCAATTAGTACCTATCCATAGTTATTAACCCCTAGTTTCTCATCCCTTTTCTTTCCAAATCAATCTTCACACCATCTAATAGCTTTGGATCATTATTCTCGATCATCAAACTTTTATTTTCATTCTCTTTTTCCATTGTTTCTCACATAAATGTAACATAAACTTTTGACTTTATACAGCCCCTCAAAAAAAATCCGCGGCAATTAAATTTGGTGACTTATAACCTATTTCGTATGTTCCAAAATTTTAAAAAAACTCAAGGAGGGGTACATGATATATTTTTGCTTAAAATTAGATTATAACAGACTAAAAAAATATTTTTCTTACGGATGTTTGGTACAATGAACTCTATTTGTAGAAAAATCTACGGGACTTTGAGCCGTAAAGGATTTTAAATTATTATAACTGTGTTAACGAGGGAAACTATTACCTTTTGTATACACAACTCCGTGTGCGATTTCCCAGGTAGTTGCGTCAGAAATATACATGACCACAAAACTGAATTTTCCAACTACCATATGTTAATAATCATGTCGGAGCTGCGATCAAAGCTCTGCTACTAAAAGATATAAAAAGCGGAACTTAAATTTTGGATATACCTCGTGATATTTCTGACAATTCCGAGTTTGATCAAAGATTTCATCGGATAAAGATTAAACATTAATTAAATTTTGAGTTTTAAACTGGTATTCGTTTAAACGTAATAGCACCCCAAAACTCGTTGTGTTATAAAACGACGACGCGCAGTCATTACCATTTTTAAATTACCCAATCAACAAAAAAAAAAAAGAATTAAATACTTGACGTTTCTTGAACAGAAAGGATTTTTCAAATTTCATAAGTGTTCATTTGTAGATTATTTAAACCTACGAACATTTGATTTGAGGTTAACTCAATAATTAAATCACCGCACGTTGTTCAACACGATCCATTTTGATACTGAATTCGAGCTTATGACGTTATTAATCTTTATTTTTGATAATGAAGACAGTTGAGCTTTGGGCTGTAGAATTTATCTCGAAATAATGTTTGAATTTGGACTATTAATTAATTAGAGAGAATTCAAAAAAGCTGATATCAGATCTTATCCTTTCAGAAAGTATAACTATCATTCATCCCAATAAAGTTTGGCTAAAGTATAACTATAATTTATGTATCCCATAAAGTTGGGCTAAAGTATACTTATCATTTATTTATGCCAATATAGTTGCTCTAACGCACCATATTGTGGTGTTTTGTTCTAATATGATTGGAGGATTTTAGTGGGGAGTATGGGACACCCAAAATGTTTTATTTTCATTGGTTGTTGTTGATTTATCTATGTCAAACGATTCAAATATACTTTCGTCCTTTTTTTATTTGGTTTAACTTTTTTTACTTCTTTTTTATTTACTTAATGAGTTTTTAGTTTAACGAAATGGGTCATGTGGATATTTTTTTCATTGCAATTTCAACTAAACTCTGTGTCAGTTCTACCATAAGATTACTTAGTTTAGGAGTTATTCCCGTCGCCGTTTAAGGGGATCATCGTCATCGTCAAATGACGATTGATATAATTATAATCCTACTGAAATGTTTACTTTCAGTTTTTGCAGACGACATCATGGTTATATAAACGCGAATCAATCAGTGTATTTGTGAATGTTGACGATTTAGCTGAGGAAGCTGTACAAAGTCTTTTTCAAGATCAAAAATCGATAGTGATTCTATGAGGTCCAGATTCGATCAAATTTATCCAACAAAATCCGCACCTAGAGCAGTGTCTCCAAGACTTATTCGACAGGTAGAGGCTAGGAGATTACGATTAATGGATAAGGGCAATTCCGAGGAATCAGTTACCAAGGCACGTCTTTCCTAAACAAAACTTCAAGATCAAAAAGGGTTCATCTTTTTCTTTTCGCATTTCACATAAGTAAACAGTTTTATTTAGAACATGGTTCTGTTTTGTAGTTAAAACTTTTATTCCTTCGACTAGAAGTGGTTTTCCTTTGGTTTTGTAACAATTTTGATAGATTCTTCTTTGAAACCGATTGGTGAGTCGAAAAATAGACATTTGTCATAAGAGACTTTCTATTTCAATTAGAAACCAAAATTTGTAGGTACAAACTTCATTTTTCCGAAAAAAAGATGAGATTCGTCTTTAGAAACTTTGTTTTTTAAAAAGCAAACCAGAAATTTGAGTTCCGGAATTGCCAATTCGATGAAAAACACGATTTGTTTTTATTCGAAATAACAAACGAAATTTGTTTATAGAAACCGCTTTTTCCAAAAAGAAATTGTCAATTATCATAAAAAAATATCGATGGATTTCTAGGAACCAGAAATAAGTGGACTTAGGGAGAGATACATTACCTATAAGGAAAATAAGATCCGAGATTATTTCATATATCAAACAATACATGTGAACGTCCATTTGCAAAATAAAATAATTTCGTTTATCAAATCAACAATAATTGTATTCAATGATCTAATTTAGTGAACAGTTACTACAAAATTTCTCTATAACACAGTTTATAAACTCGACGAGGTTCACCTTTTGTTTTCCATTTCCAACTTTTTTCCCTCCACGATTCTATTTATTTGGGAGGATGATTTAATAAAAACGTATACAACGTAAAGTTTTACTCGCCGTTTTTACTCAATTCGTGAAACTGAATGAATTATTATGTTTCATATTTGTTGTATAAAATTTAATATTCAAAATTTCTATTGGATATTGTTTGTTTTATTAGGGGTTCGTGATATTTTTTTTTACGACTTTTTAAAATTTAAAATATCCGTTTTTGACTTGCAGACATCACAACATAACCTGCAATTTCGGTTTTTAATTCATTACATACTGTTTATACCAAATGTACAAGTTTATTTTGATATACAGCGTACTGCATGGGATTTATTTATAAAAAGCAGTGGCTATATAACCAAACAGACTGAATACATTGTTCGCGCCGATATAGATTGACGCGCGTTTCGATAACCAAGTTATATCAACTTCAGAAACTGAAGATAAACTGTTTATTCTAAGAGCATTTAGGCCCTCGAAACCTCCCGCATAGATATCTGATTTTTCAAAAGCTTTGCCTGACTTTTGTATAAGTTTATTTAATTTCTGATTTTTTAGATTTTATATGTTCATGAATTATTATGTTTCATATTTGTTGTATAAAATTTAATATTCAAATTTTCTATTGGACATTTAGGCACTCGAAACCTCCCGCATAGATTTCTAATTTTTGGAAAGCTTTATCTTACTTTTGTATATGTTTATTTAATTTCTTATTTCTTAGACTTCCTAATATGTTCATACTTCTAAATTTTCTTGATTTTTGGAGTCTTTTGTTTTAAAAAACGTCAAATTTTTATTTGTATTTCAAAATTAAATTGAAATAATGTCGAAAAATAGACAAAAATCATACTAAATATGTAGTTAGTAGTAAACATTTAATAAAAGAACGTCTAAAAACGTACAAAAATATACAAAAACAAAAATAAAAGTGACGTGTAAGTCTTACATTAAACAAAGTCAAAGAAAAATATTTAACAGTGAAAAATTTATTTTGAAAAATGGTAGTTGCGTTGTTGTTCAGATCCAACCCAAAATTCATCACCCTGTATATGTTGAAAACGATAAAAAAAATCAGAAACAATTGCTCATAATGGATAGAACAAATTTTTAGAAAAATATAGAAAACCAAACACGTTTATCGGTTAAGTAATCACGACCGATTCACATCAATTTGCTTTTTTTATGGTGCACGCGCGCTTTTTTGCATTTATTTTCTACGACACTTTTTCAATTAGAGTTGTTAATGTATCCATCTTTTTATAGCGAGAGGAATAAATATGCATTTTGGATAATTGAAAATGTAATAAAAAAACTGGTATACATTACATTTTATCACAAAAAACATCCAAAAACGATAATGTATAAATTAATATTGATATATTTTCCGCGTTCTGATCAATCCTGTTTAACAGAGTTATTTCATAGATACTTAAGTTTCGTGATACGGCAACACTGATGTGAATATGTAAAATCTGTCATTGTCATCATAAACTTTGACATTTGTAATGGCTAACGTGTTATTTACTACGATTTTCGACGTAGATTAAACTAACTACAGAATGTTGATGAATTCGGTGATGAAACCCAATCTCGAGGACGTTGTTATGAACCCACGTTTCATCTATAACATATAAAACGGTTTTATTTCTGTGAAACATTGTTAAACGCTCGATGGAAACATCTTCGCGGCATCCATCTTGTACACAACTTTCTAATGTCATAATTTTCAATTGAAACACGATCTATATGTCGAGTATGTTTGCTATAAATGAACTGAACGATCCACAATATTTCAGACAGTTTTATAGTCAATAGCCTACACAAAATTTTCTTCTCACTTCTAAAACCATTTTAAAAACTTCGCTATAGATAATTTTCTCTAGCTAGTATCTTCAAGATTCAAGAATGAATGTTACAGCTGGACGTAAAAGTGCTTTTTACGACCCCCGATATTCAATAGAATCATAAAATGCCGAATTCTACGTTTAAAAACTACAACGAGAGAAATGTTAAAAAACTCATCAATTTAATCGAATGATATATTCGAAAGACTATGGTAGAAACAAACAAAACATCATAGAAAAGGAAATTTCGAAACGCATATGAATAGAAAAAGAACAAATAATAGTTAAAACTAATAAAAATTTGACCGATTTTTTATCAAATTACTCTTTTGTTAGGTTAAGTTGAATGAATTTCATATTATTCATCATATCTCGTATACGAGTGAAAATTTTTTAAATCTGTTGATTGCATTTTAAACTTTAAACCACGCAGAACATTTTATAAAGAATAATTTTTTTTTCGTAATATCAACAACAAAAAAGTTAGAGTAGGAAATTCAATTTGTTACATGTTTCTCAGTGTACTTTTATATAAAACATGGAAATTCGTAATGAAAGTTGCAGACGGTGGTAGAATGAAGCTGTTAAAGTAACGGCGATGTTAAGAAACTATAATTGTCAAAAAAAAACAACATTTTATATATATTTAAGTAAATTTAATCATAGAATTTAACAAAATAAAGTTATTTATTTAAAAAAATGATTATCAATAATAACAGTATGAGCTTTAATAGAAACTATTCCAACATCATCTAAATTTTCGGAATAATTGTCTGGTTTTTCTTCACGCTTAGAAGTATCGACTGCGTCTTCATCGAAAGCTACTTCTAGTTGAGGTATTTTCGTATCTTCGTTATCGTTTACAATAATAGTACCCAGTTTGAGATCTTCTTGTTTATAACTAGAAGTTTCGCTTAACATGATAGGTACATTCAAATCTCCAACGCTTCTTTCAACTGGACTCACGAATCTAACGGTTTTCTTCTATTTAGCTATTATCGGTTCATTGATGTCGGTCAACGTACAATTCACCGATTGATTCTTGTTTATGGAAGCGAAATTACTATAATGTGAAGGTAATTTACGGATTACGCACGATTTACTTTTAGTTATAACGATCGAATCGTTGGTATTAAGACTTTTTCTACGTAAAGAATGTCTTGGTGGTACTCGAGGTAATTTTTCCAAAAGTACTATATGGGGAATGTACATTCCGTTTGCGTGGAGGTATCGCTAGTTCTTCTTCTCAATATATTCATGTTCATTATTATAGTAAACGAATCAGAAATTAAGACAGGTGTCAAAACAGATCTCTCAATTTTGATATATAAACTGTCAATTATTGTTGTAGAAATAGATATTAGAATGTGGTTTTTTTTTACGTAAAAAGCAAACACAAATTTCGATTAAATTTTGTATTTATGTGAAAAAAATTTTGAAATAAAAGTAATAGATCTTTTAATTTTTCACAACTTTGTCATTTAACTTTTTTCTATAAGACTTCTATAAGACTGTCAAAAATTGTTATAAAGCGTCTTTCATCGAACTATTATTTTTTTTGTTTAAAAATTATCATCCAAGATTTATGAGCTGATGAATTGTAATCTTTTAATACGAGGGCGGCTCGAGTATAAGGTAATAACCTTCACTGGTTACATATTTTTGAGATTTCTTCAGAAGGTTTTTGATCCTTGGACAACTCGGACAAACTCCTGCATCAAGCTTCAACTTCATCGCAAGCTCTTAAGACTTGATTCGGAGAGACGTTAGTGATTCTAGAACTACTGAGAATATCGACAATACTCCATCTATTAGTATAACAACCAATAATATGAGTAGTTCTATTGAATCTTAATTGTTTTTTTTTAACCAATGATATTTATTTTAAAAGTTAGTTACTAAATTGTCATTTCTAAATTTTTAAATTATTGTGACTTTATTGAAATAATATTATTCTATAATTTCTTTGTTGTATTTATTTCACTCCTACGTTATTAATTTTATCATTGCAGTTGTCAAAATTTTTATATTTTATCATTTATAACCTTAAAATTTATGTTGGTATGTCACACAAATTTTTGAAGTTGGTGCTCCTGTTTTTATCTGGCAATTTATGGATTAAATTCTTTGTTTATACAGGATTTGTAAAAATTAAATAATAATTCGGAATATAGTGTTGGCCAAAACTTAATATAAAGAATGTTATTTATTTTATTGTGACAAACTGCTCTAAGTAACCGAATAACAGAACTGAACTTATTGCTTTATTTATATCTTATTATAATTTAATAATTTATTTTGGATATATTCATACCATAACCATATATATATATATATATATATATATATATATATATATATATATATATATATATAGGAGAATTGTTCAGAAAATGGGAAAATGGCTTTAGTTCTCACTAAATTTGGTTAATGGGTAATATTTTCCACAATTGATCTAAACAAAATTATTTTCAAGAAAATAATTTTGGTGAGAATGATTATGTATGGAAAAATATAAGTTAGGCAACATCGCTATGTATCTGTATTCGTTTGCGATAAAATGGCTGCCTTTGTTTGAGTGTTTGGATATTTTTCAAGTGACATATTAGTCTAATTTTTTTCATTCTACATGGGAGTATCAGTGGAGTAACGCAACTTTATTTGTTAATAAATCGATTAACTATTTACAATATATAATTGTTGATTTCGTACGAAAGTATAGCAAAGACAAAAGTAGTTAGATGCATTGAAAATACAGAAAAAAGATTTACCAGAAGTTTATAATTGTGGATCTCATTTCAAAACAGACAATTTTCAATTGAAGAAAATCCTGGAAAAATATTTTTGAAAAAGATTGTATAATTGATAAAAGAATTAGCTTAATTACCGAGAATATTGTTTTCGGGCAAAAAGCTATGTTAAATTTGGGGATATTAAACCAGGTACTTCTTAGCAGTGTTTAGACTCAACATCTGAAAGGTATTTATTGTCTGTTGGAAAAATGTTGTTAATGCATACTTATTGCTGATTTTGTAGTTTACAACAGTCTGAAAGATCTGCTTCATCCAAGGCCAAGAAAAGATATGAGTATTCTAAAAAATAGAGTGGCTCTTCAAAGAAAATCTTATTAACGCTACTTCCATCAAACAATAACTCTGAGGGTCCATCCCCTTATCCTTCTTCAATTTCTTGTTTCTTAGACCTTTTGATATATAACTACATCTAAATGTTCTTGATTCTAGGTCTCTTCTGTTTCAAAATTATAATTTATATCAATATAAATAAGCAAATGATCAGTGTCAAAATCATATTTTGATAGACTTAAAAAAAAGTCGAAACGCCGAAATCTATCTTTTAAAAACTATCAAAAAAAAACTGATTTTGAAACAGAATAGACCTAAAATCAAGAACATTTAGATGCAACCGGGTGTTCGGCAATTCATTGAACATTGGAAGGTATTTTCTGTCTATCAGGCAATAGAAAAATCCAGGTTTTTCCAATAAAAATTAATATTGGTCGCAGATTATTGCCAGAAACTAACTTCTTTCCTTCTTTTTATTCTATAATATAAGGTATACTGTTATTTTTAATCGTTTCTATTTTCTCTTTTAGTCTTGGTATGTAAAATTCCTTGTTTACTACTTCTGTTTTTTTCTTTCAAAAATTTCCTATCTCGTGGGCTTTCTCAATTTCATACTGTTCTAGCATCAGGGCCTATCGTGTAACTCCTGTTGTAAGGTCCCTTTTCTCCATGGTTTTTATGAATGCATTATATTCTGTAACTATTTTAAATTTCGTTCCTAGCAAGTAGATTCTGAATTTCTTCACACTTTTAATAATGGCGAGTACTTCGAGCTCACAGCTTGTATACTTCATCTCTGCAGGGGTCGTCTTTCTACTCATGTAGTATATCGGGTAAAGCTTCGAATCGTCACTAGATCGCTGCTAAAAGAATGCTCAATAACCATGTATACTTGCATAGGTGTGTAGTTATGATTAGACTTGTTTCTGGTTCTTCTGCTTTAGAAATTTCCGTTCTTTACTATGTATCCCAAAAATTTTACCTTGGTTTTCAGCAGTAGGCACTTTTTGTTTTTCAATTCTAGTTCATATTCTGCAGCTGTCTTTAATACAAGTTTTAGTCTTTCTATCACCTTTTCTTCGTTCGCACTCAAGATGATAACATCGTCCATGTAGTATATAACGTACATTCTAGCAGTCAACTCCCTGAAGACATGAGCGATGAATCGTTGAAAAACTGCAGGACTACTACACATTTCAAATGGACATTTCATTAACTCGTACTGACCAATCGGCGTTACAAATGAAGTATATTTTGAGCTGCTTGCTTCAAGAGATACATGAATAAATCCATTTTTCAAATCAAGGGTGCTAAATATCCTTGCTTCCTGTAAACTGTCTAGGACATCTTCAACAAGGGGAAGTGGAAATCTATCGCATATTATATTTTTGTTTAATTTGCGATAATCGCAACAAATTCTGGTTCGCCCATCCTTTTTTCTCACTAGTACAATAGGACTAGCGAAATCCGAACAACTCGGATTGATTATTCCATCTTTTAAACATTCCTCTATCTGTCTATCTACTTCTTCTTTTTCGGGTGCCTATAGTCTTCTTGGTCGCTGATAAATCAGTTCTTCGCTTTTCAGTAAAGGAAAACGAAATTATCCTCAAAAATGTCAGTTACAATCAATACAATATAAACTTATTATTCACGTTAGCTACAGAAAATATTCTGTAATTCAGGTAAACTAATTGAATTTCGATAATTATAGTTTGTACAAATGTATTATGCTCTTTTTTTAAAATAAGTATTGTTAGAATGTATCTAAAAAAAATTTGCAGCATTCCGCCACTGATCACTAGATCACTGGACGAATAATAAAAGGAAAAATACTTCTCACATCAGGCTTCCTCCAGGTTTAAACTGGCAATCTCACTAATTTCCGGTTCCAGTAACCTCGAGTAGATCAGCTCGGAATATGAACAGTGTAGTCTCCTTTAAATTAGCAGGTTTTTCGT
The DNA here is from genome assembly GCF_026230105.1 of Diorhabda sublineata. NCBI lineage: Eukaryota > Metazoa > Arthropoda > Insecta > Coleoptera > Chrysomelidae > Diorhabda > Diorhabda sublineata. The sequence continues at coordinate 5,059,004 of NC_079486.1, forward strand.
AACACTTTCTTTTACAATATTCTGCTATTGCGTTCAGCTCTAATGATCAATTTAACCACGGAAAGTCTATTAGAAGAAGAGCAATCACAAAGTGAATGTAGTGGAAAAGCCAGTCATTTATCAAGTGGATTTGAGGATAACTTTGCGAATGAAGAGGTAAGATGTAAATACCAATTTTAAATATAGTAATTTCTAAATTTGTCTGTAGGAAAATGTTGCAATACTCCATCTATTGGTATAACAACCAATAATATGAGTAGTTCAAATTGATTCTCCGCCAAATTAGATATTGATTGCTGATTCTTTACAATTGCAACCATATTTTGTGAAATTAGGATAAAACAAATGGATTATCTATGGAAACTCTAGTTCGAAATACACTTTGATTAGATAAATAATGTTCGCCAAAAGCTCTGGGATTAGAATGTGCTATGACTTTGTTCAATAACCGTCGATCAGATCCGGGTATTTAAATTTCCATAGATAGTGAATATTCATATCATTATATTTGTAATTTGGATTTTAAATAAAGTGAATTTGACTCATATTTTGGATTGATTGATGTCTTATACCTTGTTGTTTTTAAACTAAAACTATTTAGATGATGTTTCTGTTTGCCTTTGAATACGAGAATTGTTCAGAAAAGGGGAAAGTTTTGAAATTAAGAAAAGTTACCTCACACACTGACGCTAAATATCCATAGTCTTCTTCAAGATTTTGCCAACAAAAATTATTAAATGGTGTTTTCATGTTGTGTCCAAAACGTATCATATAGAAGATGAAATTATAGATGCAGCTGGGAGTTGTTTCGGCCAAGGAAATTTCACAGTATATCTAGCTTCAGAATTCGCGCTGAACTAAATCGAATCGAAAAGAGTCTAGAGTTTTTCACAATAATGGCAGATGAAAATGAGTGGAATAATTAAGAAAGTCCAAACCAGAATTTCCAAGATTTAACCTCTTGCATATAGCAACTGTCCATATCTCCGATTGATTTGAGCCAGGTAAATATAGTTCAAAGACACTGTGTAAAACAAGGTGTATAGGAATGCTCGAAGCAGTGTTGACCTTAATGAAACAACTTCCTGCACTCCCCGCTTTTCTAGAAGCTTTTGATAGTTCAACGGAAGGTAGAGAAAGTGCATGTGCTTTCCTGCACTCTATTCTGTCGTAAGAGTTTTCATTCAGTGCTTTAGTTCTGTCTGAGAAACTTGGAATAACTTTACCTTCAACTCCAAGCAGGGTACATGGATGTGCACATAGCTTCTCAACTCAGATACAGAAAATTCAGGAAAAACAAGTCAACATTTGTCCATACTTTTATCCGATACATCTACAACTTTTCTTGAAATAGGCTGTCCAGTAAAAATTGAAAATCAAGTACTCGCCTACTCCCGATTCTTCCAGGCTGGTTTTCACATTTTCCCAGTCGAAATTTCGTCAATTTACTATCACCATTCTTATATAATGAATATTAATTTTAGAAAATACGAGTATGATACAACAAACAATTTTTTTAGTTCAAGTAATTCTTCGCTCACTGTTGTTTTATCTATTCTTTTTACGATATGCAATAATATTCTACCCTAATTGTGGCGGGAAAAAATGTTTAGAATCTTTGATTTGTGCATCGAAATTTCGCGAAAAAATTGCTATTTTGAAGTTGTTTTATTGGAATTTATTTAAAAATAAATAAAATTGATTGACTTGGACATAAGAAAAATTATCGGCTTGACAGTTAATGGGTTGATAATCAAATAATAAATTTACATCATATTTATGAAACTTTTGTGCCAAATGGAATTGGACATCAAATTAACGGAAAGAGACATGGCTCTGTGGTCAACGTGTCAATCCTGGAATTACTCATATTTATGACGCTTTAAGACAATACAATTGAATTTTTTTGGAAATTTAAGGAAAAGGCATGAAAATGATAAAATTTGGCATAAATAATGATTTGCATAAAACTAATGGAACTACTTTTGTGCAAATTGCACACTAGTGTCTCTGGATGTCGATAGACATGCGGAACCGTGTCGAAATGGTTTTTTTCATTTATTTCAATCGGTGTCATACTGTTCCGATGTCGGTAGACTTGCGGAATTTGTTGTCGCCATAAGTCGCCATGATTATTTTCTATTTATATCGGTTTGTGGATAATTTTGACTGGATGCTGTAGGTCTGACGGAATTAAATCGGATTAATCTTTTTATCGTTATTTTCCTCTTGCGGTACTAAATTGGATTCCTAGTTGAAGGTTATCGTTATATTTCCCAATCTGCTCAATTTTCGATTCGAATCGAAATGGTCTTTCTTCATTTACTTCAGTTGATGTCTCATTTTTACTCGATTTTTGTGAACTTGTGGTGTGACAGTAAACCTCAATGTTGTCAAATTTTACAATTAATGTGTGTTATCTGGACGCATGTTACGTTTAACAAATATTTATTTATAAATCGTAATATAATTAAAATCATTATGATCTGGCTTCAGTTCTCACTAAATTTGGTTAATGGGCAATATTTTCCACAATTGACCTGAACAAAAATAATTTCAAGACCTAGAAAATAATTTTATAATAATAATAATTTTATAATATATAAATGTTGCGCCTGCATGATCTGGAGTTATTCTGAATTGTAACTTGATAGCGATACTACGTCGATTCAAAGTTTATTATTAAATAGTGGAAAACGAGTGCAGTGAAGAAATTGTGTCGAGCTAATGAAGAATTCCCTTTCATTCCATTGCATTATACATCAACAATTTTTGTGTTCCAAAGTTTTAAACACGGAGGAAATTATGCTCACTGATTTGGCATTTTTGACTCACATTACAATGCACTCAAACATTGTTAACTTGGAGTTTCAAGGTAAAGGTAAGTAGGGTGTATCGTGTATGTAGGACAACCCTGCATCACACATACTTGCAGTCTCTCAGAGTCGATCGTAAGTAGTCTAAAAATATTGAGGTAGATCGCCAGAAGTTCAAGTTTGAGCACCCCTGGCCTAGCTTATATATTTTCATAAACTTTTTCATCAAAATTAATATCTTGGTCTTGAAAATATTTTTATTGAGGATAATAACGATAAACCACGAGGAAAATATCATGTCTAGTTAAGATGTATCGGTATAATTCCGCAATACCGTCAATATCCAGTGGAGTCAGAGCACTGAATGAAAACTTTAGCTGTCCAAAAAAGAAGAAAGTAAGATTTGATCTCGAAGATAAATCCAATTTAAATCCGTCAGACCTACAGCATCCTCAATCTTATATAAATAGAGAAAGATCATGGCGACTTATGGCGACAACATATTCCGCAATTTTACCGTCATCGAATCTGTATAAGATACCGATTGAAATAAATGAAAAAACCAAAACTCCAACCAAAACCAAAGCTCTAAAACCATTGATACGTTTACCTCCGTGCCCTTGCTGTTCTTCATGCGAGTTTTTTGGCATATAGTTAATTCAGATTTAATCAATATATTTAATGTTTATAAAAAAAGTTGTTTGAATAACTTAAGCAGTTTGAATAAATTATTGTTAGCAATTTTTTGGTATATAGATATAGTAATAAAACAACTTGCATATTGACATGTGCAGTGTTGCCGTTTCAGTTGGGAGGCGGGAAATTCAAACAGTGATGGACTTATCAATCTGGCTTTGTAAATATTTGGGGAGAGGTGATTCATTCATTAGTATTATATATTGCCAACCTCTTGAAAGCATTTGGATTTTGTAAATCATACTCATCAACATGCATAATTATTGCATATTCTGTATTTTACAACAATGCCTGAAAGAACTACTTCATCTAAATTTTCCTAAATTGAATTATTACACTCATCTGAAATTTTAAGTGCTTCTAAGAGTAGGACTAATTCTTGTAACCAACAAGAAGAATGTTGTAATAATGTCACTGGTATTAAAGTTCCAATAAAAAAGAGACAGAAAACAAAAATGAATACTGATGAATTACCCGAAGCAAGGGACCTATTGGGTACTTCATTTTGCAAGGACTTTGTGGTAGCGAAAAACTAATTTAATAAAAAAATGCGTCGAATTTATTCATTACAGTGGGGACAGATTTTTCAAATTTAAATTCATCAAAAACATTTTTTAACCATTCCAACACCCAAGAAAAGCCTTTTACATTAGCCTACAGAATGTTGTTATTGAGTAGAGAGTGAGTTTACTAATTCACTCAACTGAAGATCTTGAATGAAATTATACTTGGTAATATTTTTTTGTTTTGTACAAAACACATAGAGACTACCGGAGCATAGCATCTTTTGAGAACTTTAACTTTTGCGATACGTTCATTTAACAAATTTTGGGGAGCTGTGTGTATGTCCTCAGTGTCGATTCATTGTACAATCAACCAATCAACATGTATACCATAAGTTTTTACATATATTTATTGTAATTAAATATTTACCTCTATTATTATTCGATTCACTTTCCCCATTTTGTTTTCTATTAACATCTTCATTAGCCATTCGAAGTATTATCTGATGTGGAATTTTCAATATTGTCATTCATTGCCTTAATGCTTCTTTGACACTTCTCAATTTGTCACTGTGCAATCCAATCCAACATTCTTTTCACAATTGTATCCATTCAGGTTTGAGTTTAATATTGTAGGTATCTTCGGTTCCATTTTCCATTTCCTCACACCTATAAAATTCGAAATTATGTATGATTGTAACATTCAAGTTCAGTTCAAATGATAAGCATTCTCACCTCTTATTCGAACTTATTCTTAAAGTCACACTCAGTAATGAAAACATCAATTTCTGGCAAGCAAAAAATAGACAAGCTACAATTGCATCATATCGCCTATTCGTATTGACAGTTAAAAATAGAACAGCTCACTCTGTAGGGTAGAATCTGAGGTTTCATTCACTGAAAAGAAAACAAAAAAAAAATCGCTCAAATTCACAGTTACAGTTTTAGAACAAACTTTTCACATCAACTTGATGAAAGTACTGAAGTTGCTTGCTAAGCTAATCTATTAGCCTTTGTTAGGTTTCGATCCCAATTAAAGCATAAAAGAAGAACTACTTTTTTGCAAGTCTTTATCGTCAAAACCAACAGTGGAAAATTTTTTAAATATCTTGATGATTTAATTTGAGTATCATATCACCTGAAAACACAGTACACTACTTTATTTTCATTTTTCTTTAATATCGTATAAGTTTGTTTCAATATTTGTTTTGAAAATAATTTTTAATAATTTCATAAATTTTCAAACATTACATCTCTAAATCAATGCAAAGCAATTATATCTTTGGATTATTATTCTCGATCATCCAACCTTTTTTTCATTCTCTTTTTTCATTGTTTTTTACATAAATGTAACATAAACTTTTAACTTTAAACAGCCCCTCAAAAAAAATTCGCAGCAATTAAATTTGGTCACTTATAACCTATTTCGTATTTTCCAAAATTTAAAAAAAACTCGGGGAGTACATGATAGATTTTTGCTAAATATCCTCCCTCCAAAAATACGTTGCGTAAAACATTCCGAATATAAAATAACTCAACGAGGTCGTTTTAGAGAAATTTTCAATGGAGTGGGTGCTCCTACAAGTACCTAGCCTGACCTAACCTAGAGATCGCGGTAGTTATTTGAAAGTACACAATCTATACAAAACTTTTATTTGCAAGGCATTAGCCCAAATAATATGGAAGCTGAACTGAACTCTACGCAGGGCGAGACTGCTAGTTTGTTATAAAAAGTAAAATATTGTGTAGCAAAGACGAGATTTATTAATGCCATATTACAACTGTCAATCCGGCACTGTCTATTCCTTATATTTTAAGCCACTTTTCTGGACATTCGAATTTCATTGTGTAATGAAATGCTTTGGGATATCTTGACAATCAAAACGATTACCACTCGAATAATTGACCATAATCGATTTTTAGCCATTTACGTTTCTCAATTCGTAAAACTGAATGAATTATTATGTTAATTCATTACATACTGTTTATATGAAATGTACAAGTTTATTTTGATATACAGCGTACTGCAAGGGATTTATTATGTTTGAATATTTGTTGTATAAAATTTAATATTCAAACTTTCTATTGGATATTGTTTGTTTTATTAGAGGTTCGTGATGTTTTTTTATGACTTTTTGAAATTTAAAATATCCGTTTTTGACTAGGAGACATCACAACATATCCTGCAATTTCGGTTTTTAATTCGTTACATACTGTTTATACAAAATGTACAAGTTTATTTTGATATACAGCGTACTGCAAGTGATTTATTTATAAAAAGCAGTGGCTATATAACCAAACAGACTGAATAAAATGTTCACGCCGATATAGATTGACGCGCGTTTCGAAAAACAAGTTATATCATCTTCAGAAACTGAAGATAAACTGTTTATTCAAAGAGTATTTAGGCCCTCGAATCCTCCTGCATAGATATCTGATTTTTCGAAAGCTTAGCCTGACTTTTGTATAAGTTTATTTAATTTCTTATTTTTTAGACCTTTTAATATGTTCATACTTCTAAATTTTCTTGATTTTTGGAGTTTTTTAATTTAAAAAACGTCAAATTTTTATTAGTATTTCAAAATTAAATTGAAATAATGTCGAAAAATAGACAAAAATCATACTAAATATGTAGTTAGTAGTAAAAGAACATCTAAAAACGTACAAAAATATACAAAAACAAAAATAAAAATAACGTGTAAGTCTTACGTAAAACAAAGTCAAAGAAAAATATTTAACAGTGTAAAATTTATTTTAAAAAATGGTAGTTCGTTGTTGTTGAGTTCCAACCCAAACTTCATCACCCTCTATATGTTGAAAACGATAAAAAAATCAAAAACAATTGCTCATAATGGAGAGAACAAATTTTTAGAAAAATATAGAAAACCAAACACGTTTATCGGTTAAATAATCACTCCCCGATTCACATCAATTTGCTTTTTTTATGGTGCACGCGCGCTTTTTTGTATTTATTTTCTACGACACTTTTCCAATTAGAGTTGATTGGTTCGTGTTTATGTATCCATCTTTTTATAGCGATAGGAATAAATATGCATTTTGAATAATTAAAAATGTAATAACAAAACTGGTATACATTTTATCAGAAAAAAACATCCAAAAACAATAATGCATATAATATATAAAACATGGAAATTCGTAATAAAAGTTGCAGACGGTGGTAGAATGAAGCTGTTAAAGTAACGACGATGTTCAGAAACTATAATTTTGTATAATGCTCAAAAGAAAACAACAACTTTAACTGGACTCACAAATCTAACGGTTTTCTTCGATTTAGTTATTATCGGTTTATCGATGTCGGTCAACGCGGAATTCACCGTTTGATTCTTCTTTATAGATTTAGCGAAATTACTATAATGTGAAGGTAATTTACGGATTACGCACGATTTACTTTTAGTTATAACGAACGAATCGTTGGTATTAAGACTTTTTCTACGTAAAGAATGTCTTGGTGGTACACGAGGTAATTTCTCCAAAAGTACTATGGGGAATGTACATTCCGTTTGCGTGGAAGTATAGTTGGTTGTTCTTCTTAATATATTCATGTTCATTATTATAGTAAACGAATCATTGATTATGACAGATATCAATGTCATGTTAATTTTCTACAACTTTGTCATTTAACTGTTTTCTATAAGATTTCTATAAGACTGCCAGAAATCGAGATAAACCGTTTTTCATCGAACTATTATTTTTTTTGTTCCAAATATTATCAACCAAGATTTATGTGCTGATGAATTGTAAACTTTTAATACGAGTGCGGTTCGAATATAAAGTAATAACCTTCACTGGTTACATATTTTTGGGATTTCTTCAGAAGGTTTTTGATCATTGGACAACTCGGACAAACTCCTCCATCAAGCTTCAACTTCTTCGCGAGCTCTTAAGACTTGATTCGGAGAGACGTTAGTGATTCTAGAACTACTGAGAATATTGTCAATACTCCATCTATTAGTATAACAACCAATAATATGAGTAGTTCAAATTGATTCTCCGCCAAATTAGATATTGATTGCTGATTCTTTACAATTGCAACCATATTTTGTGAAATTAGGATAAAACAAATGGATTATCTAGTTCGAAATACACTTTGATTAGATAAATAATGTTCGCCAAAAGCTCTGGGATTAGAATGTGCTGTGACTTTGTTCAATAACCGTCGATCAGATCCGGGTATTTAAATTTCTATAGATAGTGAATATTCTTATCATTATATTTTTAATTTGGATTGTAAATAAACTGAATTTGACTCATTGGATTGATTGATGTCTTATACCTTATTATTTTGAAACTAAAACTATTTAGATGATGTTTCTGTTTGCCATTGAATAGGAGAATTTTTCAGAAAATGGGAAAGTTTTGAAATTAAGAAAAGTTACTTCACACATTGACGCCAAATATCCATAGGCTTCTACAAGATATTTGCCAACAAAAAAAATCTTCATGAGGAATTATGATGAAAATCGAATATGGAATTATCTTAAATTGTTTTTGATGTAATTATTCAGACAAGAATCCTGAGAAAAAATTCGTAGATGAATAGATGAACTTGAGATTTTTAGTTGGAATTCAACTAGTTTTGTTGGTTTTTATTGGAAACTTTTTGGTTTGAAAACTCTCTAATTGCCGTGGTTAAGAGAAGCCGCGTTTGGGGTAAAACTTAGGTAAATAGTCAGACCGAAAATTACGAAGTTTAAAGAACGAAGTATGTTTTCACGGCAATTACAATTGTCTACAACTTCATATCATAATCTAAAATGTTCATTATTTAGTTATATCTTTTCACTTTTTACCGTTCTGTAAAGGAATAAAAATCCTATTCTGTAGGATTAATTTATAGAAGTTTTTATGTAATTTCGATATCAAAAAAACATGTTTGTTTAGACCGTTTTATATATGTATGCAAATCAAATTAGTTTTTCACATAAAAACACAGACAACTACTTTATTTTCATTTTTCTTTAATATCGAACAAGTTTATTTAAATTTTTTTTTTGAAAATAATTTTTAATATTTCCATAAATTTTCAAACATTACATCTCTAAATCAATTCAGAGCATTTTATAGTTTTCATTTAACTGTAATTACTACAACTGATGATTAAAACATATACGTATTTAATTAGATCAGTTCCACGGACGTTTTTCTATAAAACGAGGTTATCAAAAAGCATGATCTAACGAGATAACATCTGCTATACTTCAGATCCTACTACATCTTCTATCCTCTACTCTAACTATTATTTTCCTATCAAAATCTGTCAACGTCTCCAACAACAAACAACACAATTGCCATTGAATAGGAGAATTTTTCAGAAAATGGGGAAGTTTTGAAATTAAGAAAAGTTACTTCACACACTGACGCCAAATATCCATAGGCTTCTACAAGATTTTTGCCAACGAAAACGAATCCAAAAGAGTCTAGAGTTTTTCGCAAATGGCATATGAAAATGAGTGGAATAATTAAGAAAGTCCAAACCAGAATTTCCAAGATTTAACCTCTTGCAGTATACAGCAACTGTCCATATTTCCGATTGAATTGAGCCAGGTAAATATAGTTCAAAGACACTGTGTAAAACAAGGTGTATAGAAATGCTCGAAGCCGTGTTGACCTAATGAAACATCTTCCTGCACTCCCCACTCTTCTAGAAGCGCTTGATAGTTTAACGGAAGGTAGAGGAAGTAATGAGTGTGCTTTCCTGCATTCTATTCTGTCGTAAGAGTTTTCATTCAGTGTCTTAGTTCTGTCTGAGAAACTTGGAATAACTTTACCTTCAACTCCAAGCAGAGTACATGGATGTGCACATAGCTTCTCAACTAAGATACAGAGAATTCAGGAAAAACGAGTCAACATTTGTCCATACTTTTATCCGTTACATCTACAATTTTTCTTGAAATAGGGGTCCAGTAAAAATTGAAAGTCAAGTACTAGTCTCCCGATTTTTCCAGGTTGATTATCACATTTTCCCAGTCGAAATTTCGTCAATATACTATCACCCTTGTATTATTATGATTATTAATTTTAGAAAATACAAGTATAATACTATAACCAAATTTTTTTAGTTTAAGTAATTCTTCACTAACTGCTGTTTTTGAGAGTCTCCAAAAATTTTCCATCTATTCTTTTTAAGATACGCAACAATATTGTATCCTAATTGTTGAGAATCTTTGATTTGTGCATCGAAATTACGCGAAAAAAATTGCTATTGAAAAATAAATAAAATTGATTGGCTTGGACATAGGAAAAATTATCGGCTTGACAGTTGAATGAATTTAATCATATTTATGAAATTCTTGTGCCGAATGAAATTGGGCATCGAACTGACGGAAAGGGGCATACATGTTTGGCTTTGCGGTCAACGTGTTAATCATGGAATTACTCATATTTATGACGCTTTAAGACAATATAATTGAATATTTTTTTGGAAATTTAAGGAAAATGCATGAAAATGATAAAATTTGGCGTAAATAATGATTTGCATAAAACTAATGGAAAAATAGGATTTTTCAACAAACTTTATTGAGAAAATTAAGAAATTGTTATCAAAAATTAGAACGGAAATTTGCATTCCGACAGAAAAATACTTTAAAAATCACGACATCGCCATTCAAAAGTATCTTTCTGCTATTCTCCTTATACTTCGTCCACGTTCTCTTCTTTATCCTTATCTACTTCTTGCGTCTCCTCTTCTTCTTGTTCTTTGTAGTCTTCGTTTGATTGTAACAGTGACAAATTGACAAGTATAAAAGAAACATTAAGAAAACGAACGGCAATACCAATACTGACAACTCCACATCAGATAATACTTCGAATGGCTAATGAAAATGCTTACAGAAAACAAAATGGTTAAAGTGAATTGAATAAAAGAGGTAAATATTTAAATACAATAAATATATGTAAAAACTTATAGTTTACATGTTGATTGGTTGATTGTACAAAGAATCGACACTGAGGACATACACACAGCTGCCCAAAATTTGTTAAATGAACATATCACAAAAGTAAAAGAAGATAAGAGAATACATTGAGAAATCCAAGACATGTACTACTACTTTTACCACACTTACTATTACACGGTCTGACGCCTGTTTCGATGTTCTCCGTTAGTCTCTATTTTGTACAAAACAAAAAAATATTACCGAGTATAATTTGATTTAAGATCGTCAGTTGATTGAATTAGTAAACTCACTAAAGGCATTGAACAAAATATGTAATTTAATTCATTTGGACTATTTCTTGAAAGAAAGACTATCATTACTCAGATTGAATTAGAACAACTTCCTAATTCAGTGGTAAGTTCAATAATTACTCATCTTGTACTGGATACTGTGGACAATTTAAATTTTGGTATCTCTTAAATAAATCGAGTAGATAAACTCAAATATTTGAGATCCCTTAAATCCTTTTCGTAGAATATATGTATTGTTTTAATTTTTGTTTCCGCTCTAACTCCTTCATTATCTCGAACTCGAACAACATTACTAATTAAACCATACGATAGGATCGGGAAATAGAAAAAGCTTTTCTTAGTTGATGGGATGGTTAAAAAATGTTTTTAAGAATTTAAATTTTAAAAATCTGTCCCCAGTTTCATGAATAAATTCAAGGCATTTTTTTTGTAAATTAGTTTTTCCTTGTCCTTGCAAAATGAAGTACCCAATATGTCCCTTGAGTCGGATAATTCATCAGTATTCATGTTTGTTTCCTGTTTTTATTTTTTATTGGAACCTTAATATCAGTAACATTATTAGAACATTTTTCTTATTGGTTATAAGAGAGTCTCACTCTTGGAAGCACTTAAAGTTTCAGATGAGTGTAATAATTCAATTTAGGAAAATTTAGATGAAGCGGCTCTTTCATGCATTGTTGTAAAATACAGAATATTCAATAAATATGCATATTGATGAGTATGATTTACACAAGCTAAATGCTTTTAAGAGGTTGGCAATATCTAATACTAATGAATGAATCACCTCTTCTTAAATAGTACTTACAAAGCCAGATCGATAAGTCCATCACTGTTTGAATTTTATTTCCCACCTGCCAACTGAATCGGCAACACTGCACATGTCAAAATGCAGTGTTTTTCTATTACTATATTTATACACCAAAAAATTGCTAACAATAATTTATTTAAATTGCTTAAGTTATTTAAACAACTTTTTTGATAAACATTAAATATATTGATTAAATCTGAATTAACTATCTGTCAAAAAAGAACTCGCGTGAAGAACAGCAAGAGCACGGAGGTGAACGTATCAATAGTTTTGGAGCTCAACCAGATTTGAAATTTTTATAAAAAAATTTATGTATATCTTATATGAATGAATAATCTACATAACTTCAATTTCAAACACATATATGAACATTTTTCTTCAAAACAATTAGAAAACACAATTAAGATTTTTACTTCACCAAAGGGTTTGTGATAACCTTTTCAGAATGTAAATAAATGATTATGTTAATGTAAAACGGTCGGTTAAACTTACATTCTGGTCCACATTTCTTAGAAGCACATTTTAAGCATTCTCTAAAGCAACCATGGCATATTAAATTCGAGCAGTCACATAGATCCATTTCTGATTTTTTTGTACACTAGTGTCCGGGATGGCGATAGACTTGCTGAACCATATCGAAATAGTTTTTTTCATTTATATCAATCGGTGTCATACTGATTCGAAGTCGCCATGATCTTTCTCTATTTATCAGTTTGTGGATAATTTAGACCGATAATAATCTGACGGATTTAAATCGGATTAATCTTTTCTTGAAAGCATCTTGTGAGATTTTTCAGTTTGTGGTTTTGTTGTAAGTGGATATAGATATGGTGGGCTAACGTTTTCATGCAGTGCTCTGACACCACTGGATATTAGCGAGATTGCGGAATTATACCGAGACATCTTAACTAGACATAATTTTTTCCTTGGAGGTTTATCGTTATTTTCCTCTTGCGGTACTAAATTGGATTAATGTTCCTAGTTGAAGGTTATCGTTATATTTCCCAATCTGCTCAATTTTCGATTCGAATCGAAATGGTCTTTCTTCATTTATTTCAGTTGCTGTCTCATTTATACTTGATTTTTGTAACCCGTGGTCTAACAGTGAACCTCAATGTTGTCAAATTTTACAATTAATGTTTATTATATGGACGCATGTTACGTTTAACTAATATTTATTTATAAATCGTAATATAATTAAAATCATTATGAATCTGGCTTGAGTTCTCACTAAATTTGATTAATGGGTAATATTTTCCACAATTGATCTAAACAAAAATAATATCAAAACCAAGAAAATAATTTTGGTAAGAATGATTATGCAAAAATATAAGCTAGGCAACATCGTTATGTATCTGTATTCGTTTGCGATAAAATGGCTGCCTTTGTTTGAGTGTTTGGATATTTTTCAAATGACATAGTAGTCTTATTTTTTTTTTTTATTCCATAGGGAAGTATCAGTGGAGTAACGCAAACTTATTTGTTGACAAATCGATTAACTTATTACAATATAAAATTGTAGATTTCGTACGAAAGTATAGCAAAGACAAAAGTAGCTAGATGCATTGAAAATACAGGAAAAAGATTTACCAGAAGTTTATAATTGTGGATCTCATTTCAAAACAGACAATTTTCAATTGAAGAAAATCCTGGAAAAATATTTTTGAAAAAGATTGTATAATTGATAAAAGAATTAGCTTAATTACCGAGAATATTGTTTTCGGGCAAAAAGCTATGTTAAATTTGGGGATATTAAACCGGGTACTTCTTAGCAGTGTTTAGACTCAACATCTGAAAGGTATTTATTGTCTGTTGGAAAAATGTTAATGCATACTTATTGCTGATTTTGTAGTTTACAACAGTCTGAAAGATCTGCTTCATCCAAGGCCAAGAAAAGATATGAGTATTCTGAAAAATAGAGTGGCTCTTCAAAGAAAATCTTATTAACGCTACTTCCATCAAACAATAACTCTGAGGGTCCATCCCCTTATCCTTCTTCAATTTCTTGTTTCTTAGACCTTTTGATATATAACTACATCTAAATGTTCTTGATTCTAGGTCTCTTCTGTTTCAAAATTATAATTTATATCAATATAAATAAGCAAATGATCAGTGTCAAAATCATATTTTGATAGACTTAAAAAAAAGTCGAAACGCCGAAATCTATCTTTTAAAAACTATCAAAAAAAAACTGATTTTGAAACAGAATAGACCTAAAATCAAGAACATTTAGATGCATTTAAATATATATATATATATATATATATATATATATATATATATATATATATATATATATATATATATATATATATATATATATATATATTATTCTATAATATAAGGTATACTGTTATTTTTAATCGCTTCTATTTTGTCTTTTAGTCTTGGTATGTAAAATTCCTTGTTTACTACTTCTGTTTTTTTCTTTCAAAAATTTCCTATCTCGTGGGCTTCCTCAATTTCATACTGTCCTAGCATCAGGGCCTATCGTGTAACTCCTGTTGTAAGGTCCCTTTTCTCCATGGTTTTTATGAATGCATTACATACTGTAACTATTTTAAATTTCGTTCCTAGCAAGTAGATTCTGAATTCCTTCACACTTTTAATAATGGCGAGTACTTCGAGCTCATAGCTTGTATACTTCATCTCTGTAGGGGTCGTCTTTCTACTCATGTAGGTACTATATCGGGTGAAGCTTCGAATCGTCACTAGATCGCTGCTAAAAGAATGCTCAATAACCATGTATACTTGCATAGGTGTGTAGTTATGATTGGACTTGTTTCTGGTTCTTCGGCTCTAGAAATTTCCGTTCTCTACTATGTATCCCAAAAATTTTACCTTGGTTTTCAGCAGTAGGCACTTTTTGTTTTTAAATTCTAGTTCATATTCTGCAGCTGTCTTTAATACAAGTTTTAGTCTTTCTATCACCTTTTCTTCGTTCGCACTCAAGATGATAACATCGTCCATGTAGTATATAACGTACATTCTAGCAGTCAACTCCCTGAAGACATGAGCGATGAATCGTTAGAAAATTGCAGGACTACTACAAATTTCAAATGGACATTTCATTAACTCGTACTGACCAATCGGCGTTACAAATGAAGTATATTTTGAGCTGCTTGCTTCAAGAGGTACATGAATAAATCCATTTTTCAAATCAAGGGTGCTGAATATCCTTGCTTCCTGTAAGCTGTCTAGGACATCTTCAACAAGGGGAAGTGGAAATCTATCGCATATTATATTTTTGTTTAATTTGCGATAATCGCAACAAATTCTGGTTCGACCATCCTTTTTTCTCACTAGTACAATAGGACTAGCGAAATCCGAACAACTCGGATTGATTATTCCATCTTTTAACCATTCCTCTATCTGTCTATCTACTTCTTCTTTTCCGGGTGCCTATAGTCTTCTTGGTCGCTGATAAATCAGTTCTTCGCTTTTCAGTAAAGGAAAACGAAATTATCCTCAAAAATGTCAGTTACAATCAATACAATATAAACTTATTATTCACGTTAGCTACAGAAAATATTCTGAAATTCAGGTAAACTAATTGAATTTCGATAATTATAGTTTGTACAAATGTATTGTGCTCTTTTTTTAAAATAAGTATTGTTAGAATGTATCTAAAAAAAATTTGCAGCATTCCGCCACTGATCACTAGATCACTGGACGAATAATAAAAGGAAAAATACTTCTCACATCAGGCTTCCTCCAGGTTTAAACTGGCAATCTCACTAATTTCCGGTTCCAGTAACCTCGAGTAGATCAGCTCGGAATATGAACAGTGTAGTCTCCTTTAAATTAGCAGGTTTTTCGTAACACTTTATTTTACAATGTTCTGCTATTGCGTTCAGCTGTAATGATCAATTTAACCACGGAAAGTCTATTAGAAGAAGGGCAATCACAAAGTGAATTTAGTGGAAAAGCCAGTCATTCATCAAGTGGATTTGAGGATAACTTTGCGAATGAAGAGGTAAGATGTAAATACCAATTTTAAATATAGTAATTTCTAAATTTGTCTGTAGGAAAATGTTGCAATACTCCATCTATTGGTATAACAACCAATAATATGAGTAGTTCAAATTGATTCTCCGCCAAATTAGATATTGATTGCTGATTCTTTACAATTGCAACCATATTTTGTGAAATTAGGATAAAACAAATGGATTATATATGGAAACTCTAGTTCGAAATACACTTTGATTAGATAAATAATGTTCGCCAAAAGCTCTGGGATTAGAATGTGCTATGACTTTGTTCAATAACCGTCGATCAGATCCGAGTGTTTAAATTTCCATAGATAGTGAATATTCATATCATTATATTTGTAATTTGGATTTTAAATAAAGTGAATTTGACTCATATTTTGGATTGATTGATGTCTTATACCTTGTTGTTTTTAAACTAAAACTATTTAGATGATGTTTCTGTTTGCCTTTGAATACGAGAATTGTTCAGAAAATGGGGAAGTTTTGAAATTAAGAAAAGTTACCTCACACACTGACGCTAAATATCTATAGTCTTCCTCAAGATTTTGCCAACAAAAATTATTAAATGGTGTTTTCATGTTGTGTCCAAAACGTATCATATAGAAGATGAAATTATAGATGCAGCTGGGAGTTGTTTCGGCCAAGGAAATTTCACAGTATATCTAACTTCAGAATTCGCGCTGAACTAAATCGAATCGAAAAAAGTCTAGAGTTTTTCACAATAATGGCAGATGAAAATGAGTGGAATAATTAAGAAAGTCCAAACCAGAATTTCCAAGATTTAACCTCTTGCATATAGCAACTGTCCATATCTCCGATTGATTTGAGCCAGGTAAATATAGTTCAAAGACACTGTGTAAAACAAGGTGTATAAGAATGCTCGAAGCAGTGTTGACCTCAATGAAACAACTTGCTGCACTCCCCACTTTTCTAGAAGCTTTTGATAGTTCAACGGAAGGTAGAGAAAGTGCATGTGCTTTCCTGCACTCTATTCTGTCGTAAGAGTTTTCATTCAGTGCTTTAGTTCTGTCTGAGAAACTTGGAATAACTTTACCTTCAACTCCAAGCAGAGTACATGGATGTGCACATAGCTTCTCAACTCAGATACAGAAAATTCAGGAAAAACGAGTCAACATTTGTCCATACTTTTATCCGATACATCCACAACTTTTCTTGAAATAGGCTGTCCAGTAAAAATTGAAAATCAAGTACTCGCGTACTCCCGATTCTTCCAGGCTGGTTTTCACATTTTCCCAGTCGAAATTTCGTCAATTTACTATCACCATTCTTATATAATGAATATTAATTTTAGAAAATACAAGTATAATACAACAACTAATTTTTTTAGTTTAAGTAATTCTTCGCTCACTGTTGTTTTATCTATTCTTTTTACGATATGCAATAATATTCTACCCTAATTGTGGGGGGAAAAAATGTTTAGAATCTTTGATTTGTGCATCGAAATTTCGCGAAAAAATTGCTATTTTGAAGTTGTTTTATTGGAATTTATTTAAAAATAAATAAAATTGATTGACTTGGACATAAGAAAAATTATCGGCTTGACAGTTAATGGGTTGATAATCAAATAATAAATTTACGCCATATTTATGAAACTTTTGTGCCAATTGGAATTGGACATCAAATTAACGGAAAGAGACATGGCTCTGTGGTCAATGTGTCAATCCTAGAATTACTCATATTTATGACGCTTTAAGACAATACAATTGAATTTTCTTGGAAATTTAAGGAAAAGGCATGAAAATGATAAAATTTGGCATAAATAATGATTTGCATAAAACTAATGGAACTACTTTTGTGCAAATTGTACACTAGTGTCTCTGGATGTTGATAGACATGCGGAACCGTGTCGAAATGGTTTTTTTTATTTATTTCAATCGGTGTAATACTGTTTCGCTGTCGGTAGACTTGCGGAATTTGTTGTCGCCATAAGTCGCCATGATCATTTTCTATTTATATCGGTTTGTGGATAATTTTGACTGGATGCTGTAGGTCTGACGGAATTAAATCGGATTAATCTTTTTATCGTTATTTTCCTCTTGCGGTACTAAATTGGATTCCTAGTTGAAGGTTATCGTTATATTTCCCAATCTGCTCAATTTTCGATTCGAATCGAAATGGTCTTTCTTCATTTACTTCAGTTGATGTCTCATTTTTACTCGATTTTTGTGAACTTGTGGTGTGACAGTAAACCTCAATGTTGTCAAATTTTACAATTAATGTTTGTTATCTGGACGCATGTTACGTTTAACAAATATTTATTTATAAATCGTAATATAATTAAAATCATTATGATCTGGCTTCAGTTCTCACTAAATTTGGTTAATGGGCAATATTTTCCACAATTGACCTGAACAAAAATAATTTCAAGACCTAGAAAATAATTTTATAATAATAATAATTTTATAATATATAAATGTTGCGCCTGCATGATCTGGAGTTATTCTGAATTGTAACTTGATAGCGATACTACGTCGATTCAAAGTTTATTATTAAATAGTGGAAAACGAGTGCAGTGAAGAAATTGTGTCGAGCTAATGAAGAATTCCCTTTCATTCCATTGCATTATACATCAACAATTTTTGTGTTCCAAAGTTTTAAACACGGAGGAAATTATGCTCACTGATTTGGCATTTTTGACTCACATTACAATGCACTCAAACATTGTTAACTTGGAGTTTCAAGGTAAAGGTAAGTAGGGTGTATCGTGTATGTACGACAACCCTGCATCACACATACTTGCAGTCTCTCAGAGTCGATCGTAAGTAGTCTAAAAATATTGAGGTAGATCGCCAGAAGTTCAAGTTTGAGCAGTTTTTTCATTCCACATGGGAGTATCAGTGGAGTAACGCAACTTTATTTGTTAATAAATCGATTAACTTTTTACAATATATAATTGTAGATTTCGTACGATTGTAGAGCAAAGACAAAAGTTGCTATATGCATTGAAAATACTGGAAAAAGATTTAGTTTATATTTGTGAAAATATTTTTGAAAAAGAATGTGTAACTGATAAAAGAATTAGCTTATATACAGAGAATATTGTTTTCGGACAAAAAGTTATATTAAATTTGGGGATATTAAACCGGGTACTTCTTAGCTGTGTTTAGACTCAACATCTGGAAGGTATTTATTGACTGTTGGAAAAATGTTGTTAATGCATACTTTTTGCTGCTTTTGTAGTTTACATCAGTCTGAAAGATTTGCTTGATCCAAATTTTTAGAAATTGAATTATTTCACTCACCTGAAACTTTAAGTGCTTCTGAAAGTATGAATAACTCTTGTAACCAACAAGAAAAATGTTCTTATAATGTCATTGGTATTAAGGTTCCAACAAAATTAGAAACTTTGCAGAAAATCTCAGCAATTCTAATTTTGATACACTGATGAAGGCCAAGAAAAAATATAAATACTTTTCGTTGAGTATTGAGTAGGTACTTTTTTATGCAAAGGTTATATTATTGTTTGTTTTCTATTTTGATAAAGACACCTAGAAGATGCTTGATGCTCTATCTATATTCTCTGGAGGTGTCAGATACCACCAGGAAGCGTATGTAACAGAAGACGAGGATCTGTAGACATCCCACATAAAGATTGAAATCAGGAAAGCCACCATCCGGACTCCGAGACTCCGTGGAGGATTTCAATACATTTATATAGCTTGTAGACTTTTATGACTTTTTTGGGGGGGAATCCATTTATTTTTATTAGCATTTTTAGACTCCGCAATCCGATTCAAACAGTGTCTAATTGAATCTGACACCGCTCAGACGTATAAAAAAGAAGAAGAATATTTCAAGGTTATAATAAGTATGTTGGATACAAATAATCAATTGTAAAAAACAGAATGTTTTTTTGAGGTTATGTTAGTTAAATTTGACATTAACTCGGTCGTATGTCAAATATTGACATAAATTGAAAACCGATATGTCTAGGTTGAGAAAGGAGAAGCGTTGCTTTTGCGATGCAATTAAACCGGGTCCTTTGAGTTATAAACGCAAAATTATGGAAAATTTGAGAAATGAGACACCCGCTACAGATAGTAATACCGATTGTAGTAGCGTCCCAACGAATTCGAGCGTTCGAGATAATTCCAAACCAACGCCCGAAGCTACCAAAGAAGAAAACATCAAACATCGAAGAATGAAGAGATTTAAAATGCAATCGGACGGGGTTATTACATCTATTAATTGCGATACGTCTGAAGATAATGAATTTTCTTATAAAAAAGACAATGTTAAGGATAAAACTAAGAATAGCGAAAGAGTTTTGTTAATTGAAGCACAAAATGTAAATATTCAGAATCATTATTATAAAATTTCTTAAACTATTATGATTATTTGTATTTACTACCAACTCCGGAAGTTTCTCTTTGAGCCATTTTCAAGGTAAGTTCAACCTTACGAAAATCTCAAAAGATAATTAACGCTTCCCCGCGAACTGAATAGTAATCAACTTGTCCAGGTAAACATCGAAATATTTAATTTTCAGAATCAGTTGATTATTCAGAAGTATGAATAAACAACAACAGTACACAAAAATTTAATTCCTTGGAGTTACTAAATCGAATAAAGTTACAATTGATTTTTTAAAAATTAGTCAGAGAAAAATTTGTAAGTAAATAAGTGAAGTTTCCGTTTGTTGATATATTATTGGAATGAATTTTACATTTTACGAATAGCACTTATCAAATCGTTAAGCAAACAAAGCGGGCATTTCAATTCGCTAAAGCTTCGTAACAGAAATTTTACATTTCATAATAACTTGCGAATATTTTGTTTATTCCCATGGAATATCGAGTTTGTGTGTAGTTTTGCCCGTTTCTCCAAGGATAAATTCGAAAGAGAATTCTCTTGTGTTTCAATACGAAATTACTTGTAATGCAAATTCAGTTTTATTATAAAATTTCGTTTCTATATACGTGTATTATAACAAATTTTAATCTCAAGACTTCCTCGAGGAGCTCCATATTCAAAGCATCTTATTGTTTCCCATATGGGATTTAACGATGGGTCCAGTATAGGCCCAGACTTGGACCAAGTGTCCTAAACTTGGTGGGACTGTGATTCAAACCTGGTTGGGCTAACGTATAACTATCATTTATGTATCCCAATAAAGTTGGGCTAAAGTATAACTAATATTTATGTATCCCAATAAAGTTGGGCTAAAATATAACTATCATTTATGTAGCCCAATGAAGTTGGGCTAAAGTATATCTATCATTTATGTATCCCAATAAAGTTGGGCTGAAGTATAACTATCATTTATGTAACCCAATAAAGTTGGGCTAAAGTATAACTAATATTTATGTATCCCAATAAAGTTGGGCTAAAGTATAACTATCATTTATGTAGCCCAATGAAGTTGGGCTAAAGTATATCTATCATTTATGTATCCCAATAAAGTTGGGCTGAAGTATAACTATCATTTATGTATCCCAATAAAGTTGTGCTAAAGTATAACTATCATTTATGTATCCCAATAAAAATGCTCTAACGTTTTTAATAAAGTTTGTTTTGAGAGTTATTAACTACGCATAACATATTGTGGTGTTTTATTCTAATATGATTGGAATGTTTTATTTTCATTGGTTGTTGTTGATTTATCTATGTCAAACGATTTGACCATACTTTTGTCCTTTTTTTATTTCGTTTAACTTATTTTATTTCTTTTTTATTTAATTAATGAGTCTTTCTCGCGCATTTTCAGTTTGTGGTTCAACGAAATGGGTCATGTGAATATTTATTTCATTGCAATTTCAAATTGAACACTGTCTCAGTTCTACCATAAGATTACTTAGTTTAGTAGTTATTCCTGACGCTGTTTAAGGGGATCATCGTCATCGGAAAACCGTAAATTGGCCGCATTATTACGAAGTCCCGTATCAACCTCCAAACCTTTCCCGTTTTATCGTAAGATCTATGGAATATACGTCAGAAAATAACTTTTTTTTATCTCTTTCAATCTGGACTCGCAGAATATGTTACCAATAGAACGATTGTCGATGTGATAACGAAAGTAAATATATTGTATGAGAGGAATTTATATAAAACGACGATTGTTATAATGATAATTCACTGAGATTTTTGACTTCAGTTTTTGTAGACGACAACATGGTTATATAAACGCGTATCCATCAGTGTATTTGTGAATGTTGTCGATTTAGCTGAGGAAGCTGTACAAAGTATTTTTCAAGATCAAAAATCGATAGTGATTCTACGAGGTCCAAATTCGATCAACTTTATCCAACAAAATCCGCACCTAGAGCAGTTCCTACAAGACTTATTCGACAGGTAGAGGCTAGGAGATTACTATTAATGAAGAAGTGCAATTCCGAGGAATCAGCTACCAAAGCACGTTTTTCCCGAACAGAACTTCAAGATCAAAAAGGGTTCATCTTTTTCTCCTCGCATTTTACATAAGTAAACAGTTTTATTTAGAACATGGTTCTGTTTTGTAGTTAAAATTTTCATTCCTTCGACGTAGAGGTGGTTTTCCTTTGGTTTTGTAACAATTTTGATAGATTCTTCCTTGAAACCAATTGGTGAGTCGAAAATAGACATTTGTCTTAAGAGACTTTCTGTTTCAATTAGAAATCGAAATTTGTTTGTACAAACTTCATTTTTCCAAAAATAATACGAGATTCGTTTTTAGAAACTTTGTTTTTCGAAAACAAAAAAATATTGTCACAAGAGACTTCTTATGCTATTAGTAACCAAATTTTATTTGTAGGAACTTTATTTTTCAAAACAAACCAAAATTAGTCTTCAGAAATTGTGTTTTTCAAAAATAAACCGACATTTGGTTTTCAGAACCGTCGTATTCGAAAAAACAAACGAAATTTGTTTATAGAAACCGTTTTTTCCAAAAATAAATTGTCAATTATCATAAAAAAATTTGTTGGTGGATTTCTAGGAACCGGAAATAAGTGGACGTGGAGAGAAATACATAACCTATAAGGAAAATAAGATCCGAAATTATTTTATATATCAAACAATACATGTGAACGTCCATCTTCAAAATGATATAATTTCGACTATCAAATCAACAATAATTTTATCAACGATCTAATTTAATGAACAGTTACAATAAAATTTCTCTTTAACACAGTTTATAAAGCCGATGAGAGGGTTCACCTTTTGTTTTCCATTTCCAACTTTTTTCCCTCCACGCTTTTATTTATTTGGGAGGATGAATTAATAAAAACGTATACAATGTAAGTTTTACACTCAGTTAGAACTTCATGTACGTCCTGGAAAAAAAAGGAGAAATAAAATATCCCCCAAAATAAAATACGTTGCGAAAAATATTCCGAATAACAAATTTCTCAACGAGGTCGTTATAGAGAAATTTTCAGTGGTGTGGGTGCTCCCACAAGTACCTAGTCTGACCTAGACATGTCTACTCCTTATATTTTAAGCCACTTTTCTGGACATTCGAATTTCATTGTGTAATGAAACGCTTTGGCATATCTTGACAATAAAAAGGATTACCACTCGAATAATCGATCATAATCGATTTTTAGCCAATTACGTTTCTCAATTCGTAAAACTGAATGAGTTATTATGTTTCAATATTTGTTGTATCAAATTTAATATTCAAATTTTCTATTGGATATTGTTTGTTTTATTAGGGGTTCGTGTGTTTTTTTATGACTTTTTGAAATTTAAAATATCCGTTTTTGACCAGCAGACATCACAACATATCCTGCAATTTCGGTTTTTAATTCATTACATACTGTTTATACGAAATGTACAAGTTTATTTTGATATACAACGTACTGCATGGGATTTATTTATAAAAAGTAGTGGCTATATAACCAAACAGACTGAATACATTGTTCACGCCGATATAGATTGACGCGCGTTTCGATAACCAAGTTATATCAACTTCAGAAACTGAAGGTAAACTGTTTATTCTAAGAGCATTTAGGCCCTCGAAGCCTCCCGCATAGATATCTGATTTTTCGAAAGCTTTGTCTGACTTTTGTATAAGTTTATTTAATTTCTTACTTTTTAGACCTCTTAATATGTTCATACTTCTAAATTTTCTTGATTTTTGGAGTGTTTTGTTTTAAAAAACGTCAGATTTTTATTTCTAGTACATATGTAATTAGTAGTAAAAATTTGATAAAGGGACGTCTAAGATCGTACAAAAATATACAAAAACAGAAATAAAAGTAACGTGTAAGTCTTACATTAAACAAAGTCAAAGAAAATTTATTTTATTTTACAAAATGGTAGTTTCGTTGTTGTTGAGTTCCAACCTAGAATTCATCTCCCTGTATATGTTAAAAACGATAAAAAAAATCAGAAACAATTGCTCATAATGGATAGAACAAATTTTTAGAAAAATATAGAAAACCAAACACGTTTATCGGTTAAGTAATCACGACCGATTCACATCAATTTGCTTTTTTTATGGTGCACGCGCGCTTTTTTGCATTTATTTTCTACGACACTTTTTCAATTAGAGTTGTTAATGTATCCATCTTTTTATAGCGAGAGGAATAAATATGCATTTTGGATAATTGAAAATGTAATAAAAAAACTGGTATACATTACATTTTATCACAAAAAACATCCAAAAACGATAATGTATAAATTAATATTGATATATTTTCCGCGTTCTGATCAGCCTTGTTTAACAGAACTATTTGATAGATACTTAAGTTTCGTGATACGGTAACACTGATGTGAATATGTTAAATCTGTCATTGTCATCATAAAGTTTGACATTTAGATGGCTAACGTGTTGTTTACTACGATTTTCGACGTAGATTAAACTAACTACAGAATGTTGACGAATTCGCTGATGAAACCCAATCTCGAGGACGTTTTTATGAACCCACGTTTCATCTATAACATATAAAACGGTTCTATTTCTGTGAAACATTGCTAAACGCTCGATGGAAACATCTTCGCGTCGATGGTTTTGTTTCAATGTGCGCAAACGGCACCCATATTGTACACTTTCTAATTTGACCGATTTTTTATCAAATTGCTCTTTTGTTAGGTTAAGTTGAATGAAATTCATATTATTCATCATATCTCGTATACGAGTGAAATTTTTTTAAATCTTTTGATTTCATTTTAGATTTTAAACAACGCAGAAATTTTATAAAGAATAATTTTTTTTCGTAATATTAACAATCAAAAAGATAGAGTGGGTAATTTAATTTGTTACATGTTTCTCAGTGTACTTTTATATAAAACATTGAAATTCGTAATAAAAGTAGCAGACGCTGGAAGAATGAAGCTGTTAAAGTAACGGCGATGTTTCGAAACTATAATTTTGTATAATGTTCAGAAAAAACACCTTATATATATTTAAATAAATTTATTCATACAATTTAACAAATTAAAGTTATTTATTTGAAAAAATGATTATTAATAATAACAGTATGAGCTCTAATAGTAACTATTCCAACATCATCTACATTTTCAGAATCATTGTCTGGTTTTTCTTCACGATTAGAAGTATCAACTGCGTCTTCATCGAAAGCTACTTCTAGTTGAGGTACTGTCGTATCTTCGTTATCGTTTTCAATAATAGTACCCAGTTTAAGATCTTGTTTATAACTAGTAGGTTTGCTTAACATTATAGGTACATTCAAATCTCCAACGCTTCTTTCAACTGGACTAACGAATCTAACGGTTTTCTTCGATTTAGCTATTATCGGTTTATCGATGTCGGTCAACGTGGAATTCACCGATTGATTCTTGTTTATGGATTTAGCGAAATTACTATAATGTGAAGGTAATTTACGGATTACGCACGATTTACTTTTAGTTATAACGATCGAATCGTTGGTATTAAGACTTTTTCTACGTAAAGAATGTCTTGGTGGTACTTGGAGGTAATTTCTCCAAAAGTACTATGGGGAATCTACATTCCGTTTGCGTGGAAGTATCGCTGGTTCTTCTTCTCAATATATTCATGTTCATTATTATAGTAAACGAATCAGAAATTATGACAGGTGTCAAAACAGATCTGTCAATTTTGATATATAAACTGTCAATTATTGTTCTAGAATTAGATATTAGAATGTGTTTTTTTTACGTAAAAAGCAATCACAAATTTCGATTAAATTTTGAATTTATGTGAAAAAAAATTTGAAATAAAAGTTATAGATCTTTTAATTTTTCACAACTTTGTCATTTAACTTTTTTCTATAAGACTTCTATAAGACTGCCAAAAATTGTTATAAAGCGTCTTTCATCGAACTATTATTTTTTTTGTTTAAAAATTATCATCCAAGATTTATGAGCTGATGAATTGTAATCTTTTAATACGAGGGCGGTTCGAATACGTAACCTTCACTGGTTACATATTTTTGGGATTTCTTCAGAAGGTTTTTGATCCTTGGACAACTCGGACAAACTCCTCCATCAAGCTTCAACTTCTTCACGAGCTCTCAAGAGTAGATTCGGAGAGACGTTTGGAGTTTTGTCAAATCTTAATGAGGAATTATGATGAAAATCTTGATTCGGAGAGACGTTAGTGTTTCTAGAACTACTGAGAATATCGACAATACTCCATCTATTAGTATAACAACCAATAATAAGAGTAGTTCAATTGATTCTTCGCCAAATTGGACATTGATCGCTGATTCTTCACAATTGCAACCAGATTTTGTGAAATTAGGATAAAACATTTGAATTATCTATGGAAACTCTAGTTAGAAATACACTTTGATTAGATAATGTTCGCCAAACGGGATTAGAATGTTCAATGACTTGTTCAATAACCGTCGATCAGATCCAGGTATTTAAATTTCTATAGATAGTGAATATTCAAATCATTATATTTTTAATTTGGATTGTAAATAAAGTGAATTTGACTCATATTTTGGATTGATTGATGTCTTATAACTTGTTATTTTTAAACTAAAACTATTTAGATGATGTTTCTGTTTGCCATTGAATAGGAAAATTTTTCAAAAAATGGGAAAGTTTTGAAATTAAGAAAAGTTACTTCACACACTGACACTAAATATCCATAGGCTTCTACAATATTTTTGCCAACAAAAACGAATCGAAAAGAGTCTAGAGTTTTTCACAATAATGACAGATGAAAATGAGTGGAATAATTAAGAAAGTCCAAACCAGAATTTCCAAGATTTAACCTCTTGCAATATACAGCAACTGTCCATATTTCCGATTGAATTGAGCCAGGTAAATATAGTTCAAAGACACTGTGTAAAACAAGGTGTTCTAGAAGCTCTTGATAGTTTAACGGAAGGTAGAGGAAGTAATGAATGTGCTCTCCTGCACTCTATTCTGTCGTAAGAGTTTTCATTCAGTGTCTTAGTTCTGTCTGAGAAACTTGGAATAACTTTACCTTCAACTCCAAGCAGAGTACATGGATGTGCACATAGCTTCTCAACTCAGATACAGAAAATTCAGGAAAAATGAGTCAACATTTGTCCATATATTTATCCGTTACATCTACAATTTTTATTGAAATAGGGTGTCTAGTAAAAATTGAAAGTCAAGTACTAGTCTCCCGATTTTTCCTGGTTGGTTATCACATTTTCCCATTCGAAATTTCGTCAATATACTATCACCCTTCTATTATGACGATTATTAATTTTAGAAAATACAAGTATAATACAACAACCAAATTTTTTTAGTTTAAGTAATTCATCACTAACTGCTGTTTTTGAAAGTCTCCAAAAATTTTCAATCTATTCTTTTTAAGATACGCAACAATATTCTACCCTAATTGTGGCGGAAAAAAATGTTGAGAATCTTTGATTTATGCATCGAAGTTACGCGAAAAAATTGCTATTTTCAAGTTGTTTTATTGAAAAATAAATAAAATTGATTGGCTTGGACATAGGAAAAATTATCGGCTTGACAGATGAATGAATTTAATCATATTTATGAAATTTTTGTGCCAAATGAAATTGGGCATCAAATTGACGGAAAGGAGCATAAAAATGATTGGCTCGGCGGATAACGCGTTAATCATGGAATTACTCATATTTATGACGTTTTAATAACAATATAATTGAATTTTTTTCGGAAATTCAAGGATATGGCTGAAACTGTTGAAATTAGGCATAAAAAATGATTTACATAAAATTTAAAAAAAATGATTTTTTAACAAACTTGAGAAAATTAACAAATTTTTATCAAAACTTAGAACGAACATTTTTCCTTCAAATCACGACACCATCACTCAAAAGTATCTTTCTGCTATTCTCCTCATATTTCATCCTCCTTCTCTTCTTCATCCTCCTCTTCTTCTTCTTCTTCGTCGTAGTCTTTCGCCGAAGATTCCGTCTCATCACCCAACTTCGCGCGTTTCTTCTGTTTACCGCCGCCATCCTCACTCGCGTATCTCTGTCGCTTCATGTTTCTCAAAGATTTCGCATATCTATATATGAAGCTGTACTTTTTCAGTCTGTCGGGCAGCTTCATTTCGACGGCTTCTTTAGCCTGTTTGACGGCTACGTCCATCCTGAGTTTGAGTTTATTGAATTTATCGTTCAGCACAAGGTTATCGTCGATATTTTTCAAGAACGGTTTCAAATTTTCGGCCTTCACCCAAGATCTAGTCACCGCATCGGAATCGAAAAATGTCACGTGGTAGTGCGTCTGAAAATAATCGTTATCCGTCAATACACAGTGTGACTAACTCCATAGATCGAATACCTTGTGTCGTTTCAAGAATTTTATCGAAATATATAACGAAAAAAAGTCGATTAATCACCCTGTATATGGCCATCAAAATTTACAAATTAAAAAAAAATAAAGCTGTATACGAGTTTACAAATTTCCCACTTTCCACTTTCAGTTGATAAAAAGAATCGCACTCTATTTAAGGTAACTTGAAATTTATTTCGATTTTCACTCCAAATGAAATATTGGAATAAGTAAAAAAATCACCCTGTATATAAGGTAACTTAATAATTTCGATATTAAAACAAAATCATCCTGTACGTGACATGAACTAAAAAAATGGTACTTACAACACTAACCTAATGAAAGTGACCAAGAGAAATATTAGACTTACCGGTTCTAAGGAATCTTTCAAGCAAAAATAATTCTCGATTTCCGGATCATCTTCCACCATAGCCGGCCACCATGGATAACCTTCGATTTTCGCCCAGACGATGCTACCTGCGTTATATTTATTAAATATTATCAGCTCCTTTTCTTTATCGTCGATCGATTCTTCTTTGATTTCGCATCTATTATACCTCCCATCTGGATTCATCCAACAATACCATTTGTCAGATAGATCCAGGGGATCTTTCACGTTGGGCAGGTATCTATACTTGTCGCAAGAGTCGCAATACACGTAGAGACCGACGTTTCTGAATTCTTGAAGTAATCTCATTTTCTCGTAGAAGCTCTCGTTCAAAAAATCCATATGTTCCTCCTCTTTCACATCTTTTCTGTTTAGGGGTGTAATGTTAGCTGTCCGAAAATGCCGTATGCGCGAGGTAATATTGTGGCCAAAGTATTTAACAAAATTTAAAAAAAGACACTTGTATATTGTAGCCAAAACAATGCTCTACTCCGAAGAGAAGACCGATTAACAAAAAACAAAAAAACAGATTTACAAATCACCGCACGTATGTCTCAAATATGAGCGCTCACATCACTGATATGTAGAAGAATGTACATAAAAACACTCTGCTTCGGAGTGAATTGAATATTGAACTTTGCAGTCATCAACTGAAAAACATAAAATGTTAAACAATGAGGGCACAATTTAACCCCTACGAAGGGATGTTTATGTAGAGAAGGTTGCCTAGTCACAGGCGTTGAGCCCAATTTTCATTAGTATCGGTATAATTGTTCATTATCGGGGCGGAGTCTGCTACACTGTAAATTACATGGTCGGAAAAAATTGTTGTAAAAAATTACTGAACGTAACCCAGCAATTAAGTTGGCAAGGATGATTATTATGTCAAAAAAAAATGGTTACTTTCAGATTCAAATCATTTTGTGTAGTTTTACTTCTAATATAATAAAAGTATAGAAGAACCTGTATAAATTTCTTTTATTTATACTATAGAAGAAACGAATATTACAACAGGTTATGGGCCCAGGCCAGATTTAATAAGCTTCAGTGAATTTCAAAGTAGAGTATAAAAGCTAACCTAAAAAATAAGGCGTGCCGGCTTGGCTTGTAAAGCAAATTAAAAGCAGAAATGGAATCTGAAAGTGTAAAGTTTACTTTCGCCAGATTAGACAACAACAATTATCAAAATTGGAAATTTAGAATTAAAATGTTGCTTATACGAGAAGGAAATTGGTCTGTTGCAGAAGAGACAATACCAAATGAACCATCTGTTGAATGGAAACGTGAAGATGAAAAAGCACAAGCTACAATTTCATTAAGTATCGAAGACGAATCAGATAGCACACATTTATAAATGCAAGAATGCGAAAGAAATGTGAACGAACTGCAAAAGGTACATAAAAGAAATAATTTAAGTAACAAGTTGTATTTATTGAGGAAGCTGTATCAGACTAGACTTGAAAATAAACCAATGCATGAATACATTAAAGAAATACTAGAATTAGTTGAAAGACTACGAGGAGTTGGTGAGACTATTAAGGATTTCCATGTAGCTGCATTATTGTTAGGTGGATTGCCAGAAAGTTATTCCACATTAGTAACAGCATTAGATGCTAGGCCAGATGATGAATTGACTCTTGAATATGTAAAGGGAAAACTAATGGATGAGTATAAAAGAAAAGAAGATACCAGTTCAACAGAGACGGCATTAAACACAAATAAAAAGTTTTCGAAGAAGATGAAAGAAAAAATAGAATGTTATTATTGTTTTTTCATGAAGAAAGACAGAAATAAGGGAAAGCAACATGCCAAAGTAACTGTTGAAGGTGATGAGTTGTCTGACACAGTTTTTTGTTTCAATGTTTCCGGTAACAGTAAAAATAATCTAGAATGGTATATTGATTCAGGGGCTACAAGTCACATGTCAAATAATCCAGAATTATTTATTAAATAGGACTATTCAAAGTTAAATAAAATTATAGTTGCAAATGGACAGGAAATGCAAGTCAAAGGTAAAGGTGATATTTTAGTAAAAACAGAAATTTCAGGTAAATGCATAAGTTTAAATTTAAAGATGTTTTATTTGTACCTGAGCTAAGCAATAATCTGTTATCGGTGTCTAAAATTACAAAAGCTGGTTATAACATAAAGTTTGATGATTGTAATTGTTATATAGAAATTAATAATTCTATTATAGCCACAGGAAAATACTGTAATGGTTTATATAAATTAAACATGTTTTCAGAAAAAGTAAATATTGTAAAAACGTGTGAGGAAATGAATAATTATATACATACATGGCATAGACGTTTAGGTCACAGAAGCCCTGATGATATAAAAATGATAGTAAGTAAAGATTTAGCTATTGGCATAAAAATAAATGATTGTGGTCAGAAAAAACAATGTGTCACTTGTATTGAAGGTAAATTAGTGAGGAAATCTTTTCCTAAAAAATCAGAAAGTAAGACGTTTAAAGTTCTTGATTTAATCCATAGTGATATATGTGGACCTATGAGAACCCCTACTGTTGGTAAAAAGAAATATTTTTTGACTTTAACTGATGATTTTTCAAGATATACCACACTTTATTAGAATGTAAAGATGAAGTATATATTAAACTAAAGGAATTCATTCTAGAAGTCAAAAATATTTTTGTGGTCTATCCAAAAACATTTAGAAATGATAATGGAGGGGAATATACAGGGGTAGCTGTGCAGAAGCTACTCAAAAGTTTTGGTATAATCTCTCAGTCGACTGCACCATATTGTCCAGAGCAAAATGGTGTGTCGGAGAGGAAAAATAGAACATTGATGGAATCGGCAAGGTGTATGTTATTAGATTCTAATTTACCCCATAAATATTGGGGGGAAGCAGTAACAACTGCTAACTACATTTCTAATAGACTACATACTAAAAGTAAAGAAAAGACACCTTATGAGTTAAGGGTCGGAAAGAAACCTGATTTATCATATTTCATTACATTTGGTTCTCAGGCTTTTGTTTACATTCCAAACGAAAAAAGATCTAAACTAGAGAAAAGAGCAAAAACAGGTATTATGGTGGGATACAGTGAAAATAGTAAAGCTTATAGAATTCTAGATTCAGATACAGATAAAATTATTATAAGTCGTAATGTAAAATTTAATGAATTTCTGAATCAACCTTTTAAAAATATAAATAATTGTAAGGCTGAAACTAGCAACTCAGATCCTGATTCAGCAATTACTGTTGACCTACAAACAAAAACTAAACCTGGAGTGGATGATAGTGACATAAATGAAGAAGGTGGAGGATCAAATAATAATATCAATGAAGAAGAAAATGAAATTCCAGAAGAAACTGGAGGTGAAAACTTTGAGGAAATTAATGATCAAGAAATTGTAACCAGATCAGGAAGGGTGTCAAAGAAAAGAAATTATGAAGGTTACATTTCATACAATGTGATGAATAAGGAAACTTATAATGAAAAGCAAGATCCAAAGACCGTAGATGAAGCGATGTCAAGAAGTGACCGAAGAAATTGGGAAAAAGCAATGGAACGAGAGTACGAATCGTTAATGAAAAATGAGGCATGGATTTTAGTAGACCGTCCATCAAACAAAAATGTTGTGCAAAATAAGTGGGTGTTTTGTTTAAAAAGGAATTCAAATAATGAAATATGATATAAAGCACGACTAGTTGCAAAGGGTTTCACACAAACCTTTGCTATAGATTATTTTGAAACTTTTTCACCTGTAGTTAGATACTCTACAATAAGAATATTGTTTGCTTTATCTGTAGAATTGAGTTTAGATATTGACCACTTAGACGTAGAAACTGCATTTTTAAACGGAAACTTGGATGAAGAAATTTACATGGTGCAACCTGAGGGGTTTATTCTAAAAAATAATGAAAATAAAGTATGTTTATTAAAAAAGGCTATATATGGATTAAAACAATCCTCCAGAATTTGGAATATTAAAGTAAAAAATGTCTTAAAAGACTTAGGTTTTCAGCAATCAAGTTTTGAACCATGTATATTTTTCTAAAAGAAGGACAAATTTATAATTCTAGTGGCCCTTTATGTTGATGATTTTTTAATTTGTTCAAATTCCTCAGTTTTTAAAACCAACTTCAAACAGGAATTGTCAAAACAATTTAAAATTAAAGACTTGGGGCCAATCAAATATTTTTTAGGTTTAAATATTGATTTTGACAAACAAAACAATATGATTAAAGTTAATCAGAGGAACTATATTTTAGAATTATTAGAGCGTTTCAAGTTAGGTGATGATAAAACTGTTTTGACTCCTATTGAAGTCGGTTTAAAATTGAAGCCAACCACTAATGAAAAACCGAATGTACCGTATCAGAATTTAATTGGTTCATTAATGTACTTGGCAGTCCATACAAGACCAGATATATCATTTAGTATTAGTTATGTGAGTCAATTTAATTCAAGTTTCAGTATTGAGCACTGGAAACATGCAAAACGGGTATTAAAATACTTAAAAGGGACCTTGGACAAAAGCCTAATTTTTTGTAAATCAGACAAAAGTTTGTATGGTTATGTAGATGCAGATTTCTCAATTGATATAAATGACAGGAAATCATATTCAGGATTCGTTCTAAAAATGAGTAATGCTCCAATCTCTCGGGAATCCAAGAAACAATCTTGTGTTGCACTTTCTAGTACTGAGTCCGAGTATATCACTATTACTGAAGCATGTAAAAAAGCCATATTTTTTAGTGGTTTTTTAAATGAGTTTTGTGAGACTAAGCCCGTAATTCTTTTCAATGACAGCCAAAGTGCACAAAAATTGTTAAAAAACTCTGTTTACCATAACAGAACTAAACATATAGACACTAAGTACCATTTTGTAAGGGAAGTAATTGAAAAAAATTTGGTTGAAATTAAATACATGCCTACTGAAAAAATGGTAGAAGATCTTTTATATATATTTTTTGTACTAAAAGTATTGGTCTAAATTAATTGCTGGTTTAAGGGGTAGTGTTGTAAAAAATTACTGAACGTAACCCAGCAATTAAGTTGGCAAGGATGATTATTATGTCATTAAAAGAAGGCAATGGCTTGAGGAAAAAAGAAATGTATACACTAAACCGGACCCAAAAAAATACATTTCTGCCCCTACACCAGCTGTCAATCCATGGACACGAGTATCCCAAAATAAACAAGATTTTCCCATTTACCTAAAAAACAAAACTCCCAACCGATTCCGCAAACCACTTCCCTTCAAGCACTTCCCAAAACAAAATAACAAGTCAAACAGCAGATACTGACGTGGACAAATTTAATGAATTAAACAGTATGTTCAAAGAGCTACAGTAATTGGTAAACTTGGATGGTAGGTGGTAAAGCAGTATTTCAAAATCGATCTAATCTTAAAATAATTTTTTGCAATATAAACGATGTGTTTAACAAACTCCATCCTATAAGACATTTTCTCTACATCCATAAACCTGATATATTTTTTCTAATAGAGACTCTACTCAAACCAAATAAAACAGTAAATTTCAGAAACCCCGAATATCGTCTTTTTAGACAAGACCGCCCCGATGATGCCAACGGTGGCATTACTCATCAAAAAAGGCATAAATTTCCAATTCTTACAACAAAATAATTCTGTAATTGAGTATATCGGAATCCTTCTCGATAATAAAATTAAAATAGTTGGTGCATACAACCCACCAAATACTAAATTGAACGAATCAGATTTTTTCAATATTATGTAAACCCACAAGAAAGTATTGTTGATGGGTGATTTTAATTGTCGACACCCACAGTGGGATCGGTACGCAAACTATCCTAACAAAAATGGAAGTACTCTCTTAACTTTCTGCGATAATTCGGACTGCAACATATTTTTTACTGACGATCCTACCCATTTTCCTTACGCAAACCACACCCCTAGTACGTTAGACATAGCAATAGGACGTAACAAAAATGAAGACATTGACAGACCTAAATTCCGATCACGATCCCCTCCTAATTCAATTTAAACTTTCACATAATATAAGCAACACAATAATAAAAAATATCTATGACTACAGCACCACGAGCTGGGTCAAATTCAGAAGAATCATTAACGAAAACATTGAAATCATAGACAAAATAGAAAATACAGAACATCTAAATAGAGTCATTGAAAATTTACAAGATATAATACTAACCGCTAGAAACCTACCCACCACCCTTAAGCGTAAACCCCCAATAAACGATACCCTCCCGGACTACATCACTGACATAATACACGACAAAAATAAAGCACGCAAAAGATGGCAATCATCAAAGAAAGAAAACGATAAAATCATATTAAAACAATATCAATATACAATAAATAATTTAATTAAGGAATACAAAAACAATAATTGGGCGAAATTTTTAAACAAACTGAAACCCGCAAATAACTCTTTATGGAAAATTGCCAGAAATTTCAAAAACCAACGTAACGAACTAACAAAAATTGTTTACAACGACCGCACTATAACGAATATAACTGAATGGCGGAGAAGTACTTCCAAGAAAACTTTATAAACAACATGCCCAACACACAATATCACGACAATATCTCAAATATTGTACGAAATCACCTAAACGCAATAAATACACAAAATTCAAAATACCTTACAACTTGCACTGAAAATTATAATATAATTTTCAAATTGAAAAATAAAACTGCACCGGGTATAGATGGCATAGCCAATATACTTATTAAAAATCTTCCCAAAAAAGCTTTAGTGCAACTTACACATATCGTTAATTTTGTTCTAAAAACAGGACAGTACCCTGATAAGCTCAAAATTACCAACATCGTTCCCATTATCAAAACTAATAAACAACCATACTATGTGGATAGTTACTG
Organism: Diorhabda sublineata; assembly: GCF_026230105.1. Lineage (NCBI taxonomy): Eukaryota > Metazoa > Arthropoda > Insecta > Coleoptera > Chrysomelidae > Diorhabda > Diorhabda sublineata. Next base: position 5,094,949 of record NC_079486.1, read on the forward strand.
ACCTATATCCTTGCTCAATAATATTGCAAAGGTGATAGATAAAGTAATTCACAAAAGATTACAAAACTTTATTGAAAAACAAAAAATTATACCACCCGAGCAAAACGGATTCAGAAGTGGACAAAGTACGACGGCCCAACTAATACGAGTTTTTAATTATATTAGAGAAAGCTTCCAGGACAAAAATAAGTCCATCATGGTCGCTATCGACATCCAAAAAAGTTTAATTTTTAAATTGATCAATTTAGAAGTTCCAAACTATTTAATAAAAATTTTGCATTCCTATTTTACGTCAAAAACAATGAAAGCCAGGCGGGTCCATATCCCATAAAGGCTGGAGTTCCGCAAGGGTCCGTACTATCACCTTTGTTATATTCCCTTTTTACACATGATATACCCACTTCCCAACAAATCCTAACAGCTATGTATGCAGATGATACTTGTTTTGTAGCATCGGCAAAACATCCCGATTAAGCACTTAACATCATCCAAACACATTTAAGCAACAAAATTTTACCATATTTTCAGAACAATAAACTATCTATAAATGCGTCAAAAACAGAGTACTTGTTACTCAGACGTATAGCCAGAAAAAGCAGCTCATTGCAATCGCAGCTTCACATTAACGGACAAATGATCCTGACAAGCAGTACCCTAAAATATCTAGGGTATATTGTGCAAGGAAACACGAATGCTAACGCATAGCCAAACAAATACAAAAAGCTAAGATTGCAATGGGCAGACTTTACCCTCTCATCTGTAAACACAGTAAACTCACCACACAAAACAAACTTTTATTATACAAACAAATCATTAGACCCGTTTTAACATAACATAACTTTTACAATTTTTGTCTACCAAAAGATCTTCGAGAAAAACTCAGAGCCACAAATCGCGCAGGAGATATCCACGACAGTGGTTGTAGGCTTCTGCATGGTTCACTAATCACGTAGTTTAGTTGGAGAAATCCAAATTTATATATACCGAAATCAGAGTAAATAAAAACTTCAATATATTCACACGAATTATTCAATATCAGCCACGTTGCTTTCTCGAATACTAGAACCCCGATCGATTTTTGAAACCCTGTTTTTCAGCTGCTTTTCAGGGATATTTCAGCCGAAAGATTCTGGGAGTCACAACTATATACCAGGGACAGAGTTATTGTAGCTACATCAAACTTGTGGATAATGCCCCGATGCAAGGAACCACAACAGTAGTTACAGACGTATACAACACATCTAGAGATTGCCAGAACAACGGCCAACGCATGTATTGTTATCTTTTAGATGTATTGTAAATAGGGAAACATAAAAGAAAATAAAGACATTTTTTAAACAGTCAGTGTAATATGATGTTATAATTGGATGGAAACGCTATGTCGCTATGCGCTTGCGTGCTTTTAAACGTATTTTTAAATTAATGTTAATAATGAGATGTTTTCCTTATCTGTCAGTTGATGAATTAGAAGATAAAAAATATAAGAAAAATTCGTAGTCGTGTGACCAACTAAGAAAAACACATTTTTTGCCAAAAATCGATCTTATTCAAAAATGTAATCTTCAAGAGCAATACAATAATTCCAAGGCTTCTCTTATTTCTCCGTGCCGTTCTTGTAGAAGAATTTGTCTTTTGCCTCGTTGCCTCGAAACAGTCTTCAGTTTCAGCAATTGATTCTTCATATGAGCTAAATTTCTTACCGCGAGCATTTTTTTGAGGTCAGGAATAGCCAGAAGTCACTGGGGGACCAGATCTAGACTATACGGTGGATGAGTAACCAATTCAAAGTGTAATTCGTTAAATTTAATCATAGTTGCCAATTACTTCTAAATCGGTACATTATCTTGGTAAACATTGGTTTTTTCTGCGACTTTTTCTTGATTTTTGTAGTCAAACGATCTCATTTTGGAGATAGTCGATGAGCAATATTCCAAGCGCATTCCAAAATACTTTCCAACTAAATATTGGACCTTTGGACGCTTCGGACTTGGTTCACCAACTCAGATGATGTTTTTGATCGACTGTGAGTAAACGCGGCATCCACTTTGTAATAAATTTTCTCTTACTCAAATGCTCATGCAAAATTATAAACACACTGCCTACTAATATGTTTAAGGCCTCAGCTATCTCACGCAATTTCATTTTACGATTAGATAGAACCAATTTGTGGACTTTTTTGATGTTTTCTGGAGTAACCATCTCAATTGGACGACGACCACAACGTTCACCATGATCGGTGTCTGTACGACCACGTTTAAATTCAGCAAACCAATAACAAATGGCTCTTTTATATGTATTTTTGGAAGAAGACAAAATATAAAAAGAGCAAAGTTTTTTGTGGCGTTTTGTGGTGAAGTTCATCTTTGCATCTAGCTAGTAAAAAATCGCAAAGGTGAGATATGAGTCTTGCAACCTTCTGTATCTCTCGATAATTGTCTTCAGGTAACTTATTCCTTGCGAGATTATCATACGTTTGTCCAGTTTTGTCGTCCTTCCGGTCGGTAATATCTAGTTTTTCCATTTGTTTCGTCATCTCAATTTTTTTTCGTGGAAAGTAATATCCTTTTTGGATCCATTTATTTCTTTACCTGAGGGTAGTGGGACACATAGATCCCAGTGGAAACTAATTGCGGGACATATTTAAACCAATGGTATTCATTACAATTTTCTTTACAACAAATTTTTATGTATGAAGACTAGAAAAACAATTTTTGCACAGAGCAGAAGGTTGTTGTGTGTTTTTCTCTCTTATTTTTTTTTCCACAACTGTGACATCTCCTACGAGTTTGTCCTTCATTTGGAAGATGATCCCCAACATTCAATAACCATTTGTGTCATTTTGATGGTCTGCCGTATTGGCGTTTTCTAACAGCCTTGGCATATTTTCGAGCCTCAGAAATCATTGACTTTGCAAGTGGAACCAGAAAATCCAGGAAAGAAATAATCCATGAATTGCCGCACTGGTCATAAGCAAACGTTGAAAAACTTTTTTCTACCACTTCAAAGACTTACGATCCATGTCATAAATACCAATCAATTGGTCAGAAAGATCAACACCCCCCATGGACCTATTGTAATTGGCCACAATTTCAGGACAAGGAATTTCCTTTTTATTGCCATCTTTTTCTTTTCTGTTCACAAAGGTCATATCATTTCCAAGACACTTTGAAAGCAGCGTTACTTCTTTTGTATCTTTCCACAAAACCGCCGTAGTACCAAATTGATTATGGACAAAGTCAGCTTCACCCCTTTTTTTTTCGAATTTAGGCATATTTCTACGATTGCCAATCACTGTACCAACACAAGCAAATGGAGAGTTGTTAATTAATTTCGTCGACGTGAAAAACCGATCAAAACATAAACTAACCTCTGGATCTTTTAAATACTATTTGGGAAGAGGTGATTCATTCATTAGTATTAGATATTGCCAACCTCTTCAAAGCATTTAGATTGTGTAAATCATACTCATCAACATGCATATTTAGTATTTTACAACAATGCCTGAAAGAGCCGCTTCATCTAAATATTCATAAATTGAATTATCACATTTATTTGAAACTTTAAGTGCTTCTAAGAGTAAGACTAACTCTTGTAAGCAACAAGAAGAATGTTCTAATAATGTCACTGGTATTGCAGTTCCAATAAAAAAGAAATAGGAAACAAAAATGAATACTGATGAATTACCCGAAGCAATGGACCTATTGGGTACTTCATTTTGCAAGGACTTTGTGGTAGCGAAAAACTAATTTAATAAAAAAATGCGTCGAGTTTATTCATGTAAGTGGGGACAGATTATTCAAATTTAAATTCATCAAAATCATTTTTTACCATCCCATTACCCAAGAAAAGCCTCTTACATTAGCCTACAGAATGTTGTTATTGAGTAGAGTGAGTTTACTAATTCAATCAACTGACGATCTTAAATGAAAGTATACTCGGTAATATTTTTTTGTTTTGTACAAAACACATAAAGACTAACGGAGAACATCGAAACTCTACATGTCTATATATCTTCTATATGATACGTTTTAGACACCACATGAAACCACCATTTAATAACTGGAATAAGCTTAATTGAGGTTCAATCTGCGAAACGGTTTTTGTTGGCAAAAATCTTGAAGAAGCCTATGGATATTTAGCGTTAGTGTGTGAAATATTTTTTCTTAATTTCAAAACTTTCCCATTTTCTAAACAATTCTCGTATTCAGTGGCAAACAGAAACATCATCTAAATAGTTTTAGTTTGAAAATAACAAGGTATAAGACATCAATCAATCCAAAATATAAGTTAAATTCACTTTATTTACAATTCAAATTACAAATCTAATGATATGAATAATCAATATCTAGGGAAATTTAAATACCCGGATCTGATCGACGGTTATTGAACAAAGACATAGAACATTCTAATGTCGGAGCTTTTGGCGAACATTATCTAATCAAAGTGTATTTCGAACTAGAGTTTCCATACACAATCCAATTGTTTTATCCTAATTTCACAAAACCTGGTTGCAATTGTGAGGAACCAGCGATCAATGTCCAATTTGGCGGAGAATCAATTGAACTACTCATATTATTGGTTGTTATACTAATAGATGGAGTATTGTCAATATTCTCAGCAGTTCTAGAATCACTAATTTCATTCATTATTTATTCTGCTACTTTTTTATTTTTTCTGTATCCTTATATTCTGCTTGATTGCGATTGGTTTTTTCTATCAGATCACCAGATGCAACATTTTCCTACAGACAAGTTTAGAAATTACTATATTTAAAATTGGTATTTTCATCTTACCTTTTCATTCGCAAAGTTATCCTCAAATCCACTTGATGAATGACTGGCTTTTCCACTACATTCACTTTGTGATTGCTCTTCTTCTAATAGACTTTCCCGTTGTTAATAAATTTGTACTAACTATAATTATCGAAATTCAATTAGTTTACCTGAATTACAAAATATTTTCTGTAGCTAAGGTGAATAATTGTATCTATTTAGGTTAAAGATCATTATTGGAGATATCTTTGGCTACATTTTCCAATTATTCATACTTATGTAATTCGAATTTATGTATGATTGTATCATTGTTTTTGATTTCTGCTTTCCTCATAATCTTTCAACATCCGAGTAATGATTTTAACTTTATATTATTCACCGAATTCCACACCTCCATGTATTTCAATTTTATTCCAGAGTCGATATACATTATTCGAGTATCCTATAATCTGAAATTTCATATTTATCTTGTCTATTTTTGAGGTTTTCTGTAGATTTTTGGATTAAAACCGATGGATCATAACACATAATTCACTGAGAACGATGAAGCATTCTTAGCGACAGTTTGTTATTGTTTTCTCGCAGCCGAAAGCAAACATGATATTATTCGAACAGAAGTGCCAAGAAAAAGGTAAAAATTGAGTTTTAAAAAATTGATATAAACATTGTTGAGATTTTATAAATTATAGAGTTGGCAACAATGCAGTTTGTCAATGATACATTCATTGGCACTTTTGGCGCGACATGATGTATTCATTGTAAGGTTAGCTAGTAGTTTTTCACTCACCGCGTTGTGTTATATTTTTGACCAAAAATCAATAAACCTTTCATTTGAAGGATGTTTTAATCTTGTGACAACCTAAAACCGTAACGGGTTCGTAACAGGTTATGGGCCCAGAAGGCGAATAAGAAAGAAATAAAATTTTTAAGACATTAGAAGTTAAATAAGTTAATAAAATGGCGAATACCATAATAAACCTTCCTCAACTCACAACTGCGACAAATTTCAATAACTGGAAGTTCAGAGTTACCATATTATTAGATGAAAGACAAATATCTGAAGTTTTGGAGAAAACAGAAGAAAATTACAGCGAAGGAAGACAAAAAGCAGAATTCAGAGCCAAGGACTCGAAAGGCAAAAGCATAATAGTACAATGTCTAACTAACAAGCATTTAGATCTGGTTAAAGATGCCAAGACTACCCAAGAAATGATTAAAGCACTAGAAAATATATTTGAAAGAAAAAGTGTGTTCACAAAGCTAACTCTTAAACGTAAGCTGCTGACATTGAAGCTAAGGCGAGGCGAAAAACTAGAAGATCAATTTTTAGTATTTGACACCCTTATAAGAGATTTAGAAAACTCAGGATCTAAACTGGAGGAGGAAGACAAGGTATGCCACTTACTATTATCGTTAATGAACAATATGAATCAGTAATCACAGCTATAGAAACAATGAATACAAGTATTAAAATGGACTTTGTAAAATCAAGATTACTGGATGAAGAAATGAAGCTTAAGTCGACGCAGGAGAAATTATCTACTAATGAAATGTCGTTTCAAACTAGTCTACAGCTCATTTGCTACAAGTGTCACAAACCAGGACACAAAATGTCTGAATGTCGACAAAAAAGGAGAGTGGATTCTAGAGGCCATTCCAGAGGAAATTTTCGAGGTGGTTTCTCTTCCCGAGAAAAATTTTTAGCTGGAAATTCCAACACATATAATGGGCAAAATCAAGGTAGTAGTCAATCACAAGCAAATTCAGCAAGTGACATAGCCTTCATTGCTTTAAGTGGCACTGAAGCTAGCTGCAATATAGCAACATCTGATGTGCAAACTTTTATTTTGGACTCTGGATGCACACAGCACATGGTTATGGGAGAAATGGTAAAATATATGACTGAAATAGAAGGTACCCACACAATAAAAATTGGAACTGCAAAGAATGGTGAAGCTTTATTTGCAAACAAAAAAGGGACATTAAATGGCAAATGTCAAGGTAAAGGTATAAAAATTGAAGTGCTCATTGAATCAGGTATGTCACACAACCTTATTTCTGTATCAAAACTACTAGAAAAGAATTTTAAGGTAACATTTGTTAATGGGATTGATGGGACAAGACAAGCAATTTTAGATAAAGAACATTGTAAGTTTAAATGTGAAATGTCAAATAATTTATTTTGTCTTTATGTTTATTTTAATAATAAACCAGATGATGTAGCATACATGAATAATAGTAATACTGATGTAAATTTATGGCACAGGCGATTAGGGCACATAAATAGGAATAATTTGAAAAGATTAGGTTTACCCTATAGTTTAGAAATATGTAAAGCTTGTATGGAGGGAAAAAGTACACGCAAACTATTTTTTTTATGTAACAAAACCAGTACAAAGATTGGTCAATTGATACATTCAGATATTGCAGGTCCAGTTACAGTAGCTACACCAGAAGGGTACAAATATTTCCAATTTTTGATTGATGATTATTCACATTTTCTGATAGTAAAGCTACTAAGAAATAAAACTGAGGCAGATCAGAATATAATTGACTTTATTAAATTGATAAAGTCGCAACATAATTCAAAAACGCAAAGAATTTGTATTGACAATGGCGGGGAGTTCATATCAAATGATTTTAAAATTTTTTGTCGAAATAAAGGTATTGAGCTGAAATATACTATGCCACATTCTCCACAAGAAAATGGAGTAGCCGAGCGAATGAATCGAAGCCTACTGGACAAGGTACGCACCAAATTTGCCGAAACAAACTTGCCAAGAGAATTATGGGGAGAGGCTATTTTATGCTCAGCATATGAATTAAATCGAACTCCAACCCAAGACAACAATGGGGAAACACCAGCAACCAGATGGTACAAGAAGAATGATTTAGGAAAATTGAAAATATTCGGAAGTCAAGCATGGGCAGTAATTTTACCAAGACAAAGTAAATTAGAAAGAAGAGCACAACCTTGCATCATGATGGGATATACCAAAGCTGGATATAGACTTTGGAATTATGAGGACAACAAAATTTTTCACTCAAGAGATGTCAGATTTGATGAAACAACAACAGATTACAATGAAATTATTAAGGCTAGTGGGAAGAAAAGTATAAATGAAAAGGTCATAGAGATACAATACGAAAATGAATTACAAGAAGAACCAAATGCCATAGAGGAAGAAGCAATAGAAGAGACTGACTTCAGCAATAATAATGATGAAACAGAAAGCACAAGGTCAGAGGATGTAGATGAAAGCTTACCCAAAGTAGAGAGTACACAGAGAGGAAGAAAAACTAGACAGCCAAAATATCTGAATGAATATGAAGTCTACACAGCTTATTGTCTAATATCAGCAGAAGAAGATGACCCTATAAGCTATAAAGATGCCGTAAAGGACCAAGATTGGATAAATGCTATGAAAAAGGAACTAGATGCGCACGAGAGATTGAATACGTGGACAGAAAAGGAGCTACCAACAAATGGAAATGTTATTCAAACAAGATGGGTTTTCAGGACAAAGGAAGATGGAACGAAAAAGGCAAGAATAGTTGCAAAGGGGTTCCAAATTAAGGAGGAGGATCAGTTTGAACCCAACTACTCACCAGTTGCAAGGATTTCAACGATTAAGTTACTCTTATCTGTAGCATTACAAAATAATTTTAAAATCAGACAAATGGATATCCCGACTGCATTTTTAAATGAAAAAATTGAGAATGATGTCTACATATACGCACCAGCCGGACTTAAAGTGAATAAATCAAAAATACTAAAACTTAACAGAGCTCTGTATGGATTAAAAGAAGCATCAAAGGTGTGGAATAATACATTTAATGATTTTGCAATTCAGAATAATTTTAAGAGATCCTTATATGACTGTTGTCTATACAGTAATCAAAAGGTTTGGATACTTATTTATGTTGATGATATTTTGTTAATAGGAGAAGACAAAGATGTGAACGAGACTATGAATTTATTGAAAAGCTGTTTTCAAGGAAAGGATTTGAATGAAGTGAATAATTTTCTAGGAATGAAGATCACTAGAACAGAAGATATCATTAAAATCGAACAACAGCAAATTATTGACAAATTGCTAAATTATTTTAATATGAAAGACTGTAAACCAAAGAGGACTCCAATGGAAAAAGGATTCCAATATAACGACAAGGCCAAAATTTTGACAAACATTCCATATAGATAACTAGTCGACCTGACATCAGTTATGCTGGTAAAAGTAGTAGTAAAAGTAAAAGTGGTATCTAATAAACTATGGCGTATAAAATTTTTTTTTTATTTTCTCAAAATCGACTTTTATGGAGCTGCGTCATTCTTGCTGCGGAGTCCTCGATTGGAAAATGGAGCCGTAGATACCTTCAATAATGATCTCAAATCTGAATGGTTATAATTATAGAATAAACGGTTGATTGGATTGCATAGTGACAAATTGAGAAGTGTCAAATAAGCATTAAGAAAACGAATGACAATATCTGGCTGGTGAAGGTGGAGGCGCTAGTGTCTATAGAATTGAATTTAATTTGGCATCTGGCCAGCAGGGTGCGCTAGTGTCTATGGAACCGTGTTTAGTTTGGCGTCTGGCAGGCAGGGGCGCTACTGTCTATGGAATCGTATTTAAATTGGCCTTTGACCGGCAGGAGGCGCTTGTGTCTATGGAACCTTGTTTAGTTTGGCGTCTATGGAACCGTATTTAGTTTGGTGTCTAATTGGAGGGAGGCGCTAGTGTGTATAGAAATTAAACACAAAGAGAATTTTTATTTAGTTTAACTTGCGGCCGCTAAGTACTTCCAGTTTGACTATTCCTCGCCAGATGGCGTAAGTTCGTGTTTGGTTAGTTTGGCGATCGGTCAATAGAATCGTGTTTAATTTGACGTTTGGCTAGCAGGAGCCGCTAGTGTCTATGGAATCTTGTTTAGTTTGGCATCTGGCCGGCAGAGGTCGCTGGTATTTACAGAATCGTATTTAATTTGGCGTTTTGCTAGCGAGAGGCGCTTTTGTTTATGTAACCGTGTCTAATTTGGCCTTTGGCCGGTAGGAGGCGCTAGTGTCTATAGAATCGTTTTTAATTTAGCGTTTGGCTAGCGGGAGGCGCTACTGTCTATGGATTCTTGTTTAGTTTGTCGTTTGACCGGCAGGGGCTAGTGTCTATAGAATCGTGTTTAGTTTGGCATCTGGCGGGCGGGGGGCGCTAGTGTCCATAGAATGGGGTTTTAGTTTGGCGATTGGTCGACAGAGATTGATAGTGTCTATAGAATCGTGTTTAATTTGGCATTTGGATAGCGGGAGGTGCTAGTGTCTATGGAATCTTGTTTAACTGGGCGTCTAACCGGCAGCGGGCGCTTTTGCCTATGGAATCGTGTTCAATGTGGCGTTTGTCTTGCGGCAGGGGCTTGGGTCTATGAAACCGTGTATAGTTTGGCGTCTGGTCGGCGGGAGGCGCTAGAGTCTATAGATTCGTGTTTAGTTTGGTGTTTGGCCGGCAGAGGTCTCTAATGTCCACAGATTCGTATTTAATTTGGCATTTTGCTTGCGAGAGGCGCTAGTGTCTATGGAATCGTGTTTAGTTTGGCGTTTGGCCGGCAGAGGTCTCTAATGTCCACAGAATCGTATTTAATTTGGCATTTTGCTAGCGAGAGGCGCTAGTGTCTATGGAATCGTGTTAAGTTTCGCGTCTCGCCGGCAGGGAGAGCTACTGTCTATGAAACCGTGTTTAGTTTGGCGTCTGGCGGGCGGGGGGCGCTAGTGTGTATAGAAATTGAACACAAATAGAATTTTTATTTAGTTCAACTTGCTGCCGCTATGTACTTTCAGTTCGACTATTCTTTGCTAGATGGCTCCAGTTCGTGTTTTGATTTGACGTTTGGCCGGCCGAGGGCGGTAGTGTCTACATAATCGTGTCTAGTTTGTGGTCTGGCCAGCAGCTAGTGTGTATAGAGATTAAACACAAATTTACTTAGTTCAACTTGCGGCCGCTAAGTTTTGTTAAGACTGGTATAAGGGTCCTATTTACCCTTTCCACTTTTCCATTACCTCGTGGGATTTCACAAGTTGTTAACACATGTTTAATATTTTCTTCTCGACAATATGATTCGAATCGGAAAAATGTTGAAATTCTTTGATTTGTGCATCGAAATTACGCGAAAAAAATTGCTATTTTCAAGTTGTTTTATTGAAAGTTATTGAAAAATAAATAAAATCGATTGACTTGGACATAAGAAACATTATCGGCTTGACAGTTAACGTGTTGACAGTTGAACAATGAGTTTAGTCATATTTATGAAATTTTTGTGCCATATGGAATTGGGCATCAAATTGACGGAAAGGGGCATAACGTGTTAATCATGGAATTACTCTATTTATGACGCTTTAAGACAATATAATTGAATTTTTCTTTGAAATTTAAGGAAAAGGCGTGAAAATGATAAAATTTGGCATAATGATTCGCATAAAACTAATAAGAAAATAGAATTTTTCAACAAACTTTATTGAGAAAATTACAAATTTTTATCAAAAATTAGAACGGAAATTTGAATTCAGACAGAAAATCAAGACACCGCCATCCAAAAGTATCTTTCTGCTATTCTCCTTATACTTCGTCTTCCTTCTCTTCTTCATACTCCTCTACTTTTTCTTCGTAGTCTTCGTTTGATTGGATTGCACAGTGACAAATTGACAAGTGTAAAAGGAGCATTAAAAAAACAAATAGCAATACCAATACTGACAACTCCACATCAGATAATACTTCGAATGGCTAATATTTGAATACAATAAATATGTGTAAAAACATGGTATACATGTTGATTGGTTGATTGTACAATGAATCGAAATTGAGGTCATTCAGACAGCTGACGAAAATTTGTTGCATGAACATATTACAAAAGTAAAAGTCCCTAAAAGATACTATGAAGATAAGAAGAATATTCACATTGAGAAATCCAAGACATGTACTACTATTACCACACTCACTATTACACTGTCTGACGCTTGTTTCGATGTTCTCCGTTAGTCTCTATGTGTTTTGTATAAAACAAAAAAATATTACCGAGTATAATTTCATTTAAGATAGTCAGTTGATTGAATTAGTAAACTCATCTTGTACTGGATACTGTGGACAATTTGAATCTTGGTATCTCTTAAATAAATCCCAACAAATCATATGATTTTATATAAAACCCCATAGTTATGAGAAAGCTACTTTCGAGTAGATAAACTCAAATATTTGAGATCACTAAAATCCTTTTCGTAGAAAATATGTATTGTTTTAATTTTGTATGAATGTAAATATATTTTTGTTTCCGCTCTAACTCCTTCATTATTGCAGATTTTGTAGTTTACATCAGTCTGAAAGATTCGCTTCATCCAAATTTTTAGAAATTTAATTATTTCACTCACCTGAAACTTCTTCTTCTGCTTCTGAAAGTATGAATAACTCTTGTAACCAACAAGAAAAATGTTCATATAATGTCATTGGTATTAAGGTTTCAACAAAATTAGAAACTTTGCAGGAAATCTCAACAGTTCTGATTTTGATACACTGATGCAGGCCAAGAAAAAATATGAGTATTCTGAAAAATAGAGTGGTTCTTCGAAGAAAATCTCTCTTCAAATTAAATTCGAAATCTGTGGAAAAATAGGTTTTACGGAAATTATTGATAAATTTGCCACTCAGAAAGCAAGAAAGATTATTTTATAATTAGGTAATTATAATGATTAGGTACCTAGTCTGTAAACTCTAGAACAACTGATTGATATACATACATTTCGTTGAGTATTGAGTTGGTACTTTTTTATGCAAAGGTGATAATATTGTATGTTTTTTTATTTTGATAAAGTATTTTGTGCAGTGCAGTGCATGTGCAGTGTTGCCGTTTCAGTTGGGAGGCGGGAAATTCAAACAAGAAAAGCCTTTTACATTAGCCTACAGAATGTTGTTATTGAGTAGAGAGTGAGTTTACTAATTCAATCAACTGACGATCTTGAATCAATTTATACTCGGTAATATTTTTTTGTTTTGTACAAAACACATAGAGACTAATGGAGAACATCGAAACAGGCGTCAGACATTGTAATAGTGAATGTGGTAATAGTAGTACATGTCTTAGATTTCTCAATGTGAATGTTCTTTTAGTATCTTTTATGGACTTTTACTTTTGTGAATTGTTCATTTAACAAATTTTGGGCAGCTGTGTGTATGTCCTCAATGTCGCTTCATTGTACAATCAACCAATCAATATGTATATCATAAGTTTTTACATATATTTATTGTAATTAAATATTTACCTCTATTATTCGATTCACTTTCCCCATTTTGTATTTTATAAGCATCTTCATTAGCCATTCGAAAGTATTATCTGATGTGGAATTTTCAATATTGCCAATCATTTCCTTAATGCTTCTTTGAAACTTCTCAATTTGTCGCTGTGCAATCCAATCAAACGTTCTTTCCATATTTGCATCCATTCAGGTTTGAGTTAAATATTGTAGGTATCTTCGGTTCCATTTTCCATTTCTTCACACCTATACAATTCGAAATTATGTATGATTGTAACATTCAAGTTCAGTTCAAATGATAAGCATTCTCACCTCTTATTTGAACTTATTCTTAAAGTCACACTCACTAATGAAAACATCAATTTGTGGTGAGCAAAATAGACAAGCTACAATTGCATCATATCACCTATTCATATTGAGAGCTAGCTAAAAAAGGATCAGAACACTCTCTAGGGTAGAATCTGAAGTTTCATTCACTGAAAAGAAAATAAAAAAATCGCTCAAATTCACAGTTACAGTTTTGAAAAAAACTTTTCACATCAACTTAATGAAAGTACTGAAGTTGCTAGCCAACTTGCTGACTTTTTCCTATTCTGTGTGATGAAATGGGAAGTGAGCACAAAGCATTCCTGCTTCATTGTGAAGTATGGTGGCTCTCAAGAGGTAAAGTGCTGTCAAGATTGTTCAAGCTTCTTAAGGAAATAATATTGTTTTTGTTGGAAAATCACAATAGGTCAGAAATTTTTCTTTTTGATTTCCTTATTTCCTGTTCCTTGTTCTCCTCAACAATATTATTTTACACTTCTCACTTTACTGTTATTTGTTCTTTGTTTTCAACATCATTTTCCTTATCGTGGCTCTTCTTCACATTACTTTCATCTTGTTTTTGACTTCTGGTTTCTTCATTATCTTTTAATATCCTAGTTATTATTTTTATATCATGTATTTCAATTTTATTCCAGAGCCGATATCCTTTCGAGTATCCTCGCATCTGAGCCAAATACCCTTAGATTATTTAGTGTCCAAGGTTTACCCTCAATCCAATTTTCCATTAAGTTATGGGAAGTTTGCTGGAGTATAATCAAGAATAGTACCTGATTTTTTCATATATTCTTTCATTCGTTCACTCGTATATTCTCCATTATTTCTGATCTTACTTAATGAACTTTTGTATCAAATTTAGTTTCAACTATTTTTATGTATTCTATTAGAAGTTTTTTGTTCTAATGAATTTCCGTTTTTAGTTTTGTAATCCGAATTATTTTTTATACAGTGAAAAGTCTCGGACCCATAACTTGTTGTTTTTAGTATTATTAGAATAAATAATATCCTTTTTATTGTTATAACTTAATATAAAGACAGATATGCAATAACCTAAACTGTCTAATATCACTAGGAGTCAACTTCACAGCGTACTAGCATGTTGCCATTTTAACTTTCAACACAAAAAATATTCTATGCAACGTTGTAAAATATTATTTTTGTTATAATACGTTGTCTAACATATACTGTAATAACATTGTATAAAGAATATTCTTTATACAATGGTAATACTATTATTGCTCATATAGGTAAGACTCCTATATGGACAGTTGGTATTACATATATGTCTACATATTTTCATTTTATTTGTTTCAGATAGTTAAATCATCGTAATTATAGCGGTTTTATTTCGTAATGTACAACGCGAAAAATCGTTTTTTTCTTAAATATACGTAAAGATATCATCAATTGATGATTTCGATTGTTTAATGAGATAAACATTTGAAAGTGTTTGAATTTCAAAAGTCAACAATTGTCAAAATATTTTTTTAAATGAATGAAAGTAAGACGGTTAATAAGTGTTATTTGTATATTAAAATTGTAGAAGTTTTAAAATGCCGTCGACTTTGAGTAAAGAAACCAATTTGTATTACAAAAATTTGGTAGTGACAAAATTCAATAACTGGTTGAAAATGGTTAAGGAGAAGAAAAAACAAACTTATCAAGACCAAAACTCAACTGTATCGTTCCAAGCTCCAAAGGAGGAAAAAGATGCTAACGGTAAGAAGATTATCGTGACTACTGCAGATAAGTTCGATTCATCACCACCAATGAACTGCAGCGACGCCAATTCAAAGGAAGTTCTAAACAAAAATGATGTGAAAGAGGAGGAAAATATGTATTTTTTGAACGAGAGCTTCTACGAGAAAATGAGATTACTTCAAGAATTCAGAAACGTCGGTCTCTACGTGTATTGCGACTCTTGCGACAAGTATAGATACCTGCCCGACGTGAAAGATCCCCTGGATCTATCTGACAAATGGTATTGTTGGATGAATCCAGATGGGAGGTATAATAGATGCGAAATCAAAGAAGAATCGATCGACGATAAAGTGGCCGGCTATGGTGGAAGATGATCCGGAAATCGAGAATTATGTTTGCTTGAAAGATTCCTTAGAACCGGTAAGACTAATATTTCTCTTGGTCACTTTCATTAGGTTAGTGTTGTAAGTACCATTTTTTAGTTCATGTCAAGTACAGGATGATTTTGTTTTAATATCGAAATTATTAAGTTACCTTATATACAGGGTGATTTTTTTACTTATTCCAATATTTCATTTGGAGTGAAAATCGAAATAAATTTCAAGTTACCTTAAATAGAGTGCGATTCTTTTTATCAATTGAAAGTGGAGAGTGGGAAATTTGTAAACTCGTATACAGCTTTATTTTTTTTTAATTTGTAAATTTTGATGGCCATATACAGGGTGATTAATCGATTTTTTTCGTAATATATTTCAATAAAATTCTTGAAACGACACAAGGTATTCGATCTATGGAGTTAGTCACACTGTGTATTGACGGATAACGATTATTTTCAGACGCACAACCACGTGACATTTTTCGATTCCGACGCGGTGACTAGATCTTGGGTGAAGGACGAAAATTTGAAACCGTTCTTGAAAAATATCGACGATAACCTTGTGCTGAACGATAAATTCAATAAACTCAAACTCAGGATGGACGTAGCCGTCAAACAGGCTAAAGAAGCCGTCGAAAAGAAGCTGCTCGACAGACTGAAAAAGTACAGCTTCATATATAGATATACGAAATCTTCGAGAAACACGAAGCGACAGAGATACGCGAGTGAGGATGGCGGCGGTAAACAGAAGAAACGCGCGAAGTTGGGCGATGAGACGGAATCTTCGGCGGAAGACTACGAAGAAGGAGAAGAGGAGCAAGAAGTAGAGGAGGATGAAATATGAGGAGAATAGCAGAAAGATACTTTTGAGTGATGGTGTCGTGATTTGAAGGAAAAATTTCCGTTCTAATTTTTGATAAAAATTTGTTAATTTTCTCAATAAAGTTTGTTAAAAAATCATTTTTTTTATTAATTTTATGCAAATTATTTTTTATGCCTAATTTTAACAGTTTCAGCCTTATCCTTAAATTTCCGAAAAAAATTCAATTATATTGTTATTAAACCGTCATAAATATGAGTAATTCAATGATTAACGCGTTATCCGCCGAGCCAATCATTTTTATGCTCCTTTCCGTCAATTTGATGCCCAATTCCAAAGAATCTCAACATTTTTTGCCGCCACAATTACGGGAGAATAAAAAGAGAATAAAAAAATAAAATTCGATATTTATTAGAGTAGTCTAAGAAGGCAAAACCGAACCATAAGTACGTTGCTGATTATTTGAAATATGGTTTTTGTGGTTATTGGCACAGATGACAACCTGTGCATCTTATCGCCTATTCATATTGATAGCTAAAAAAGGAACAGAACACTCTGTTGGTTAGAATTTGAAGTTTCATTCACTGAGAAGGAAGCAAAAAAAATCGGTCAAATTCACTGTTACAGTTTAGATAAAACAAACTTTTCACTTCAACTTGATGAAAGTACTGAAGTTGCTGGCCAGGCTAATCTATTAGCATTTGTTTTTTGTTTTCACATTACTTTCGTCTCGTTTTTGACTTAAATTGACTAATAATTATAATAAATAAGCATATCCTCATTAAAAACCTATATGTTTGTCTCGTGAAGGCACGATACGTCGTATCGAAGATTTGTTGGTACATGTCTATAGTAAATTTGTATTCAAATAAAACTAGTTTTTTAATTAAAAAGGTTCTTTATTCTGTTTATGATTCCCAAATTAACAATACATATAAAAAGAATAATATAAAATGTGTATGCCGATGGTCTGGCGATCTTTACATGTATTGAGTGCGTCTGAAGTATTAAGCTGGCTCCTTGTTTCTTCAACATTATCCATACATTTTCGCTCTAAAAATAACTTTGTCCCTAATATATGTTTATGATTCCTAGCATCTTTCGACTGGGTTATCTCTGAAAAGCAGCTGAAAAACAGAGTTTCAAAATCGACTGGGGGAATATTTTTCGGGAAAGCAACATGACTGACGTTGTTTTATTTGATATTAATTATTATTATTATTATTTTTGAAATATTCTATTCATTTGTGATGAATAAACGTTTGGAGTTGAACAACCCTGTTATATGGTTAGCGACCCATGCAGAAGCCTACACCCACTATCTCGGATGTCTTCTGCGCGATTTGCGTCTTTGAGGCTCTTACGAAGATCGTTTGGCAGACAATAATTGTAAAAATTTGTAGAGATTTTTGTTATAAAGTCTTTAATAGTGGGTATATCGGCTTTGTTATGTAACCACGTGTTTCTGGGTAGTTTGGGGTAGCAATTATATTTTATTGCCATCCGTAAACACTTGTTCTGTATCACTTGCAGGGAGTTGAAATTGTGTTTGGAGCCGTTATAATAAACTGGGGCTGCGTATGTGAGTATTGGACGTATGATTTGTTTGTATATAAGTATTTTGTTTTGGCTTGTGAGATTACTGTGTCGGCATATGAGTGGGTACAGTTTGCCCATTGCAATCTTGGCTTTGTGTTGCCTTGTACAGTATACCCCAAATATTCCAGGGTGTTACTAGGTGTAATGAGGTGTCCATCTACATATAGCTGAGATTGCAGTGAGCAGTTTTTTCTAGCTATTCTCCTGAGTAATAAATACTCTGTTTTGGATGCATTAATGGCTAATTTGTGTTCGTGTAAATATGGTATAATTTTTGTGTTGATGTGATTTTGTGCGATGTCTAATGCGTGATCTGGATTCTTTGCTGTCGATACAAAACAGGTGTCGTCGGCATATATGGCGGTAAGAAGTTGCGGGGAAGTTGGTAGATCATGGATAAATATGGAATATAGCAAAGGAGATAACACAGAGCCTTGTGGTACTCCAGCTTGTATTGAAAATGGTCCAGCTGTGTGATTTTCTATTATAGTGAAGAATTTACGATTCGTTAGGTATGAATTTAAAATTTTAATCAAATAGCTTGGTATACCTAATTTGATTAATTTCGGAACTAATCCCTCGTGCCATACGGAGTCAAATGCTGTCTGTATGTCGATAGTGACCATAATTGCTTTTTCTTTGTTTTGGAAGCCTTCTCTAATATAATTTAAAACTCTGATGATTTGAGCCACTGTGCTGTGACCGCTTCTGAATCCGTATTGCTCGGAAGGTATAGTATTATGTTTATCTATGAAATTTTGTAATCTTTTAAGGATTATTTTATCAATTACCTTTGCTATATTATTCAGTAGGGAAATTGGTCTGTAGCTATCCACATAACATGGTTATTTGTTAGCTTTGATTATTGGTATGATGTTGGCAATCTTGAGCATATCCGGGTATTGACCAGTTTTAATAATGAAATTTATTATGTATGTAAGTTGTACTATTGCTTTTTGTGGTATATTTTTGAGTAAAATGTTAGGTATCCCGTCTGATCCCGGGGCTGTTTTATTTTTTAATTGTTGTATTGTGTTGTAAACTTCTGTACAAGTTGTTAAGTTTTGTGTATTTAAAGTGTTTAATGAATTCAGGTATTGATGAACTTATTGTGTGATATTTTGATGGTATTGTGTGTGTTGTGAATAATTTATAAAGTTGTTTTGAAAATACTCTCCGAACTTTTCCACTATTTCGATTTCATTAGTAAACGTATGTCCGTTACTAATAATTTTATTAAATTTATTTTGTTTGAATCTGAGACGTTTCGCGATTTTCCATAGCGAGTTGTTTTCTGGTTGTAAGGTGTTCAAAAAATTGGACCATTCGTTGTTTTTGTGTTCTTTTATCAAGCTGTTTATTGTGTGTTGATATTGTTTTAGTAGTGAATGATCGTTATCGTGCCTAGTTTGTTGCCATTTTCTCCTTATTTTGTTTTTCTCGTGTATTGTTTGTATGATGTGATCTGGGAGAGTATTATGGAATTGGGTTTTTGGTTTTAATATAGTTGATTGATTTCTTGCTGTGATGATAATATTTTGAAGATTTCCAATTATCTTTGTTAAGTGTTGTGTATTTTCTATTTTGTCTGTTATTGTGATGTTTTCATTTATGTGTTTCCTAAATTTTACCCAGCTTGTAGTGTTGTAATCGTATGTTTTTGTAATGACAGGGTTATGTATATTGTGTGAAAGTTTCAGATGGATAAGGACAGGATCGTGATCGGAGTTGAAGTCTGAATAAAACTAGTATTTGATATTATTTCTTTCAAACACTCTATGCTAGGTAAAACAAAAGCATAAATGAATACAGTTACATAGCAATGTTGCCTAGCTTATATTTTATATTATTATTTATATTATTTTAAGTTAATGCTTTCTTATAGAGATGGCGCTTGATTTGTAGAAATAGTAGTTTAATGTTCTATGTACATAGTTTTGTTTTTGTAGTTGATTATTATTGAGAAAAGTAAGGTTAAGTTTATATATGGTTTTACCGGGTTTTTAGCACATGGTTGGTTTTATAAGATATAAGTGATAGATGATGTATATATATGAAGATGTAAATAAAATGTATATAAAGACCTAGATTGATTTTAATCAACACTGCTGTGTAACAAATAACAACAGGTTATGGGCCCAGGTCACAACTCAATATTGAAAAAGGTCGTTATTATAAAAAGGAAAAAAAATGTAGGTGAACAGTAACAGTATTATTGGCATAAAAACCATTTTAATGTAGAATTATTAAATGGATTAAATTATCACACATGGAAGTATCGTATGAGTATTTTGTTTGAAGAAAAAGATGTGTTGGAATGTATGGAAAATGAATTTAATGATTCTGATTATAAAAGTGACAAACTTCGGGCTGAAGCAAAGAAGAAGGACAATAAATGTAAGTCTATTATAGTGCAGTGTTTATACGGCTCGCAAATAGATTTAATTAGAGGAAAAGATATGAAAAGAAAGGCATTCCGGGCCAGTTAATTCTAAGAAGGAAACTAATGTCTATGAAACTTCAAGATAGTAGCAAATTAGAAAAGTTTTTGTCTGATTTTGATGAAACCATAAGACAATTAAATGCTACAGGTGCAGACATGAAAGAGCAAGATATTGTTTATTACTTGCTATGCCGAAAGAGTTTGAAACTGCAATAACCATATTAGAGAACATACCATCAGAAGATCTAACAATAAGTTTAGCAAAAACTAAATTAAGAGCTGAAGTTGAAAGAAAAATTGCATTGTATGAAGCTAATAGCTAAAGCAGAAATTATCAGCAAGATAGTGTAAACTCATCAGCTTTTTCAACTTATAGTCCAGGTGTATGTTATACTTGTGGACAAAGAGGTCATTATAGGAAGAATTGTCGAAATCAGAGGTTCAAGCAGAGGCAGTTTTATTGGAGGTCAAAGTAGTTTTCGGGGTTATGGGAATTTTAGAGGAAATTTTCAAGGAAATGGTTATAGAGGAGGATTTGGTTACAGAGGAAGAGGATATAAAGAAACAAGCTATAGAAGAAATTATGACCATGAGTATCAGGACAATAACAATAAGGGAGCAAACTATATGGAAAATGAAGAAGGAACTGAACTTGATGAGGTACAAGATGGACAAGGTATTTGTTTTTTGTCAAATTTAAACTCTAATTTAGAAGATTGTTACCAATCTGTAAGTAACCAAAATTTAGTATTTTATATCGATTCAGGGTGTACTGATCATTTAGTAAATGATAAAATGTATTTTCATGATTTCATGAAGTTGAAAAAACCCATTAAAATAGCAGTTGCAAAAAACAACAATTACATGGAAGCCATTGGAGTAGCAAATATTGAAGTTTTTAGTGAGGTCAATGGAAAAGAAATCAAATGTAAAATTAAAAATGTTCTATATGTCCCAAATTCAAGGCGAAATCTATTGTCTGTAAAAAGGTTAGAAAATGTAAATGTTAAAGTTGTTTTTGAAAAAGGGAAGGTACTAATGTATAGCGAAAAAAAATTAATCGGAATTGGTTATAGAAACAATTTATATGAAATATCCTTTAAAGTAAACAATGTAGAGTCTTTAAATATTGAAAATGAAAATGATGAAATAAAATTGTGGCATCAAAGATTAGGTCATGTATGTAATGCAAATTTAGAGAAATTAATTAAAAATAATTTGGTAACTGGTATAAAAAATCTCAAAATAGGTAAAGTTGATTTTTGTGAATCTTGCGTAAAGGGTAAAATGACCAGGTTGAATTTTGGAACGCGCACAAGAGCTAAACGATTACTTGAGATAGTGCACACAGATGTTGCAGGACCAATAACTCCAATTAGTCACGAACAAGGCAAGTACTTTGTAACTTTTATAGATGACTATTCAAATTTTGTTTACGTTTATGTAATAAGAGCTAAGAGTGGAGTGTATGAATGTTTCGGAGAATATGTGAGAACGGTTCAGGCTAAGTTTAATTTAAAATTAGCTACATTGAGATGTGACAATGGAAGGGAATACATCACAAATGAAATAAAGCAATTTTGCAGGGAGAATGGGACATTTATTGACTATACAACATCTTACAGTCCTGAACAAAATGGTAAGGCAGAACGCTTTAATAGAAGCTTGGTGTACTAAGCAAGGACCATGATGCAAGACGCTAATATTCCTAAAGAATTTTGGAGTGAAGCAGTTCGAGTAGCAGCATACGTTCTAAATAGAAGCCCAAGTAGTGCTTTACAAGTTACTCCGGCTGAAATATGGAATGGGAAGAAACCGGACATTAGTAATTTAAGAGTTTTTGGATCTATAGCATATTGCCACATTCCAAAACAATTTAGAAAAAAATTTGATTCTAAAGCGAAGAAGTGTATGATGATTGGATACACAATGACAGGGTACAGATTATGGGATATCATGGAACAGAAAGTAGTCATTGCAAGAGATGTAATGTTTAATGAGAGCGAATTTTATTTTAAAAATGAAGGAATGGAGTTGAAGGAAAATGGAAAACTTGATAGCAAAAATGCAATAATAGAAGAAAGTGACGATGAACAAGAAGAAGTAAAACAAATACAAGAAGAGATACAGGTATTACAAGAAGATGATTTACAAGACAGAGGACAAGAAATACAAGAAAAACGAACCAGGCGAAAACCTAACAGATATAATGAGTTTGAAATGTATATGGCCTTTGACGCAATGTCATATGTTGAGAATGTACCCGAAACAGTGGAAGACTTGACTGATAAAAGAGACAAGGACTTATGGATGGAAGTGATGAAAAGAGAAATAAGTTCAATAGAGAAAAATAAAACTTGAATAGAAGCACCAATGCCCAAGAATGCAGAAATACTAAGTACAAAGTGGGTATTTGCTAAGAAGCCTTTAGAAGAACAAATAAGTGACAAATATAAAGGTTTTGTGCAGAAGGAATCTTTTGATTATGATGAAATTTACTCACCCGTGGCAAAGATGACTACAATAAGGACATTATTGTCAGTGGGTCTACAATTTAAATTTTATTATCAACAGTTGGATGTGAAAACCGCATTCTTAAATGGCGAATTGAAAGAGAATGTATATATCTATCCACCAGAAGGAGTAAAATGTAAACCAGGCAAAATATTAAAACTAAATTAATTCCTTTATAGCTTAAAACAAGCATCTAAATGCTGGAACAACATGATAAAAAGTTTTTTAATAAACTTAGAATTTTGTAGATCTGAAACTGATTACTGCTTGTACTATAAAAAGACTGGAGAATATGTAATTTATTTATTACTTTATGTTTATGATATTATATTGTGTGGAACAAATTTAACAATAATTAATAAATGGAAAAATTAATTAATGAATAATTTCGAGTTTAAGGACAAAGGTGAGTTAAAAAATTTTATAGGTTTAGAAATTTGTTATGACAGAGATAAAGGAATTTTGGAAATAAATCAAGAAAGATATTTACAGGGAATTTTGAAAAGGTTTAATTTTGAAAATTTTAAACCATGTTCAACTCCAATAGACCCAAAATTTAGAATAGATCTAAACAAAAATGATACAAATGGAAACAAGCCAGTAAGATAATTGATTGGGTGTTTGATGTTTTTAATGTTAAGGTCAAGACCAGACATCAGTTTCACAGTAAACTACTTTAGTAGATTTCAAGAAAGAAATTCAGAAGAAATTTGGATTGGACTAAAAAGGCTGTTAAGGTATTTAAAAGGAACATTAAAGGCAAGATTAAAGTATGAAAGGAGAATAAATGAATTACCATTGAGCTGTTATGTAGATTCGGATTGGGCAGGAGACGTGAATGACAGAAGATCAGTGTCGGGGTACGTTATTAAAGTTTTTGGTAATACAGTATTATGGGTAACCAGAAAGCAAAACTGTGTTGCATTGTTCAGTACTGAAGCGGAGTTGATAGCTTTATGTGCTGCTGTCCAGGATTCTTTGTGGTTAAAAAAAAATGTTTTCAAAGTATTTGAAGATAATCAGGGTTGTATTGCACTTGTTAAAAATCCTGAGAATAATAAACGTGTCAAACACATAGACATAAAATATAACTTTATTCATGAGAATGTAAAAAATGATTGTATTGTCCTTGAATATATAAATACAAAATGTCAGTTAGCAGACTTATCAACAAAAGGATTGCAAAAACCACAATTTTACTCAAATTGTAAACAATTAGGTTTAGATTTTGAAACGAGAGAGGGTTAATTTTATTTTATTTGTTAATTTCATGTAATATAGGTGATATTTTGAATATGATTGTATATTAATTTATAGACTCTATAAGATGCGCATTAAGAGAGGGTGTTATAATAGAAATCGTTAGGAGTTATTTTAAGTTAATGCTTTCTTATAGAGATGGCGCTTGATTTGTAGAAATAGTAGTTTAATGTTCTATGTACATAGTTTTGTTTTTGTAGTTGATTATTATTGAGAAAATTAAGGTTAAGTGAATATATGGTTTTATCGGGTTTTTAGCACATGATTGGTTTTATAAGATATAAGTGATAGATGAGGTATATATATGAAGATGTAAATAAAATGTATATAAAGACCTAGATTGATTTTAATCAACACTGCTGTGTAACAAAAAACAACAATTCTCGCCAAAATAATTTTCCTGATCTTTGTTTAGATCAATTGTGGGAAATATTGTCCATTAACCAAATTTAGTGAGAACTAGAGCCACATACTTATTGGTTTTTAATAATATTACTATGTATAAATAAATATTTTTGAAACGTAACATGCATCCAGATAATAAACAAATAAATTGTAAAATTTGACAACATTGAGGTTTACTGAAGTTGGCTTCAGTTATATTCAAACATGCCAGCTGGGTTAATCTTTTTTATTCGTCCAAGGTCAAAGTAAACCAAAGTTTCAAACAAAGGAACTTCGGAATTCATTATAATGTTAGGAACGGAATTGGTATCTAGTTGGAAAACTTACTTATGTTTAAGTTTTATACGTGAAGATTAAGTGAATGTAGTTTATGTAATGAAGTAAATTTCGACTGAAAATGTATAAATTTTTAAAATTTTGATTCTTTTAGTAGGTATGTACATTTATTTTTCACATTTTCTACACCTTTAACTAAGTAATTTGATAAAAATACTCACGTACACACCACAATGTTTTATGTTGATGAATATGATTTAAACAAGCTAAATGGTTTTAAGGTGTTGGCAAGTGTTTGAATATAGTATAGGTACTACACCAATACTGGAAGTAGTTTACAAATAATTTATTTTTAGGTAAAGGAGCGTGATTTCTCATTTACCAAAATGGCCTCTAATAAAAAAGAATTGTATGTACTCTAACATATTTACTAATTTCACTATGGTAGCTTGATCTGAACTGGGCCTGGAAATTTGTATTGTAACGTCTGTGAATGTCCAGTTACAAAAAAAGAATTAGATTATTGAAGTAGGAACAAGAGAACCGCATCTACCCGGCTTTGAAGATTTTTGCAGTGATTCTATCATTTAGGAAATATTTTTGGAAATTTGATAAAACAATTCCCAACAACACATTTTTTTTAAATATTTACCTATATATAATGATTGATATAATAGGAGCGTTTGGATGGATTCACATGGGGACCTTTAGTAGTTTTGGAGTACCTACCTTATGGAATTGCAAGATAAAGATCATTCAAATGAACTGTGGTATTACTGCACAATAAATAAATGATAGAAAAGATCCTCGTATTGTTCTGACACATCTTACTTGTTTTATTCATATTTCTGAAGTAAGAAAATAAAATATTGAGTAATTTTTGATTGGTTTGATTGAAAGAGACTCCACCCCAATTGTGAAGAATAAGTAACTTGTAGTTTACAATATTTTTCTAATAAATTTACTCTTAATCAAAATAATTAGTAGTTGCTCATCAATATTCGATATTAAATCATATATTTTGTTAAGTATTTTAGGTGACTTCCTTTGAAAATCTCAAACTAGTCTGAAAAAATAACTTTAGCAATGTCATGTTTCCATCATTATTCCAAATTATTGTCTTACCAGTTTTTGAATAAGAACTTTCAAGTCACTTACAATTTCATCACTTTGTAAAATTCAACACTATATCTGGCAATGAAACTGAATGAGTAATGAAGAATTTTCTTGAAAAGTCCTCTATGCATATGACTTGGTTGAGTGTAAATTTAGCTTAGCGAATACATTGTAATGCGACTTAATGGTTTATTGCACTCAATGTCAAAGGTATTTTAGAGTTGTTGAATATTGAAGAAACATGTTTGTTTGAATTGGGTGAGGTAATGCCATTTCTACTGATACATACCCACACACTTTTGTTTTATTTTTTCTAGCTTCTCAACAACCAGTTGAAAGTATATTGTTATCAAGTCATTCTAATGGAAGCAAAAACGTTGAGAGAACGAAAAGGGAACAGTATTCTTTTCAAAACAAGTCCTAAACATCAAAATGTAGGCTTACAGCTGTCCTATGGAAGGTATCTATTTTTTATTAATTATATGTTTAAAGAATTTTGAGGGGACCATATTTCTAAATGTTTTCGTACATTTGTTCTTAGCTTTTCAACTCTCTGTCATTCTTTACTGTTATGAGATATATAGAATAACTGTAGATAAGTATAATTTTGCATATGCCTCTTTCTGTTACTCCTTTTAATTTTGTTGGTACATGTCTTCTTTTTCCCTCGATGTATTTTTTATAGATTATCTTCTGAAGCAGAAGATCAAATTCATTATTTTCATAACTAAAGTGGAGTTTATCACTCCACTCTATCATAATCCTTTTTTTTTTTCGTGTTTAAAACTCATCAGATTGATTCCTTATCGTATATAGCTGTCATAACAACTCCTGATCTCATTTTTTACATTGCTGACTTGCTGTACTATTATGACAAAAACTTTTTAAAATCTGATATCCAACCCAATTTTACTTAGAAAATTTTTGAATTGTTAAACAAGATATTTTCTAAAACGACTCATTTCTTCAATAATTCACTTTATTTTTGGTTTGGTTAGTTTGGCGATCGGTCAATAGAATCGTGATTAATTTACGTTTGGCTAGCAGGAGCCGCTAGTGTCTATGGAATCTTGTTTAGTTTGGCGTCTGGCCGGCAGAGGCCGCTGGTGTCTACAGAATCGTATTTAATTTGGCGTTTTGCTAGCGAGAGGCGCTTTTGTTTATGTAACCGTGTCTAATTTGGCGTTTGGCCGGTAGAAGGCGCTAGTGTCTATAGAATCGTGTTTTAGTTTGGCGATTTGATGAAATAGATTTATATGTCTATAGAATCGTGTTTAATTTGACTTTTGGATAGCGGGAGGCGCCAGTGTCTATGGGAACTTGTTTAGTTTAGCGTTTGGTCCGCTGGGGGCGCTACTGTCTATGGAATCGTGTTTATTTTGGCCTTTGACCGGCAGGGGGCGCTAGTGTCTATAGAATCGTTTTTAATTTAGCGTTTGGCTAGCGGGAGGCGCTACTGTCTATGGATTCTTGTTTAGTTTGTCGTTTGTCCGGCAGGGGCTAGTGTCTGTAGAATCGTGTTTAGTTTGGCATCTGGCGGGCGGGGGGCGCAAGTGTCCATAGAATGGTGTTTTAGTTTGGCGATTGGTCGACAGAGATTGATAGTGTCTATATAGAATCGTGTTTAATTTGGCGTTTGGATAGTGGGAGGTGCTAGTGTCTATGGAATCTTGTTTAACTGGGCGTCTAACCGGCAGCGGGCGCTTTTGTCTATGGAATCGTGTTTAATGTGGCGTTTGTCTTGCGGCAGGGGCTTGGGTCTATGAAACCGTGTATAGTTTGGCGTCTGGTCAGCGGGAGGCGCTAGAGTCTATAGAATCGTATTTAATTTGGCATCTGGCCGGCAAGGGGCGCTTGTGTCTTTAAAATCGTATTTAGTTTGGCGCCTGGTCGGCAGGGGGCGCTGGTGTCTATAGATTCGTGTTTAGTTTGGTGTTTGGCCGGCAGAGGTCTCTAATGTCCACAGAATCGTATTTAATTTGGCATTTTGCTTGCGAGAGGCGCTAGTGTCTAAGGAATCGTGTTAAGTTTGGCGTCTGGCCGGCAGGGAGAGCTACTGTCTATGAAAGCGTGTTTAGTCTGGCGGGCGGGGGGCGCTAGTCTGTATAGAAATTGAACACAAATAGAATTTTTATTTAGTTCAACTTGCTGCCGCTATGTACTTTCAGTTCGACTATTCTTTGCTAGATGGCGCCAGTTCGTGTTTATATTTGACGTTTGGCCGGCCGAGGGCGGTAGTGTCTACATAATCGTGTCTAGTTTGTGGTCTGGCCAGCAGCTAGTGTGTATAGAAATTAAATACAAATAGAATTTTTACTTAGTTCAACTTGCGGCTGCTAAGTTTTGTTAAGACTGGTATAAGGGTCCTATTTACCCTTTCCACTTTTCCATTTCATTTTTTCATTTTCAAAAATTTCCTATCTCGTGAACTTTTATTATTATTTTTTGTTCTTTGTTCATGTTGTTTGGAATGACAAGTAATTTTAATCCATTATCGTATTTATACAATATATCATGCTCAAAATAAAAATCTTCATACTCTTCTGTAGTCAATATCCTTTTTATCGCCATTTGAGTACCTCGGTTCGGCCATCCTTTTTTCTCACTAGTCCAGTAGGACTAGCGAAATCCGAAAAACTCTGTTTGATTATTACATCTTTTAACCATTTCTCTATCTATCTATCTACTTCTTCTTTTTCGGGTGCCGATAGTCTTCTTGGTCGCTGATAAATCGGTTCTTCGCTTTTCAGTACAATTTTCACCTCAATATTCGTTGTCTTTGCTTTGAGTGGTTTGTAGTTTTCTATTAATTTTTTCACTTCCTGCCGAGTTCTCCTCGGTTCGCTGTCTTCAGTCTTTCCCCATTTTGTTTTCTATTAGGATCTTCATTAGCCTTTCGAAATATTATCTGATGTGGAGTTGTCAGTATTGGTATTGCCATTTTTTTTCTTAATGCTCCTTTTACACTTGTCAATTTGTCACTGTGCAATCCAATCAAACGAAGACTACGAAGAAGAAGTAGAGGAGAATGAAGAAGAGAAGGAGGACGAAGTATAAGGAGAATAGCAGAAAGATATTTTTGATTGGCGGTGTCGTGATTTTTAAAAAAATTTTCTGTCGGAATTCAAATTTCCGTTCTAATTTTTGATAAAAATTAGTAATTTTCTCAATAAAGTTTGTTGAAAAATTCTATTTTCTCATTAGTTCTATGCAAATCATTATGCCAAATTTTATCATTTTCATGCCTTTTCCTTAAATTTCAAAGAAAAATTCAATTATATTGTCTTAAAGCGTCATAAATACGAGTAATTCCATGATTAACACGGTGACCGCAGAGCCAAACATGTTTATGCCCCTTTCCGTCAATTTGATGCCCAATTCCATTTGGCACAAAAATTTCATAAATATGACTAAACTCATAGTTGAACTGTCAACACGTTAACTATCAAGCCGATAATCTTTCTTATGTCCAAGTCAATCAATTTTATTTATTTTTCAATAAAAATTTTTGGAGACTCTCAAAACATCAGTGAGCGAAGAATTACTTAAACTAAAAAAATTTCGTTGTTGTATTAGACTTGTATTTTCTAAAATTAATATTCATCGTAATAGAAGGGTGATAGTAAATTAACGAAATTTCGACTGGGAAAATGTGAAAACCAACCTGGAAAAATCGGAAGGAGACGAGTACTTGATTTTCAATTTTTACTGGACACCCTATTTCAAGAAAAGTTGTAGATGTAACGGATAAAAGTATGGACAAATGTTGACTCGTTTCTCATGAATTTTCTGTTTCTGAGTTGAGAAGCTATGTGCACATCCATGTACTCTGCTTGGAGTTGAAGGTGAAGTTATTCCAATTTTCTCAGACAGAACTAAGACACTGAATGAAAACTTTTACGAGAGACTAGAGTGCAGGAAAGCACATTCATTACTTCCTCTACCTTCAGTTGAACTATCAAGAGCTTCTAGAAGAGCGTGGAGTGCAGGAAGTTGTTTCATTAAGGTCAACACAGCTTCGAGCATTTCTATACACCTTTGACTTTGAACTATATTCACCTGGCTCAATTCAATCGGAGATATGGACAGTTGCTGTATATTACAAGAAGTTAAATCTTGGAAATTTTGGTTTGGACTTTCTTAATTATTCCACTCATTTTCATCTGCCATTATTGTGAAAAACTCTAGACTTTTTTCGATTCGATTACTTCGACGCAAATTCTGAAGCTAGATACACTGTGAAGTTCCCTTGGCCGAAACAACTTCCAGTTGCATCTATAATTTCATCTTCTATATAATACGTTTTGGACACAACATGAAACCACCATTTAATAATTGGTGGAAGCTTAATTGAGGTGCAATCTGCGAAACGGTTTTTGTTGGCAAAAATCTTGAAGAAATCTATGGATATTTAGCTCAGTGTGTGAAGTAACTTTTCTTAATTTCAAAACTTTCCCATTTTCTGAAAAATTCTACTATTCAATGGCAAACAGAAACATCATCTAAATAGTTTTAGTTTGAAAATAAAAAGGTATAAGACATCAATCAATCCAAAATATAATAGACCGGGATCCCTCGCCCTTTTTCGTAAGTGATTACTAACAAGCTAATTTTTCGTCAGTAGCTTCATTTTGACGAGACGCCCAACATTAGCTAGTACAAAAATTTCGTAAGTGGTAGCTAACAGGGGTAATGAGAACATAATTTGTTGATTTAGTGGTTATCAAAAATTCATTACTAACTGGTTTTTTTATTTATAATTCTTATAATAATAATCTAAATTAGCCGAAAAAATATTTGTCCTACAAAATGCTAGGTTTGATCAACGAGGTCCCATTTTTGCAACATGTACTATATACGAGGTCATGAAAAATTATTACTAACCAGCTGATTTTTTTTTTGTTGGTTAGTTAATAATTATATAATTTAACGCCCACATTGTCCTACACATTACGTGGAACGTTTTTCTAGTCCTAGACTCCTAAGTTGTCCATACCACAGGACCATTTTTTTTATTAGTAACTGTAGGACAAAAGTATCACGTGATACATTAGTGTGTTTTTTATCCGAATAAAACAATGTCCTACAAAAAAACTGGTATGCATCCGTAGTCCTACAATAATCGTAATTTTCCTTTTTCCTATGTGCAACATGAGGTAAAGTGAAAATATATTTATTGAAATAAATCAACTTTATTATGTAACATACATGAAAAAGTAGATATTTTTATATAAAAAAAGTAATTAATTTTCATCTGACTCATCAGAAAAACATTCATCCTCACTACTGGCATCACTCTCCTCATCTTCATCAGTATCTTCTTCATTCTGATCTTCCGTGGTATCTAAATCTGTAATAATATGAAAAAATTAATTAATGTCGCCGAAAAATTAAAAACCAAATTTCAATAATATTAATAGGGTACCTTGCAATTGAGAAGATAATTCTTCAAAGGATGGGCTTTGAGGACCATCAAACCAATAATACTCGTATTTACCATCAATTATTGTCCATCCATAATTTTCAGGTACTTTATCTGTGGGGCACCGCATGTGTGCATTACACCATACATTGCTGATGAATACCGTTCTTTTAATTTGTTGCAACAATTCTTGTTTTGTTGGTGGCAAACTGGAAGGATCATATCCTATAATATTTTTTTTTAATACTTTTTCACTTCCACCTTTTGATCTATAGCCTTTTTCAAATAGTTCATACCGTCCTCTGTTGATATCATTTTTGGTTTTTAATGAGTACACTCTACATACATACTCTTCAATAATTCGAACTATTTCATTTGACGTTGTTAATACTGTATGATCACTTCGTAGGAGTTGAATAAAAGCCTCTTGAAAATTTTTATTTTTCTTAAAAATACTGAAAGGTCTTTTTTTTCCTTTACGGAAAAAAGCGGGATTGTAATCATTTCCTGTAAAAATATGGCATATAGCAAATGAACACGATAATTGATCTCCAAGCTTGGCATAAATTTCATTTATGTTCAGGTACATTTTTTTTTTATTTGTGCTTAAATTAATTATTACTTGTATTTCATCTTTTAAATACTTGAAATTAGCCAACATTATTATTGGTATATCAGAATCTGTACAATGTATCTGCACACGATAGTTACGATTAAATTGACAAACATGGTACACAATTTTGGTGTCAGCTTCTTCATGATAACAAGAAAGATTATAATCAATAATTCTTTTTATTTTATTATCACTAGACACCTCATAAGTGTAACATTGATCATAATTAAGTTTAACAGTCTTCCCTTCAATCAAGGTAAAAAATTCATCTCTTGTCCAATCTTCAATTAAAAATTCGACAAATTTTTCTTTAAAGTTGCTACTCCTCAATAATTTGCAGAAATCCGCAGGACGATTATTGTCTCTACGTATGACGTCATACTGTGTATCCTCTTCACCTCTCAGATCATGTTCAAAATCTTTGATACTGGGTTTTTTGTACTTGTCAAATATAATATGTACTTCTTTTTTATTATATGTAAGTATTTGTAATATATGTTTCGAGATTTTACCATATCTGTTTGGAACGTTTTTCAGCGTATGTAATAAATAAAATCCATCAATTAAGTGAATGTCTGCTTCTGGAGGATTTTCAATTTCGGTTTGATATTCTAGTAATTCATTAATAATCACAGATTTAGGGGTCTTGCATATCGATCCATTAGTATGACAGAGTGAAAAAGGAACAGGAGCTAGAGGATAACTTAATGCTTTTTCTATATCAATTTTATTTTCTACTGATGCATAAAGTAAACGGCCAAAAACATCTCTTTGCATTTTAATTTCTTTGACTCTCTTTAGTTATATTAGTACGCGCATGCGTACTAATATAACTAAACTCCAATAGAAAAATGTACAGAATGAATAGATTTTTATTGTTATGAATTTCAAATTCCATTGGAGGATCAGCAAAATATACCATGCAATTTGTAGGACAATGTGGGCGTTAAATTATATAATTATTAACTAACCAACAAAAAAAAATCAGCTGGTTAGTAATAATTTTTCATGACCTCGTAAATAGTACATGTTGCAAAAATGGGACCTCGTTGATCAAACCTAGCATTTTGTAGGACAAATATTTTTTCGGCTACTTTACATTATTATTATAAGAATTATAAATTAAAAAACCAGTTAGTAATAAATTTTTGATAACCACTAAATCAACAAATTATGTCCTCATTACCCCTGTTAGCTACCACAATCGAGCATTTTCGTAAAGGAAATTCTTGGGCGTCTCATTGAAACGAAGCTACTCACGAAGTTTCAACTTGATACTAATTATTTTTACATCTAGTATTTGTACTACAACCTAAGAGTGTCGGACTAGAAAAACGTTCCACGTAATGTGTAGGACAATGTGGGCGTTAAATTATATAATTATTAACTAACCAACAAAAAAAAAATCAGCTGGTTAGTAATAATTTTTCATGACCTCGTAAATAGTGCATGTTGCAAAAATGGGACCTCGTTGATCAAACCTAGCATTTTGTAGGACAAATATTTTTTCGGCTAATTTAGATTATTATTATAAGAATTATAAATAAAAAAACCAGTTAGTAATGAATTTTTGATAACCACTAAATCAACAAATTATATTCTCATTACCCCTGTTAGCTACCACTTACGAAATTTTTGTACTAGCTAATGTTGGGCGTCTCGTCAAAATGAAGCTACTGACGAAAAATTAGCTTGTTAGTAATCACTTACGAAAAAGGGCGAGGGATCCCGGTCTATAAGTGAAATTCACTTTATTTACAATCCAAATTACAAATATAATGATATGAGTATTCACTATCTATGGAAATTTAAATACCCGGATCTCATCGACGGTTATTGAACAAAGTCATAGAACATTCTAATCCTGGAGCTTTTGGCGAACATTATCTAATCAAAGTGTATTTCGAAATAGAGTTTCCATAGATAATCCAATTGTTTTATCCTAATTTCACAAAATCTGGTTGCGATTGCAGAGAATCAGAGATCAATGTACAATTTGGCGAAGAATCAATTGAACTACTCATATTATTGGTTGTTATACTAATAGATGGAGTATTGTCAATATTCTCAATAGTTCTACAATCACTAATTTCATTTATTATTTATTCTGCTATTTTTTTCTGTATCCGTATATTCTACTTGATCGCGATTGGTTTTTTCTATCAGATCACCAGATGCAACATTTTCCTACAGACAAATTTAGAACTTATTATATTAAAAATTGGTATTTTCATCTTACCTCTTCATTCACAAAGTTATCCTCAAATCCACTTGATGAAGGACTGGCTTTTCCACTACATTCACTTTGTGATTGCTCTTCTAATAGACTTTCAGTGGTTAAAATGGTCTTTGGAGCTAGACGCAATAGCAGAACATTGTAAAATAAAGTGTTACGAGAAATCTGCTAACGTGAATAATAAGTTTATATTGTATTGATTGTAACTGACATTTTTGAGGATAATTTCGTTTTCCTTTACTGAAAAGCGAAGAACTGATTTATCAGCGACCAAGAAGACTATAGGCACCCGAAAAAGAAGAAGTAGATAGACAGATAGAGGAATGGTTAAAAGATGGAATAATCAATCCGAGTTGTTCGGATTTCGCTAGTCCTATTGTACTAGTGAGAAAAAAGGATGGTCGAACCAGAATTTGTTGCGATTATCGCAAATTAAACAAAAATATAATATGCGATAGATTTCCACTTCCCCTTGTTGAAGATGTCCTAGACAGCTTACAGGAAGCAAGGATATTCAGCACCCTTGATTTGAAAAATGGATTTATTCATGTACCTCTTGAAGCAAGCAGCTCAAAATATACTTCATTTGTAACGCCGATTGGTCAGTACGAGTTAATGAAATGTCCATTTGAAATTTGTAGTAGTCCTGCAGTTTTCTAACGATTCATCGCTCATGTCTTCAGGGAGTTGACTGCTAGAATGTACGTTATATACTACATGGACGATGTTATCATCTTGAGTGCGAACGAAGAAAAGGTGATAGAAAGACTAAAACTTGTATTAAAGACAGCTGCAGAATATGAACTAGAATTTAAAAACAAAAAGTGTCTACTGCTGAAAACCAAGGTAAAATTTTTGGGATACATAGTAGAGAACGGAAATTTCTAGAGCCGAAGAACCAGAAACAAGTCCAATCATAACTACACACCTATGCAAGTATACATGGTTATTGAGCATTCTTTTAGCAGCGATCTAGTGACGATTCGAAGCTTTACCCGATATAGTACCTACATGAGTAGAAAGACGACCCCTGCAGAGATGAAGTATACAAGCTATGAGCTCGAAGTACTCGCCATTATTAAAAGTGTGAAGGAATTCAGAATCTACTTGCTAGGAACGAAATTTAAAATAGTTACAGTATGTAATGCATTCATAAAAACCATGGAGAAAAGGGACCTTACAACAGGAGTTACACGATAGGCCCTGATGCTAGGACAGTATGAAATTGAGAAAGCCCACGAGGTAGGAAATTTTTGAAAGAAAAAAACAGAAGTAGTAAACAAGGAATTTTACATACCAAAACTAAAAGACAAAATAGAAACGATTAAAAATAACAGTATACCTTATATTATAGAATAAAAAAGAAGGAAAGAAGTTAGTTTCTGCGACCAATATTAATTTTTATTGGAAAAACCTGGATTTTTCTATTGCCTGATAGACAGAAAATACCTTCCAATGTTCAATGAATTGCCGAACACCCGGTATATATATATATATATATATATATATATATTTAAATGCATCTAAATGTTCTTGATTTTAGGTCTATTCTGTTTCAAAATCAGTTTTTTTTTGATAGTTTTTAAAAGATAGATTTCGGCGTTTCGACTTTTTTTTAAGTCTATCAAAATATGATTTTGACACTGATCATTTGCTTATTTATATTGATATAAATTATAATTTTGAAACAGAAGAGACCTAGAATCAAGAACATTTAGATGTAGTTATATATCAAAAGGTCTAAGAAACAAGAAATTGAAGAAGGATAAGGGGATGGACCCTCAGAGTTATTGTTTGATGGAAGTAGTGTTAATAAGATTTTCTTTGAAGAGCCACTCTATTTTTCAGAATACTCATATCTTTTCTTGGCCTTGGATGAAGCAGATCTTTCAGACTGTTGTAAACTACAAAATCAGCAATAAGTATGCATTAACAACATTTTTCCACAAATATTTGTCAACAAATAAGTTTGCGTTACTCCACTGATACTTCCCTATGGACTGAAAAAAAAAAAATAAGACTACTATGTCATTTGAAAAATATCTAAACACTCAAACAAAGGCAGCCATTTTATCGCAAACGAATACAGATACATAACGATGTTGCCTAGCTTATATTTTTGCATAATCATTCTTACCAAAATTATTTTCTTGGTTTTGATATTATTTTTGTTTAGATCAATTGTGGAAAATATTGCCCATTAATCAAATTTAGTGAGAACTCAAGCCAGATTCATAATGATTTTAATTATATTACGATTTATAAATAAATATTAGTTAAACGTAACATGCGTCCATATAATAAACATTAATTGTAAAATTTGACAACATTGAGGTTCACTGTTAGACCACGGGTTACAAAAATCGAGTAAAAATGAGACAGCAACTGAAATAAATGAAGAAAGACCATTTCGATTCGAATCGAAAATTGAGCAGATTGGGAAATATAACGATAACCTTCAACTAGGAACATTATTCCAATTTAGTACCGCAAGAGGAAAATAACGATAAACCTCCAAGGAAAAAATTATGTCTAGTTAAGATGTCTCGGTATAATTCCGCAATCTCGCTAATATCCAGTGGTGTCAGAGCACTGCATGAAAACGTTAGCCCACCATATCTATATCCACTTACAACAAAACCACAAACTGAAAAATCTCACAAGATGCTTTCAAGAAAAGATTAATCCGAT
The DNA here is from genome assembly GCF_026230105.1 of Diorhabda sublineata. NCBI lineage: Eukaryota > Metazoa > Arthropoda > Insecta > Coleoptera > Chrysomelidae > Diorhabda > Diorhabda sublineata. The sequence goes on from NC_079486.1 coordinate 5,131,807, forward strand.
TTAAATCCGTCAGATTATTATCAGTCAAAATTATCCACAAACTGATAAATAGAGAAAGATCATGGCGACTTCGAATCAGTATGACACCGATTGATATAAATGAAAAAAACTATTTCGATATGGTTCAGCAAGTCTATCGCCATCCCGGACACTAGTGTACAAAAAAATCAGAAATGGATCTATGTGACTGCTCGAATTTAATATGCCATGGTTGCTTTAGAGAATGCTTAAAATGTGCTTCTAAGAAATGTGGACCAGAATGTAAGTTTAACCGACCGTTTTACATTAACATAATCATTTATTTACATTCTGAAAAGGTTATCACAAACCCTTTGGTGAAGTAAAAATCTTAATTGTGTTTTCTAATTGTTTTGAAGAAAAATGTTCATATATGTGTTTGAAATTGAAGTTATGTAGATTATTCATTCATATAAGATATACATGAATTTTTTTATAAAAATTTCAAACCTGGTTGAGCTCCAAAACTATTGATACGTTCACCTCCGTGCTCTTGCTGTTCTTCACGCGAGTTCTTTTTTGACAGATAGTTAATTCAGATTTAATCAATATATTTAATGTTTATAAAAAAAGTTGTTTAAATAACTTAAGCAATTTAAATAAATTATTGTTAGCAATTTTTTGGTGTATAAATATAGTAATAGAAAAACACTGCATTTTGACATGTGCAGTGTTGCCGATTCAGTTGGCAGGTGGGAAATAAAATTCAAACAGTGATGGACTTATCGATCTGGCTTTGTAAGTACTATTTGAGAAGAGGTGATTCATTCATTAGTATTAGATATTGCCAACCTCTTAAAAGCATTTAGCTTGTGTAAATCATACTCATCAATATGCATATTTATTGAATATTCTGTATTTTACAACAATGCATGAAATAGCCGCTTCATCTAAATTTTCCTAAATTGAATTATTACACTCATCTGAAACTTTAAGTGCTTCCAAGAGTGAGACTCTCTTATAACCAATAAGAAAAATGTTCTAATAATGTCACTGATATTAAGGTTCCAATAAAAAATAAAAACAGGAAACAAACATGAATACTGATGAATTATCCGACTCAAGGGACATATTGGGTACTTCATTTTGCAAGGACAAGGAAAAACTAATTTACAAAAAGAATGCCTTGAATTTATTCATGAAACTGGGGACAGATTTTTAAAATTTAAATTCTTAAAAACATTTTTTAACCATCCCATCAACTAAGAAAAGCTTTTTTTATTTCCCGATCCTATCGTATGGTTTAATTAGTAATGTTGTTCGAGTTCGAGATAATGAAGGAGTTAGAGCGGAAACAAAAATTAAAACAATACATATATTCTACGAAAAGGATTTAAGGGATCTCAAATATTTGAGTTTATCTACTCGATTTATTTAAGAGATACCAAAATTTAAATTGTCCACAGTATCCAGTACAAGATGAGTAATTATTGAACTTACCACTGAATTAGGAAGTTGTTCTAATTCAATCTGAGTAATGATAGTCTTTCTTTCAAGAAATAGTCCAAATGAATTAAATTACATATTTTGTTCAATGCCTTTAGTGAGTTTACTAATTCAATCAACTGACGATCTTAAATCAAATTATACTCGGTAATATTTTTTTGTTTTGTACAAAATAGAGACTAACGGAGAACATCGAAACAGGCGTCAGACCATGTAATAGTAAGTGTGGTAAAAGTAGTAGTACATGTCTTGGATTTCTCAATGTATTCTCTTATCTTCTTTTACTTTTGTGATATGTTCATTTAACAAATTTTGGGCAGCTGTGTGTATGTCCTCAGTGTCGATTCTTTGTACAATCAACCAATCAACATGTAAACCATAAGTTTTTACATATATTTATTGTATTTAAATATTTACCTCTTTTATTCAATTCACTTTAACCATTTTGTTTTCTGTAAGCATTTTCATTAGCCATTCGAAGTATTATCTGATGTGGAGTTGTTAGTATTGGTATTGCCGTTCGTTTTCTTAATGTTTCTTTTATACTGGTCAATTTGTCACTGTTACAATCAAACGAAGACTACAAAGAACAAGAAGAAGAGGAGACGCAAGAAGTAGATAAGGATAAACAAGAGAACGTGGACGAAGTATAAGGAGAATAGCAGAAAGATACTTTTGAATGGCGATGTCGTGATTTTTAAAGTATTTTTCTGTCGGAATGCAAATTTCCGTTCTAATTTTTGATAACAATTTCTTAATTTTCTCAATAAAGTTTGTTGAAAAATCCTATTTTTCCATTAGTTTTATGCAAATCATTATTTACGCCAAATTTTATCATTTTCATGCATTTTCCTTAAATTTCCAAAAAAATATTCAATTATATTGTCTTAAAGCGTCATAAATATGAGTAATTCCATGATTAACACGTTGACCGCAAAGCCAAACATGTATGCCCCTTTCCGTCAGTTCGATGCCCAATTTCATTTGGCACAAGAATTTCATAAATATGATTAAATTCATTCAACTGTCAAGCCGATATTTTTTCCTATGTCCAAGCCAATCAATTTTATTTATTTTTCAATAGCAATTTTTTTCGCGTAATTTCGATGCACAAATCAAAGATTCTCAACAATTAGGATACAATATTGTTGCGTATCTTAAAAAGAATAGATGGAAAATTTTTGGAGACTCTCAAAAACAGCAGTTAGTGAAGAATTACTTAAACTAAAAAAATTTGGTTATTGTATTATACTTGTATTTTCTAAAATTAATAATCATAATAATACAAGGGTGATAGTATATTGACGAAATTTCGACTGGGAAAATGTGATAACCAACCTGGAAAAATCGGGAGACTAGTACTTGACTTTCAATTTTTACTGGACCCCTATTTCAAGAAAAATTGTAGATGTAACGGATAAAAGTATGGACAAATGTTGACTCGTTTTTCCTGAATTCTCTGTATCTTAGTTGAGAAGCTATGTGCACATCCATGTACTCTGCTTGGAGTTGAAGGTAAAGTTATTCCAAATTTCTCAGACAGAACTAAGACACTGAATGAAAACTCTTACGACAGAATAGAATGCAGGAAAGCACACTCATTACTTCCTCTACCTTCCGTTAAACTATCAAGCGCTTCTAGAAGAGTGGGGAGTGCAGGAAGATGTTTCATTAGGTCAACACGGCTTCGAGCATTTCTATACACCTTGTTTTACACAGTGTCTTTGAACTATATTTACCTGGCTCAATTCAATCGGAAATATGGACAGTTGCTGTATACTGCAAGAGGTTAAATCTTGGAAATTCTGGTTTGGACTTTCTTAATTATTCCACTCATTTTCATATGCCATTTGCGAAAAACTCTAGACTCTTTTGGATTCGTTTTCGTTGGCAAAAATCTTGTAGAAGCCTATGGATATTTGGCGTCAGTGTGTGAAGTAACTTTTCTTAATTTCAAAACTTCCCCATTTTCTGAAAAATTCTCCTATTCAATGGCAATTGTGTTGTTTGTTGTTGGAGACGTTGACAGATTTTGATAGGAAAATAATAGTTAGAGTAGAGGATAGAAGATGTAGTAGGATCTGAAGTATAGCAGATGTTATCTCGTTAGATCATGCTTTTTGATAACCTCGTTTTATAGAAAAACGTCCGTGGAACTGATCTAATTAAATACGTATATGTTTTAATCATCAGTTGTAGTAATTACAGTTAAATGAAAACTATAAAATGCTCTGAATTGATTTAGAGATGTAATGTTTGAAAATTTATGGAAATATTAAAAATTATTTTCAAAAAAAAAATTTAAATAAACTTGTTCGATATTAAAGAAAAATGAAAATAAAGGAGTTGTCTGTGTTTTTATGTGAAAAACTAATTTGATTTGCATACATATATAAAACGGTCTAAACAAACATGTTTTTTTGATATCGAAATTACATAAAAACTTCTATAAATTAATCCTACAGAATAGGATTTTTATTCCTTTACAGAACGGTAAAAAGTGAAAAGATATAACTAAATAATGAACATTTTAGATTATGATATGAAGTTGTAGACAATTGTAATTGCCGTGAAAACATACTTCGTTCTTTAAACTTCGTAATTTTCGGTCTGACTATTTACCTAAGTTTTACCCCAAACGCGGCTTCTCTTAACCACGGCAATTAGAGAGTTTTCAAACCAAAAAGTTTCCAATAAAAACCAACAAAACTAGTTGAATTCCAACTAAAAATCTCAAGTTCATCTATTCATCTACGAATTTTTTCTCAGGATTCTTGTCTGAATAATTACATCAAAAACAATTTAAGATAATTCCATATTCGATTTTCATCATAATTCCTCATGAAGATTTTTTTTGTTGGCAAATATCTTTTAGAAGCCTATGGATATTTGGCGTCAATGTGTGAAGTAACTTTTCTTAATTTCAAAACTTTCCCATTTTCTGAAAAATTCTCCTATTCAATGGCAAACAGAAACATCATCTAAATAGTTTTAGTTTCAAAATAATAAGGTATAAGACATCAATCAATCCAATGAGTCAAATTCAGTTTATTTACAATCCAAATTAAAAATATAATGATAAGAATATTCACTATCTATAGAAATTTAAATACCCGGATCTGATCGACGGTTATTGAACAAAGTCATAGCACATTCTAATCCCAGAGCTTTTGGCGAACATTATTTATCTAATCAAAGTGTATTTCGAACTAGAGTTTTCATAGATAATCCATTTGTTTTATCCTAATTTCACAAAATATAGTTGCATTTGTAAAGAATCAGCAATCAATATCTAATTTGGCGGAGAATCAATTTGAACTACTCATATTATTGGTTGTTATACTAATAGATGGAGTATTGACAATATTCTCAGTAGTTCTAGAATCACTAACGTCTCTCCGAATCAAGTCTTAAGAGCTCGCGAAGAAGTTGAAGCTTGATGGAGGAGTTTGTCCGAGTTGTCCAATGATCAAAAACCTTCTGAAGAAATCCCAAAAATATGTAACCAGTGAAGGTTATTACCTTATATTCGAACCGCACTCGTATTAACAGTTTACAATTCATCAGCACATAAATCTTGGTTGATAATATTTGGAACAAAAAAAATAATAGTTCGATGAAAAACGGTTTATCTCGATTTCTGGCAGTCTTATAGAAATCTTATAGAAAACAGTTAAATGACAAAGTTGTAGAAAATTAACATGACATTGATATCTGTCATAATCAATGATTCGTTTACTATAATAATGAACATGAATATATTAAGAAGAACAACCAACTATACTTCTACGCAAACGGAATGTACATTCCCCATAATACTTTTGGAGAAATTACCTCGTGTACCACCAAGACATTCTTTACGTAGAAAAAGTCTTAATACCAACGATTCGATCGTTATAACTAAAAGTAAATCGTGCGTAATCCGTAAATTACCTTCACATTATAGTAATTTCGCTAAATCTATAAAGAAGAATCAAACGGTAAATTCCGCGTTGACCGACATCGATAAACCGATAATAACTAAATCGAAGAAAACCGTTAGATTTGTGAGTCCAGTTAAAGTTGTTGTTTTCTTTTGAGCATTATACAAAATTATAGTTTCTGAACATCGTCGTTACTTTAACAGCTTCATTCTACCACCGTCTGCAACTTTTATTACGAATTTCCATGTTTTATATATTATATGCATTATTGTTTTTGGATGTTTTTTTCTGATAAAATGTATACCAGTTTTGTTATTACATTTTTAATTATTCAAAATGCATATTTATTCCTATCGCTATAAAAAGATGGATACATAAACACGAACCAATCAACTCTAATTGGAAAAGTGTCGTAGAAAATAAATACAAAAAGCGCGCGTGCACCATAAAAAAAGCAAATTGATGTGAATCGGGGAGTGATTATTTAACCGATAAACGTGTTTGGTTTTCTATATTTTTCTAAAAATTTGTTCTATCCATTATGAGCAATTGTTTTTGATTTTTTTATCGTTTTCAACATATAGAGGGTGATGAAGTTTGGGTTGGAACTCAACAACAACGAACTACCATTTTTTAAAATAAATTTTACACTGTTAAATATTTTTCTTTGACTTTGTTTTACGTAAGACTTACACGTTATTTTTATTTTTGTTTTTGTATATTTTTGTACGTTTTTAGATGTTCTTTTATTAAATTTTTACTACTAACTACATATTTAGTATGATTTTTGTCTATTTTTCGACATTATTTCAATTTAATTTTGAAATACTAATAAAAATTTGACGTTTTTTAAATTAAAAAACTCCAAAAATCAAGAAAATTTAGAAGTATGAACATATTAAAAGGTCTAAAAAATAAGAAATTAAATAAACTTATACAAAAGTCAGGCTAAGCTTTCGAAAAATCAGATATCTATGCAGGAGGATTCGAGGGCCTAAATACTCTTTGAATAAACAGTTTATCTTCAGTTTCTGAAGATGATATAACTTGTTTTTCGAAACGCGCGTCAATCTATATCGGCGTGAACATTTTATTCAGTCTATTTGGTTATATAGCCACTGCTTTTTATAAATAAATCACTTGCAGTACGCTGTATATCAAAATAAACTTGTACATTTTGTATAAACAGTATGTAATGAATTAAAAACCGAAATTGCAGGATATGTTGTGATGTCTCCTAGTCAAAAACGGATATTTTAAATTTCAAAAAGTCATAAAAAAACATCACGAACCTCTAATAAAACAAACAATATCCAATAGAAAGTTTGAATATTAAATTTTATACAACAAATATTCAAACATAATAAATCCCTTGCAGTACGCTGTATATCAAAATAAACTTGTACATTTCATATAAACAGTATGTAATGAATTAACATAATAATTCATTCAGTTTTACGAATTGAGAAACGTAATTGGCTAAAAATCGATTATTCGAGTGGTAATCGTTTTGATTGTCAAGATATCCCAAAGCATTTCATTACACAATGAAATTCGAATGTCCAGAAAAGTGGCTTAAAATATAAGGAATAGACAGTGCCGGATTGACAGTTGTAATATGGCATTAATAAATCTCGTCTTTGCTACACAATATTTTACTTTTTATAACAAACTAGCAGTCTCGCCCTGCGTAGAGTTCAGTTCAGCTTCCATATTATTTGGGCTAATGCCTTTCAAATAAAAGTTTTGTATAGATTGTGTACTTTCTAATATTTTTCAAATAACTACCGCCATCTCTAGGTTAGGTCAGGCTAGGTACTTGTAGGAGCACCCACTCCATTGAAAATTTCTCTAAAACGACCTCGTTGAGTTATTTTATATTCGGAATGTTTTATGCAACGTATTTTTGGAGGGAGGATATTTAGCAAAAATCTATCATGTACTCCCCGAGTTTTTTTTAAATTTTGGAAAATACGAAATAGATTAAAAGTGACCAAATTTAATTGCTGCGAATTTTTTTTGAGGGGCTGTTTAAAGTTACAAGTTTATGTTACATTTATGTAAAAAACAATGAAAAAAGAGAATGAAAAAAAAGTTGGATGATCGAGAATAATAATCCAAAGATATAATTGCTTTGCATTGATTTAGAGATGTAATGTTTGAAAATTTATGAAATTATTAAAAATTATTTTCAAAACAAATATTGAAACAAACTTATACGATATTAAAGAAAAATGAAAATAAAGTAGTGTACTGTGTTTTCAGGTGATATGATACTCAAATTAAATCATCAAGATATTTAAAAAATTTTCCACTGTTGGTTTTGACGATAAAGACTTGCAAAAAAGCAGTTCTTCTTTTATGCTTTAATTGGGATCGAAACCTAACAAAGGCTAATAGATTAGCTTAGCAAGCAACTTCAGTACTTTCATCAAGTTGATGTGAAAAGTTTGTTCTAAAACTGTAGCTGTGAATTTGAGCGATTTTTTTTTGTTTTCTTTTCAGTGAATGAAACCTCAGATTCTACCCTACAGAGTGAGCTGTTCTATTTTTAACTGTCAATACGAATAGGCGATATGATGCAATTGTAGCTTGTCTATTTTTTGCTTGCCAGAAATTGATGTTTTCATTACTGAGTGTGACTTTAAGAATAAGTTCGAATAAGAGGTGAGAATGCTTATCATTTGAACTGAACTTGAATGTTACAATCATACATAATTTCGAATTTTATAGGTGTGAGGAAATGGAAAATGGAACCGAAGATACCTACAATATTAAACTCAAACCTGAATGGATACAATTGTGAAAAGAATGTTGGATTGGATTGCACAGTGACAAATTGAGAAGTGTCAAAGAAGCATTAAGGCAATGAATGACAATATTGAAAATTCCACATCAGATAATACTTCGAATGGCTAATGAAGATGTTAATAGAAAACAAAATGGGGAAAGTGAATCGAATAATAATAGAGGTAAATATTTAATTACAATAAATATATGTAAAAACTTATGATATACATGTTGATTGGTTGATTGTACAATGAATCGACACTGAGGACATACACACAGCTCCCCAAAATTTGTTAAATGAACGTATCACAAAAGTTAAAGTTCTCAAAAGATGCTATGCTCCGGTAGTCTCTATGTGTTTTGTACAAAACAAAAAAATATTACCAAGTATAATTTCATTCAAGATCTTCAGTTGAGTGAATTAGTAAACTCACTCTCTACTCAATAACAACATTCTGTAGGCTAATTACAGAATGTTTTTAAAATGGTTTTAGAAGTGAGAAGAAAATTTTGTGTAGGCTATTGACTATAAAACTGTCTGAAATATTGTGGATCGTTCAGTTCATTTATAGCAAACATACTAGACATATACATCGTGTTTCAATTGAAAATTATGACATTAGAAAGTTGTGTACAAGATGGATGCCGCGTTTGCGCACATTGAAACAAAACCATCGACGCGAAGATGTTTCCATCGAGCGTTTAACAATGTTTCACAGAAATAAAACCGTTTTATATGTTATAGATGAAACGTGGGTTCATAACAACGTCCTCGAGATTGGGTTTCATCACCGAATTCATCAACATTCTGTAGTTAGTTTAATCTACGTCGAAAATCGTAGTAAATAACACGTTAGCCATTACAAATGTCAAAGTTTATGATGACAATGACAGATTTGATATATTCACATCAGTGTTGCCGTATCACGAAACTTAAGTATCTATGAAATAACTCTGTTAAACAGGATTGATCAGAACGCGGAAAATATATCAATATTAATTTATACATTATCGTTTTTGGATGTTTTTTTGTGATAAAATGTAATGTATACCAGTTTTGTTATTACATTTTCAATTACTCAAAATGCATATTTATTCCTCTCGCTATACAAAGATGGATACATAAACACGAACCAATCAACTCTAATTGAAAAAGTGTCGTAGAAAATAAATGCAAAAAATGCACCATAAAAAAAGCAAATTGGTGTGAATAGGGGCATGATTATTTAAAGGATAAATGTGTTTTGTTTTCTATATTTTTCTAAAAATTTGTTCTGTCCAGTATGAGCAATTGTTTTTGATTTATTTATCGTTTTCAACATATACAGGGTGATGAAGTTTGGGTTGGAACTCAACAACAACGAACTACCATTTTTTAAAATAAATTTTACACTGTTAAATATTTTTCTCGTCGTCGTTACTTTAACAGCTTCATTCTACCACCGTCTGCAACTTTTATTACGAATTTCCATGTTTTATATATTATATGCATTATTGTTTTTGGATGTTTTTTTCTGATAAAATGTATACCAGTTTTGTTATTACATTTTTAATTATTCAAAATGCATATTTATTCCTATCGCTATAAAAAGATGGATACATAAACACGAACCAAGCGCGCCTGCACCATAAAAAAAGCAAATTGATGTGAATCGGGGAGTGATTATTTAACCGATAAACGTGTTTGGTTTTCTATATTTTTCTAAAAATTTGTTCTATCCATTATGAGCAATTGTTTTTGATTTTTTTATCGTTTTCAACATATAGAGGGTGATGAAGTTTGGGTTGGAACTCAACAACAACGAACTACCATTTTTTAAAATAAATTTTACACTGTTAAATATTTTTCTTTGACTTTGTTTTACGTAAGACTTACACGTTATTTTTATTTTTGTTTTTGTATATTTTTGTACGTTTTTAGATGTTCTTTTATTAAATTTTTACTACTAACTACATATTTAGTATGATTTTTGTCTATTTTTCGACATTATTTCAATTTAATTTTGAAATACTAATAAAAATTTGACGTTTTTTAAATTAAAAAACTCCAAAAATCAAGAAAATTTAGAAGTATGAACATATTAAAAGGTCTAAAAAATAAGAAATTAAATAAACATATACAAAAGTAAGATAAAGCTTTCCAAAAATTAGAAATCTATGCGGGAGGTTTCGAGTGCCTAAATGTCCAATAGAAAATTTGAATATTAAATTTTATACAACAAATATGAAACATAATAATCGAAACGCGCGTCAATCTATATCGGCGCGAACAATGTATTCAGTCTGTTTGGTTATATAGCCACTGCTTTTTATAAATAAATCCCATGCAGTACGCTGTATATCAAAATAAACTTGTACATTTGGTATAAACAGTATGTAATGAATTAAAAACCGAAATTGCAGGTTATGTTGTGATGTCTGCTAGTCAAAAATTTAAAATATCCGTTTTTGACTAGCAGACATCACAACATAACCTGCAATTTCGGTTTTTAATTCATTACATACTGTTTATACGAAATGTACAAGTTTATTTTGATATACAGCGTACTGCATGGGATTTATTTATAAAAAGCAGTGGCTATATAACCAAACAGACTGAATACATTGTTCACGCCGATATAGATTGACGCGCGTTTCGATAACCAAGTTATATCAACTTCAGAAACTGAAGATAAACTGATTATTCTAAGAGCATTTAGGCCCTCGAAACCTACCGCATAGATATCTGATTTTTCAAAAGATTTGCCTGACTTTTGTATAAGTTTATTTAATTTCTGATTTTTTAGACTTTTTAATATGTTCATACTTCTAAATTTTCTTGATTTTTGGAGTCTTTCATTTTAAAAGACGTCAAATTTTTATTAGTATTTCAAAATTAAATTGATATAATGTCGAAAAATAGACAAAAATTATACTAAATATGTAGTTAGTGGTAAAAATTTAATAAAAGAACGTCTAAAAACGTACAAAAATATACAAAAACAAAAATAAAAGTACCAAACACGTTTATCGGTTAATTAATCACTCCCCGATTCACATCAATTTGCCTTTTTTATGGTGCACGCGCGCTTTTTTGTATTTATTTTCTACGACATTTTTCCAATTAGAGTTGTTTGGTTCGTGTTTATGTATGCATCTTTTTATAGCGAGAGGAATAAATATGCATTTTGGATAATTAAAAATGTAATAACAAAACTGGTATACATTTTATCACAAAAAAACATTCAAAAACAATAATGTATGTAATATATAAAGCATGGAAATTCGTAATAAAAATTGCAGACGGTGGTAGAATGAAGCTGTTAAAGAAACGACGATGTTCAGAAACTATAATTTTGTATAATGTTAAAAAAAAACAACAACTTATTTATATATTTAAATAAATTTATTCATACAATTTAACAAATTGAAGTTATTTATTTGAAAAAATGATTATTAATAATAACAGTATGAGCTCTAATAGTAACTATTTAAACATCCAAATTTTCGGAATCATTGTCTGTTTTTTCTACACGATTAGAAGTATCGACAGCTTCTTCATCGAAAGCTAATTCTAGTTGAGGTATTGTCGTATCTTCGTTATCGTTTTCAATAATAGTACCCAGTTAGAGATCTTCTTGTTTATAACTAGAAGGTTCGCTTAACATGATAGATACATTCAAATCTTCAACGCTTGTTTCAAATTGACTCACGAATCTAACGGTTATCTTTGATTTAGTTATTATCGTTTTATCGATGTCGGTCAACGTGGAATTCACCGTTTGATTCTTCTTTATAGATTTAGCGAAATTACTATAATTTGAAGGTAATTTACGGATCAGACAAGATTTACTTTTGGTTATAAAGATCGAATCGTTGGTATTAAGACTTTTTCTACATAAAGAATGTCTTGGTGGTACACGAGGTAATTTCTCCAAAAGTACTATGGGGAATGTACATTCCCTTTGCGTGGAAGTATAGTTGGTTGTTCTTCTTAATATATTCATGTTCATTATTATAGTAAACGAATCAGTGATTATGACAGGTGTCAAAACAGATCTGTTCATTTTGATAAATTAACTGTCAATTATTGTTGTAGAACTAGATATTAGAATGTGGGTTTTTTTACGTAAAAAGCAAACACAAATATCGATTAAATTTTGAGTTTATGTGGAAAAAATATTGAATTAAAAGTTATAGATCTTTTAATTTTTTACAACTTTGTCATTTAACTTTTTTCTATAAGACTTCTATAAGACTGCCAGAAATCGAGATAAACCGTTTTTCATCGAACTAATATTTTTTTGTTCCAGAAATTATCAACCAAGATTTATGTGCTGATGAATTGTAAACTTTTAATACGAGGGCGGTTCGAATATAAGGTAATAACCTTCACTGGTTACATATTTTTGGGATTTCTTCAGAAGGTTTTTGATCATTGGACAACTCGGACAAACTCCTCCATCAAACTTCAACTTCTTCGCGAGCTCTTAAGACTTGATTCGGAGAGACGTTAGTGATTCTAGAACTACTGAGAATATTGTCAATACTCCATCTATTAGTATAACAACCAATAATATGAGTAGTTCAAATTGATTCTCCGCCAAATTAGATATTGATTGCTGATTCTTTACAAATGCAACTATATTTTGTGAAATTAGGATAAAACAAATGGATTATCTATGGAAACTCTAGTTCGAAATACACTTTGATTAGATAAATCTACGATTTTTTTCTCAGGATTCTTGTCTAAATATTTACATCAAAATCAAATTAAGATAATTCCATATTCGATTTTCATCATAATTCCTCATGAAGATTTGACAAAACTCCAAACTCTTAATTTGTTTGTTAATTTGTTTTTGATGTAAATATTTAGACAAGAATCCTGAGAAAAAAATCGTAGATGAACTTGAGATTTTTAGTTGGAATTCAACTAGTTTTGTTGGTTTTTATTGGAAACTTTTTGGTGTGAAAACTTTCTAATTGCGTGGTTAAGAGACGCCGCGTTTGGGGTAAAACTTAGGTAAATAGTCAGACCGAAAATTACGATGTTTAAAGAACGAAGTATGTTTTCACGGCAATTACAATTGTCTACAACTTCATATCATAATCTAAAATGTTCATTATTTAGTTATATCTTTTCACTTTTTACCGTTCTGTAAAGGAAAAAAATCCTATTCTGTAGGATTAATTTATAGAAGTTTTTATGTAATTTCAATATCAAAAAAACATGTTTGTTTAGACCGTTCCATATATGTATGCAAATCAAATTAGTTTTTCACATAAAAACACAGTAAACTACTTTATTTTCATTTTTCTTTAATATCGTACAAGTTTATTTCAATTTTTTTTTAAATAATTTTCAATATTTTCATAAATTTTCAACATTACATCTCTAAATCAATTCAAAGCATTTTATAGTTTTCATTTTTCTGTAATTACAACTGATGATCAAAACATATGTGAAAGTGAAAATTTACATCTTGTACTATAATCATTTAATTCCACTTAGAAAAACGATTATTTAAGTTGAACGCTCCTCACATGTATTTTCTAGTTGTAGGGTATCGCGCCAAGCAAATTGAAAAAAAAATATGTCATGTAAAATTGAAAGTAGTCTACATCGGCATCGTCTTTTGCTGACTGAAAAGGCAGTTCGAAAACGTGATAAAACTTTATGTTTATATATCAACGTCCTTGAATTTCTTTACTAAACTTTAGAAGAAAATATTCTTAAATACGACATCCTAAAAATTGAATTACAACGTTATATAGTCAATCAAAACGTTCAGAGACGGAATTAGCAAAAAAATAACCAAACCTGAAATATGATTTTAAGGAAACTATTAATGTATCAAATACTCTGGAAATCTGGGCAAAACATCAAGCATTTTTCAATCAAGCAGCGATTAGAGCTCTAATATCTAAACTACTACCCTGAAGATTGTGGAAGATAGACGTTACTAGGACAATCTACGCAGGCAAAACTCTTCCGGAAAGTTAAAATGAGAGAAAATATGCGAATGTAATAAGAAAGGCGCCTACAAGTTGCTTGATACTCTATCTATATTCTCTGGATGTGTTAGATACCACCAGGAAGCGTATGGAATAGAAGACGAGGATCTGTAGAAATCCCACATAAAGATTGGGTTCCTCAGTATGTATTTACATTAGTTATCTCGAAATCCGGAAAGCCACCATTCGGACTCCGGGAGTCCGTGGAGGATTTCAACACAATTATATAGCTTGTAGACTTTTATTACTTTTTTTGGGGGAAATCCATTTATTTTTATTAGTATAAAAAAGAAGAAAAATATTTCAAGGTTATAATAATTATGTTGGATACAAATAATCAATTGTAAAAAACAAAATATTTTTTTGGGGTTATTTTAGATAAATTTGACATTAACGCGTGTGTATGTCAAATATTGATATAAATTCAAAACCGATATGTCTAGGTTGAGAAAAGAGAAGCGTTGCTTTTGCGATGCAATAAAACGTGGTCCTTTGAGTTATAAACGCAAAATTATGGAAAATTTGAGAAATGAGGCACCCGCTACGGATAGTAATACCGATTGTAGTAGCGTCCCAACGAGTTCGAGCGCTCGAGATAATTCCAAATCAACACCTGAAGCTACCAAAGAAGAAAACATCCAACATCGAAGAATGAAGAGATTTAAAATGCAATCGGACGGGGTTATTCGTTTAAACGTAATAGCATCCCAAAAGCCGATGGGTTATAAAACGACGACGCGCAGTCATTACCATTTTTAAATTACGCAATCAAAAAAAAAAAAAAAGAATTGAATACTTGACGTTTCTTGAACAGAAAGAATTTTTCAAATTTCATAAATGTTCATTTGTAGATTATTTAAACCTACGAACCTTTGATTTGATGTTAACTCAATAATTAAATCAACGCGCGTTGTTCAACACGATCCATTTTGATACTGAATTCGAACTTATGACGTTATTAATCTTTATTTTTGATACTGAGGACAGTTGAGCTTTTGGACTGTACAATTTATCTCGAAAAAATGCTTGAAATTGGACTTTTAAGTAATTAGAGAGAATCCAAAAGAGCTGATATCAGATCTCATCCTTCCAGAAGGTTTTCTCAAACACAGCTTCGTTTACCATGTGAGATTTTCCAAAAATAAATACAATAATCGGCTATAAAAACTTGTTGTTTGGATTGTCTACCTCAAGTTGTTTAATCTATACTTAACTTTTTTCATGATAAAAAATATTATTAAGGAGCTTTTATATTTTTTCTGGGAATTGTGATCAAATAACTTATAAATCGTGTGAAAAAGAATTAAATATAAAACAAACTGGGTTTTGAATTTATAAAACAATTTGTCCAGGTAAACTTCGAAATATTTAATTTTCAGAATCAGAATCAGATTATTCAAAAGTATGAATAAACAACAACATTACACAAAAAATAAATTCCTTGGAGTTACTAAATCGAATAAAGTTACAATTGATTTTTTAAAAATTAGTTAGAGAAAACTTCGCTTCAATTCGCTAGAGCTTCGCAACAGAAATTTAACTTTTCATAATAACTCTTGTGAATATTTTGTTCATCCCCAAAGAATATCGAGTTTGTGTTTAGTTGTGCCCGTTTCTCCAAGGATAAATTCGAAAGAGAATTCTCTCTTAGTTCAATACGAAATTAGTAGTAATGCAAATACAGTTTTATTATAAAATTTCGTTTCTATTCGTCCAAGGTCAAAGTAAACCAAAGTTTCAAACAAAGGAACTTAGGAATTCATTATAATGATAGGAACGGAATTGGTATCTAGTTAGAAAACTTACTTATGTTTAAGTTTTATACGTGAAGATTAGGTGAATATAGTTTAAGTAATGAAGTAAATTTTAACTGAAAATGTATATATTTATTAAATTTTGATTCGTATATTTATGTACAATTATTTTTCACATTTTCTACACCTTTAACTAAGTAATTTGATATCGCATGTCGTATTCTTTCATCTGATTTCACCATCATAATCATCATCTTATTGATGTTAGAGTTTTGAACTTAATATACCTATACGTACTTGTGTATTTAAAAATACTCACGTACACACCACAATGTTTTATGTTGATGAATATGATTTAAACAAGCTAAATGCTTTTAAGGTAATGAATATCTTTTTTAATAACAAGCACTACACCAATACTGGAAGTAGTTTACAAATCATTTACTTGTATGAATTGTATGTACTCTAACATATTCACCAATTTCACTATGGTAGCTTGATCTGAACTGGGCCTGGAAGTTTGTGCTGTAATGTCTGTGAATGTCCAGTTAAAAAAAAGAAATAGATAATTGAATTAGCAACAAGAGAACTGCAACTACCCGGCTTTGAAGATTTTTGTAGTGATTCTATCATTTAGGTAATATTTTTGGAAAAATGATAAAACAAACTCCAACAACACTTTTTTTTTAATATTTACCTATATATAATGATTGATATAATAGGAGCGTTTGGATGGATTCACATGGGGACCTTAGTAGCTTTGGAGTACCTACCTTATGGAATTGCAAGATGAAGATCATTCAAATGAACTGTGGTATTTCTGCACAATAAATATGTGATAGAAAAGATCCTCGTATTGTTCTGACCCATCTTACTTGTTTTATTCATATTTCTGAAGTAAGAAAATAAAATATTGAGTAATTTTTGTTTGGTTAAATTCTTTAAAGAAAATCTACTCCAATTGTAAAGAATAAGTAACTTGTAGTTTACAATGGATTGATGAAGAATGTTGCCAGTGAGTTGATATTCATTATTTTCATTACTAAAGTGGAGTTTATTACTTCATTCTATCATAATCCTTTTTTTCGTGTTTAAAACTTATCGGATTTATTCCTTAACATATATAGCTGTCATAAAAACTATTATGACAAAAACTTTTTAAAATCTGATACCCAACCCAATTTTACTTAGAAAATTATTGAATTGTTAAACAAGATATTTTCTAAAACGACTCATTTCTTCAATAATTCACTTTATTTTCTTCAATTTTCCTGATTTTCATGTCTCTTCTTATTTTAACTTATGCAAGAAGTTATAACTTCATAACTTTCTCAGTATGTGATGTATCTTAAGTATTCATATTATTACCACAATTCATGTGTTTAAAAAAAAGTAAAGGTGATAGGATGCTTTTGTTTTTTTATAAACATCGCTAGAGTGTAGATTTTCTAACGATATATAATTTGTTTCGATATCTTTTTGTTAACCAGAGTTGTAATTAGAGCATTTCGATGAAATTCCAAGTTGCATGATTTGCGAAATTTATCAGTGCAAAGGTGGAAACAATGTAACGGCTTTTTGTGATGGTTATTGAGCAGCTAGATTTTTTTTCATTCTCGCTCACCCATAATAGCTGTGAAAGTTGTATTGGCAACCCAAATTTTAAGTACAACAGATGTTCTTCATTTATCGAGAACAGATATTAATACATATTTCCATAATGCAGGTGCTACAGCTGCATTTCTTCTAATTTTAATTGATTTATTATTCTTATATCTCGTGATAGATTGGCAAAATAAATATTTTAAAAACCACTTAGCTCAACAACAAAATATTTAATTGCATCAATTTTTTATTTTCAAAACTACCTTAAATCACATATTTCGAAATATTTGTAGTAATGTGAAGAGCCATGATGAGGAAAATGATGCTGAAAAGAAGTAAGAATGCTTATAGTTTGAAACGTAAATGAGAATGATTTCTTTCTGGACTTGAATGGTACAATCATACATAATTTCGAATTGTATAAGTATGAAGAAGAATTGGAAAATGGAGCCGTAGATACCTTCAAACGGTTGATAGGATTGCATAGTGACAAATTGGGAAGTGTCAAATAAGCATTAAGAAAACGAATGACAATATCAATACTGACAATTCCAAATCAGATAATACTTCGAAGTGATAGAAGAAATGAAGATGATAATAGAAAACAAAAGGGGAAATGTGATGATTATTGGATAAAATACGTGAGAACAATTTGTGTGCTGCATTTACTACCACTACCACCACACTCACTATTACACTGTATGACGCTTGTTTCGATGTTCTCTAGTTTCTATGTGTTTTGTATAAAACAAAAGATATTACCGCGTATTTCATATGGTGAGTTGATTGAATTAGTAACTCACTAAAGGCATTGAAAAAATATGGAATTTGATCCATTTGGTCGAAAGATATTAAAAACTATAGGAAAAGGTGATTCATAAGATATCAACTGTTTTTGGTATTTGTAATAACTGCAAATCATCAATGGTTATTTCTTGAAGAAAATACTAGCTATCATTACTCAGACTGAATTAGAACAATTTTGAAATTCAGTGGTAAACTCAATAATTACTCATTTTGTACTGGATATTGTGAACAATTTAAAATTTGTGTATCTCTTAGATAAGCCACAACAAATTGGTATTGTGTGTCACATAACCCTAAAGTGATGAAAATGTTATTTCCGAGTAGATAACCTCAAATATTTGAGAATCCCAAAGTGGAGGGTCATTGTCGTCCCCGATTTGAACTATACGACGATGTATTGATAAGATGGTAGCCTAGACCAGTTCCATGCATAAACAAAATATTGCTTTACCGTAGCAACGAACAATAACTTATTAAAAATCTCAATGTTAAGTTTTACGTCAAAAACATAAACCAGAGTTACGCAATAAATTGAAAGAAAAAATATATCCCATGAAATTGTGAAAATCGAAAAATTTGAGTATCAAGCCATCATCAAGTACCTGTATTTAGAAGCGTTAAGAGGTGAGCAGATTTACGAGGTAAATTTTCCATTGAAGATGATGACCGATCGGGAAGGCCAGCTCCTGTGTCAGTCGTCGAAAATATCGATACAGTTTATGACATGATTTTATCAGACTGTCGAATTGGCTAAAACCCATTGTTACTATGGATGAGACGGGTACATTTCTACAATCCAAAAACAAAGCAACAATGGATGGAAAGGCGACACTCTGGTTTTCCCAGACCTAAGAAGTTTCGTGTCCAAAAATGTGCTGGAAAAGTTCTTGCTCTAGTTTTTTGGGATTGCCATGGAGTAATCATGATTGATTTTTTTAATAAGGGTAGAACAATAACTGGAGATTACTATTCAACGTTACTGACCACACAACTGAAAAAAAGTTCAATGGGTCGTAAATTTTCTCCCAACGAGAAGGTAATAAAAGCTGTGGAGGTCTGGTTGCGCAATAAAACATTTTTACATTGAAATTTTGTTTGGTTCTATAGTAGGCTAAGAATTTTTCAATATATCCTTGTATCACCACAGAATTGCATA
Source organism: Diorhabda sublineata (assembly GCF_026230105.1). Lineage (NCBI taxonomy): Eukaryota > Metazoa > Arthropoda > Insecta > Coleoptera > Chrysomelidae > Diorhabda > Diorhabda sublineata. Next base: position 5,151,303 of record NC_079486.1, read on the forward strand.
ACGCAATAAATAACTAAAAGAATTTCTTGGTTGTCTAGGGTTCTTCTGCTTAAAACGCCGGTTAGAAAGTAAACACTTTTATTACAGAATTTGTGCTTTGCCGTAGGATGGAGTAGAGCGATAATTTCGATCCTACAATCGGCCATCCTGCTCAGAATCCGCCTCGGATTCGTCTCATTCATAACTGACCTATGGATTTATATATTCAGCGCATGTTCTCGTTCGATTGGGTCCCTCGTGATCTCCGATTTTAACAACGTCATATCTATCATTTTCTTTAACATTAACAATTTCCTGAGAATCAAAAAATTTTCTCTTCAATTTTGGATCGGTTGTATATACTTCAAAGGGTGTGGTACTTATGCTTCGCTGATAGGTGGTATTCGAGGCAGTGTGTACTTTGTCAACGTATTTGTACCACTTTCCTGGCTCTTCCAAACTGAGTTTTGTTAAGACTGGTATAAGGGTCCTATTTACCCTTTCCACTTCTCCATTACCGCGTGGGACTCCACAAATTGTTAAAACATGTTTAATATTTTCTTCTCGGCAATATGATTCGAATTTTTCAGAACGCGGATCCTCTGTCAGATATTATCCTTGACGGGCTTCCCAATATTTTACAGTAAGACACCATATCACTTCTTTCGTCGTGGTTGATTATGTTGATTTTATGATGAAGCTTTCCGTCTTTCTTTCCTACAGGACGAGGTGATATATTTTACGCTATTTTTCAAGACCATATGTCACTTCTTTCGTCGTGGTTTATTTTGTTGTGTAAAGCCACACAAATTTGGAAAAGTCATCAACTACCACAGAAATGTGCTGATAATTTTTTTTGTTGATTTCATTGGTCCTAATTGGTCGACGTGATACGTCTCTAGCGGACCTTCTAGCTTTTGTATAGGATGAGGCATTCATTCTTTCTTTCCCTCTTTTTTATTTTATAATATAAGGTATACCGTTATTTTTAATCGTTTCTATTTCATCTTTTAGTCTTGATATGTAAAATTCCTTGTTTACTACTTCTGTTTTTTTCTTTCAAAAATTTCCTATCGCGTGGGCTTTTATTATTATTTTTTAAGTCTGCATGTTCTTTGGAATGACAAGTAATTTTAAACCATTATCGTATTTATACAATATATCATGCTCTAAATAAAAATCTTCATACTCTTCTGTAGTCAAAATCCTTTTTATCGCCATCTGTGTACTTCGTCTATACTCAATTTCATACTGTTCTAGCATCAGGGCCCATAGTGTAACTCCTGTTGTAAGGTCCCTTTTCTCCATGGTTTTTATGAATGCATTACATTCTGTAACTATTTTAAATTTCGTTCCTAGCAAGTAGACTCTGAATTTCTTCACACTTTTAATAATGGCGAGTACTTCGAGCTCACAGCTTGTATACTTCATCTCTGCAGGGGTCGTCTTTCTACTCATGTAGTATATAGGGTGAAGCTTCGAATCGTCACTAGATCGCTGCTAAAAGAATGCTCAATAACCATGTATACCTGAATAGGTATGTAGTTATGATTGGACTTGTTTCTGCTTTTGACTTAAGAAAATTTACTTCACACACTAACGCTAAATATCCATAGGCTTCTACAAGATTTTTGCCAACAAAAACCGTTTCGCAGATTGCACCTCAATTAAGCTTATTCCAAATAATAAATGGTGGTTTCATGTTGTGTCCAAAACGTATTATATAGAAGATGAAATTATAGATGCAACTGGGAGTTGTTTCGGCCAAGGAAATTTCACAATATATCTAGCTTTAGAATTCGCGCTGAAGTAAATCGAATCGAAAAGAGTCTAGTTTTTCAAAATAATGGCAGATGAAAATGAGTGGAATAATTAAGAAAGTCCAAACCAGAATTTCCAAGATTCAACCTCTTGCAGTATACAGCAACGGTCCATATCTCCGATTGAATTGAACCAGGAAAATATAGTTCAAAGACACTGTGTGAAACAAGGTGTATAGAAATGCTTGAAGCCGTGTTGACCTTAATGAAACAGCTTTCCTGCACTTTATTCTGTCGTAAGAATTTTCATTCAGTGTCTTAGTTTTGTCTGTCTGGTAAAAATTGAAAATCAAGTACTAGTCTCCCGATTTTTCCAGATTGATTATCACATTTTCCCAGTCGAAATTTCGTCAATATACTATCACCCTTCTATTATGATGAATATTAATTTTAGAAAATAGTATAATACAACAACCAAATTTTTTGTAATTGTTTAAGTAATTCTTCACTAACGCTGTTTTTGAGAGTCCAAAAATTTCTATTCTTTTTAAGATACGCAACAATATTCTACCCTAATTGTGGCGGAAAAAAATGTTGAGAATCTTTGATTTGTGCATCCAAATTACGCGAAAAAAATTGCTATTTTCAAGTTGTTTTATTGAAAAATAAATAAAATTGATCAGCTTGGACATAGGAAAAATTATCGGCTTGACAGATGAATGAATTTAATCGTATTTATGAAATTTTTGTACCAAATGGAATTGGGCATCAAATTGACGGAAAGGGGCATAAACATATTTGGCTCTGCGGTCAACGAGTTAATTATGGAATTACTCATGTTTATGACGCTTTAAGACAATATAATTGAATTTTTTTTAGGAATCTAAGGAAAAGGCATGAAACTGAATAAATTTGGCATAAATAATGATTTGCATAAAACTAATGAAAAAATAGGATTTTTCAACAAACTTTATTGAGAAAATTAAGAAATTGTTATCAAAAATTAGAACGGAAATTTGAATTCCGACCGAAAATTCCTTTAAAAATTACGACATCTCGATTCAAAAGTATCTTTCTGCTGTTCTCCTTATACTTCGTCCACGTTCTCTTCTTTATCCTCCTCAACTTCTTGCTTCTCCTATTCTTCTTCGTAGTCTTCGTTTGATTGTGACAGTGACAAATTGACAAGTATAAAAGAAGCATTAAGAAAACGAATGGCAATACCAATACTGACAACTCCACATCAGATAATACTTCGAATGGCTAATGAAAATGCTAATAGAAAACAAAATGGGGAAAGTGAATCGAATAATAGAGGTAAATATTTAAATACAATAAATATGTGTAAAAACTTATGGTATACATGTTGAGTGGTTGTTCGTACAATGAATCGACACTGAGAACATACACACAGCTGCCCAAAATTTGTTAACTGAACACATTACAAAAGTAAAAGAAGATAAGAGAATATTCACATTGAGAAATCCAAGACATGTACTACTACTTTTACCACACTTGCTAACACTGTCTGACGCCTGTTTCGATGTTCTCCGTTAGTCTCTATTGTTTTGTAAAAAACAAAAAAATATTACCGAGTATAATTTGATTTAAGATCGTCAGTTGATTGAATTAGTAAACTCACTAAAGGCATTGAACAAAATATGTAATTTGATCCATTTGGACTATTTCTTGAAAGAAAGACTATCATTACTCAGATTGAATTAGAACAACTTCCAGATTCAGTGGTAAGTTCAATAATTACTCATCTTGTACTGGATACTGTGGACAATTTGAATTTTGGTATCTCTTAAATGAATCGAGTGGATAAACTCAAATATTTGAGATCCCTCAAATCCTTTTTGTAGAATATATGTATTGTTTTAATTTTTGTTTCCGCTCTAACTCCTTCATTATCTCGAAGTCGAACAACATTACTAACTAATTAAACCATACGATAGGATTGGGAAATATAAAAAGGTTTTCATAGGTGATGGGATGATTAAAAAATGTTTTTAGGAATTTAAATTTTAAAAATCTGTCCCCAGTTTCATGAATAAATTCAAGGCATTTTTTTTGTAAATTAGTTTTTCCTTGTCCTTGTAAAATGAAGTACCCAATAGGTCCCTTGCTTCGGGTAATTCATCAGTATTCATGTTTGTTTCCTGTTTTTATTTTTTATTGGAACCTCAATATCAGTGACATTATTAGAACATTTTTCTCATTGGTTATAAGAGAGTCTCACTCTTGAAAGCACTTAAAGTTTCAGATGAGTGTAATAATTCAATTTAGGCAAATTTAGATGAAGCGAATCTTTCAGACTGATGTAAAATACAGAATATGCATATTGATGAGTATGATTTGCACAAGTTAAATGCTTTTAAGAGGTTGACAATATCTAATACTAATGAATCACCTCTTCTCAAATAGTAATTACAAAGCCAGATCGATAAGTCCATCACTTTTTGAATTTCCCACTTGTCAACTGAAACGGCAACACTGCACTGTCAATATGCAGTGTTTTTTTATTACTATATTTATACACCAAATAGTTATTTAAACAACTTTTTTTATAAACATTGAATATATTGATTAAATCTGAATTAACTATCTGTCAAAAAAAACTCGCGTGAAGAACAGCAAGGGCACGGAGGTAAAGGTATCAATAGTTTTGGAGCTCAGCAAGATTTGAAATTTTTATAAAAAGATTCATGTATATCTTTCTATTATTTCACTCACCTGAAACTTTAAGTGCTTCTGAAAGTATGAGTAACTCTTGTAACCAACAAGAAAAATGTTCTTATAATGTCATTGGTATTAAGGTTCCAACAAAATTAGAAACTTTGCAGAAATTCTCAGCAATTCTGATTTTGATACACTTATGAAGGCCAAAAATAAAATGAGTATTATGAAAAATAGAGTGACTCTTCGAAGAAAATCTCTCTTCAAATTAAATTCGAAATCTGTGAAGAAATAGGTTTTACGGAAATGATCGATAAATTTGCGACTCAGAAAGCCAGAAAGAATTATTTTATAATTAGGTAATTATAATGATTAGGTACTTAGTCTGTAAACTGTTGAACAGCTCATTGATATACTTTTCGTTGAGTATTGAGTAGGTACTTTTTTATGCAAAGGTGATATTATTGTTTGTTTTTTATTTTGATAAAGACCCCTAGAAGATGCTTGATGCTCTATCTATATTCTCTGGAGGTGTCAGATAGCACCAGGAAGCGTATGGAACAGAAGACGAGGATCTGTAGACATCTCACATAAAGATTGAGTTCCTCGGTACGTATTTACATTAGTTATCTCGAAATCCGGAAAGCCACCATCCGGACTCCGAGAGTCCGTGGAGGATTTCAATACATTTATATAGCTTGTAGACTTTTATTACTTTTTTTTTGGAGAAATCCATTTATTTTTATTAGTATAAAAAAGAAGAAAAATATTTCAAAGTTATAATAAGTATGTTGGATACAAATAATCAATTGTAAAAAACAAAATATTTTTTTGGGGTTATTTTAGGTAAAATTGACATTAACGCGGTCGTATGTCAAATATTGATATAAATTGAAAACCGATATGTCTAGGTTGAGAAAAGAGAAGCGTTGCTTTTGCGATGCAATTAAATCGGGTCCTTTGAGTTATAAACGCAAAATTATGGAAAATTTGAGAAATGAGACACCCGCTACGGATAGTAATACCGATTGTAGTAGCGTTCCAACGAGTTCGAGCGCTCGAGATAATTCCAAACCAACACCCGAAGCTACCAAAGAAGAAAACATCAAACATCGAAGAATGAAGAGATTTAAAATGCAATCGGACGATGTTATTACATCTATTAATTGCGATACATCTGAAGATAATGAATTTTCTTATAAAAAAGACAATGTTAAGGATAAAACTAAGAATAGCGAAAGAATTTTGTTAATTGAAGCACAAAATGTAAATATTCAGAATCATTATTATACAATTTCTTAAATATTATGATTATTTGTATTTACTACCAACTCCGGAAGTTTCTTTTCAAGCCCTTTTCAAGGTAAGTTCATCCTCAAACTTAAGCTTATTTACCAATACTTTCCATTTGTACCTATCCATGGTTATTTTCATTCTCTTTTTTCATTGTTCCTTACATAAATGTAACATAAACTTTTGACTTTAAACAGCCTCTCAAAAAAAATTCACAGCAATTAAATTTGGTGACATAACCTATTTCGTATTTACCAAAATTTTAAAAAAACAGACTAAAAAAATATTTTTCGTATGGATGTTTGATACAGTGATCTCAATTTGTAGAAAAATCTCCGCGCGCGATTTCCAAGACTGTTGTGTCAGAAATATACCTGATCACAAAACTGAGTTTTCCAACTATTATATGTTAATAATCATATCGGAGCTGTTATAAAACGACGACGCGCAGTCATTACCATTTTTAAATTATTCAATCAAAAAAAAAAGAATTAAATAATTGACGTTCCTTGAACAGAAAGGATTTTTCGAATTTCAAAAATGTTCATTTGTAGATTATTTATACCTACGAACTTTTGATTTGAGGTTAACTCAATAATTAAATCGCGAGTTGTTCAACACCATCCATTTTGATACTGAATTCGAGCTTATGACGTTGTTAATCTTTATTTTTGATTCTGGGGAGAGTTGAGCTTTTGGACTGTACAATTTATCTCGAAACAATGCTTGAAATTGGACTTTTAATTAATTAGAGAGAATCCAAAAGAGTTGATATCAGATCTCATCCTTTCAGAAAGCTTTCTCAAACACAGCTTCGTTTACCATGTGAGTTTTTTCCAAAAATAAATACAATAAACGGCTATAAAAACTTGTTTGGATGGTCTACCACAAGTTGTTTGAACTTTAATTAACTTGTTTCACGATGAAAAATATTATTAAAGAGCTTTTATATTTTTTCTGGGAATTGTGATCAAATAACTTATAATCGTGCGAAAACGAATTAATAAAATCAAACTGAGTTTTGAATTTATAAAACTATTCGTGCCATAACGAAAATCTCAAAAGATAATTAAAGCTTCCCTGCGAACTGAATAGTAAATAACTTGTCCAGGTAAACATGGAAATATTTAATTTTCTGAATCAGTTGATTATTCAAAAGTATGAATAAACAACATTACACAAAAAATAAATTCCTTGGAGTTACTAAATCGAATAAAGTTACAATTGATTTTTTAAAAATTAGTTAGAGAAATCTTTGTAAGTAAATAAATGAAGTTTCCGTTTCCGTTTTTTGATTTATTATTGGAATGAATTTTACATTTAACGAATAGCACTTGTCAAATCGTTAAGCAAAAAAAGCGGGCATTTCAATTCGCTAAAGCGTCGTAACAGTAACAGTAACAGTAATTTAACATTTCATAATAACCCTTGTGAATATTTTGTTCATCCCCAAAGAATATCAAGTTTCTGTGTAGTTTTGCCCGTTTCTCCAAAAATAAATTCGAAAGAGAATTTTCTCCTGTTTCAATACGAAATTACTTGTAATGCAAATTCAGTTTTATTATAAAATTTCGTTTCTATTCACGGGTATTATAACAAATTTTAATCTCAAGACTTCCTCGAGGAGCCCCATATTCAAAGCATCTTATTGTTTCCCACATGGGATTTTACGATGGGTCCAGTATAGGCCCAGTCTTGGACCAAGTGTCCTAAACTTGGTGGGACTGTGATTCAAACCTGGTTGGGCTAACGTATAACTATCATTTATGTATCCCAATAAAGTTGGGCTAAAGTATAACTATCAGTTATGTATCCCAATGAAGTTGAGTTAAAGTATAACTATCATTTATGTATCCCAATAAAGTTGGGCTAAAGTATAACTATCATTTATGTATCCCAATAAAGTTGGGCTAAAGTATAACTATAATTTATGTATCCCAATAAAGTTGGGCTAAAGTATAACTATCATTTATCTATCCCAATAAAGTTGCTCTAACGTTTAAAATAAAGTTTGTTTTGAGAGTTATTCACTACGCATAACGTATTGTGGTGTTTTATTCTAATATGATTGGAGGATTTTAGTGGGGAGTATGGGACACTCAAAATGTTTTATTTTCATTGGTTGTTGTTGATTTATCTATGTCAAACGATTTGACCATACATTCGTCCTTTTTTTTATTTCGTTTAACTTATTTTCTTTTTTATTTAATTAATGAGTCTTTCTCGTGCATTTTCAGTTTGTGGTTTAACGAAATGGGTTATGTAGATATTTTTTTTTGTGGATCATCGTCATCGGAAAACCGTAAATTGGCCGCATTACAACGAGGTCCCGTATCAACTTCCAAACCTTTCCGGTTTTATCGTAAGATATATGGAATATACGTCAGAACTTTTTTTTATATCTTTCAATCTGGACTCGAAGAATATGTTGTATGAGAGGAATTTATATAAAACGACGATTGTTATAATGATAATTCACTGAAATGTTTGACTTCAGTTTTTGTAGACGACAACATGGTTATATAAACGCGAATCCATCAGTGTATTTGTGAATGTTGTCGATTTAGCTGAGGAAGCTGTACAAAGTCTTTTTCAAGATCAAAAATCGATAGTGATTCTACGAGGTCCAAATTCGATCAACTTTATCCAACAAAATCCGCACCTAGAGCAGTTTCTCCAAGACTTATTCGACAGGTAAAGGCTAAGGGGATTACTATTAATGGAGAAGTGCAATTCCGAGAAATCAGCTACCAAGGCACGTCTTTCCCGAACAGAACTTCAAGATCAACAAGGGTTCATCTTTTTCTTCTCGCATTTTACATAAGATGAGATTCGACTTTAGAAACTTTGTTTTTCAAAAAGCAAACCAAAATTTGACTTCGGGAGTTGCCATTTCGATAAAAAACAAAATTCGTCCTTAGAAACTTTGTTTTTCGAAAACAAAAAAATATTGTCACAAGAGACTTCTTTTGCAATTAGAAACCAAATTTTATTTATAGAAACTTTATTTTTCAAAACAAACCAAAATTGGTCTTCAGAAACTTTGTTTTTCAAAAATAAACCGACATTTGGTTTTCAGAACTGTCGTATTCGAAAAAACAAATGAAATTTGTTTATAGAAACCGTTTTTTCGAAAAATTAATTGTCAATTATCATAAAAAAATGTTGGTGGATTTCTAGGAACCAGAAATACATAACCTATAAGGAAAATATGATCCGAGATTATTTTATATATCAAACAATACATGTGAACGTCCATTTGCAAAATAGTATTTTCACAATGCCTTTCAGATTTGATATTGCTACTTTTATTGAGTCCGCAGTATTTTATGAACATTATTATGTAAGACAATTGTACGAAAAAAGAACATAACTGAAAATTCCTATTTCAGTTCATTTCAAAAATATGACGATGAATGTACACTTTCTGTTCATTTAAATAGTTGAAATAGAATACAATTCCTGAGACAGATTTTAGAAATTTTTCAGCTGTGTTAATTGACTTAATATTTATTGCCAGTGTACCAATATTAAGTACATCGCTTGTTCACTCTGGCGACGGTACCTAGATGAGTTGCTAGTTTTTTGATAGACCAGCAAGTTCCAATTTGGCAATAATGACATTTCACATTTCATTTAACTGAGAGGGCATTAAGTACATTTTCACTTCAACAGAACTCATTGAATTATCTCATAATGACAGTGACATCAGGTAGGAACTCTGATTTACGCAGGAAAAATGTAAGCTATACAATGAAATAGATATTTTCCTAACAAGTGCGGAAAGTGATACTTTTTGGCGGTAGTGTCTATAGAATCGTGCTTAGTTTGGCGTCTGGCGGGCGGGGGGCGCTAGTGTGTATAGAAATTGAACACAAATAGAATTTTTATTTAGTTCAACTTGCTGCCGCTATGTACTTTCAGTTCGACTATTCTTTGCTAGATGGCGCCAGTTCGTGTTTTAATTTGGCGTTTGGCCGGCAGAGGGCGCTAGTGTCTATAGAATCGTGTCTAGTTTGGCGTCTGACCGGCAGGAGGAGCTGGTGTGTATAGAAATCAAACACAAATAGTATTTTTATCAAGATCAATTTGCAGCCGCTAGGTACTTCCAGTTTGACCATTCCTCGCTAGATGGCGTAAGTTCATGTTTGGTTAGTTTGGCGATTGGTCAATAGAATCGTGTTTAATTTGACGTTTGGTAGCGGGAGGCGCTAGTGTCTATGGAATCTTGTTTAACTGGGCGTCTAACCGGCAGCGGGCGCTACTGTCTATGGAATCTTGTTTACTTTGTCGTTTGGCCGGCAGAGGGTGCTAGTGTCTGTAGAATCGTGTTTAGTTTGGCGTCTGGCCGGTAGGGGGCGCTAGTGTCCATAGAATGGTGTTTGAGTTTGGCGATTGGTCGACAGAGATTGATAGTGCCTATAGAATCGTGCCTAATTTGGTGTTTGGGTAGCGTGAGGCGCAAGTGTCTAGGGAATCTTGTTTAGTTTGGCGTCTAACCAGCAGGGGGCGCTACTGCCAATGGAATCGTGTTTAATTTGGCGTTTGGCCGGCGGAAGGCACTTGTGTCTATGGAACCGTGTTTAGTTTGGGGTTTGGCCGGCAGAGGTCGCTGGTGTCTACAGAATCGTAATTAATTTGGCGTTTTGCTAGCGAGAGGCGCTTTTGTTTATGGAACCGTGTTTAATTTGGCGTCTGCCGGTAGGGGGCGCTAGTGTCTATAGAATCGTGTTTTAGTTTGGCGATTTGTTGAAATAGACTGATATGTCTATTGAATCGTTTTTAATTTGACTTTTGGCTAGCGGGAGGCGCCAGTGTCTATGGGAACTTGTTTACTTTGGCGTGTGGCCCGCTGGGGGCGCTACTGTCTATGGATTCTTGTTTAGTTTGTCGTTTGGCCGTCAGAGGATGCTAGTGTCTGTAGAATCGTGTTTAGTTTGGCATCTGGCCGGTAGGGGGCGCTAGTGTCCATTAGTTTGGCGATTGGTCGACAGGGATTGATAGTGTCTATAGAATCGTGTTTAATTTGGCGTTTGGATAGCGGAAGGCGCTAGTGTCTATGGAATCTTGTTTAGCTGGGCGTCTAACCGGCAGCGGGAGCTTGTGTCTATGGAATCGTGTTTAATTTGGCGTTTGTCTGGCGGCAGGGACTTGGGTCTACGAAACCGTGTATAGTTTGGCGTCTGGCCGGCAGGAGGCGCTAGTGTCTATAGAATTGTATTTAATTTGGCATCTGGCCGGCAAGGGGCGCTAGTGTCTTTGGAATCGTGTTTAGTTTGGCGTCTGTCAGCAGAGGGCGCTGGTATCTATAGATTCGTGTTTAGTTTGGCGTTTGGCCGGCAGGGAGAGCTACTGTCTATGAAACCGTGTTTAGTTTGCCGTCTGGACGTCTGGGGGCGCTAGTATGTATAGAAATTAAACACAAATAGTATTTTTATTTAGTTCAACTTGCTGCCGCTATGTACTTTCAGTTCGACTATTCTTTGCTAGGTTGACTTCATTATCCTAATTGGTCGACGTGATAGTTCTCTAGCGGATCTTTCAGCTTTTGTATAGGATGAAGTGCTCATTCTTTCTTTCCTTCTTTTTTATTCTATAATTTACAAGGAATGCAGTTATTTTTAATCGTTTCTATTTTGTCTTTTAGTCTTGGTATGTAAAATTCCTTGTTTACTATTTCTTCTGTTTTTTTCTTTCTAAAATTTCCTATCTCGTGAATTTTTATTATTATTTTTTGTTCTTTGTTGTTCATGTTCTTTGGAATGACAAGTAATTTTAATCCATTATCGTGTTTATACAATAAATCATGCTCTAAATAAAAAACTTCATACTCTTCTGTAGTCAATATCCTTTTTATCGCCATTTGAGTACCTCGGTTCGGCCATCCTATTTTCTCACTAGTCCAATAGGACTAGCGAAATCCGAAAAACTCTGATTATTACATCTTTTAACCATTCCTCTATCTGTCTATATACTTCTTCTTTTTCGGGTGCCGATAGTCTTCTTGGTCGCTGATAAATCGGTTCTTCGCTTTTCAGTACAATTTTCACCTCAATATTCATTGACTTCGCTTTTACAGCAAAGGAAAAACCAAATTATCCTCAAAAATGTCCGTTACAATCAATACAATATAAAATTATTCACCTTAGCTACAGAAAATATTTTGTAATTCAGATAAACTAATTGAATTTCGATAATTATAGTTTGTACAAATGTATTCTGCTCTTTTTTTTTAAATAAGTATTGTTAGAATGTATCTAAAAAAAATTTGCAGCCTTCCGCCACTGATCACTAGTTCGTGGACTTCGAAAAATACTTCTCACATCAGGCTTCCTCCAGATATAAACTGGCAATTTCACTTATTTCCGGTTCCAGTAACCTCGAGTAGATCAGCTCGGAATATGAACAGAGTAGTCTTCTTTAAATTAGCAGATTTCTCGTAACACTTTATTTTACAATGTTCTGCTATTGCGTCTAGCTCCAAAGACCATTTTAACCACTGAAAGTCTATTAGAAGAGCAATCACAAAGTGAATGTAGTGGAAAAGCCAGTCCTTCATCAAGTGGATTTGAGGATAACTTTGTGAATGAAGAGGTAAGATGAAAATACCAATTTTTAATATAATAAGTTCTAAATTTGTCTGTAGGAAAATGTTGCATCTGGTGATCTGATAGAAAAAACCAATCGCGATCAAGTAGAATATACGGATACAGAAAAAAATAGCAGAATAAATAATAAATGAAATTGAGTCGATGAGATCCGGGTATTTAAATTTCCATAGATAGTGAATACTCATATCATTATATTTGTAATTTGGATTGTAAATAAAGTGAATTTGACTTATATTTTGGATTGATTGATGTCTTATACCTTTTTATTTTCAAACTAAAACTATTTAGATGATGTTTCTGTTTGCCATTGAATAGTAGAATTTTTCAGAAAATGGGAAAGTTTTGAAATTAAGAAAAGTTACTTCACACACTGAGCTAAATATCCATAGATTTCTTCAAGATTTTTGCCAACAAAAACCGTTTCGCAGATTGCACCTCAATTAAGCTTATTCCAATTATTAAATGGTGGTTTCATGTTGTGTCCAAAACGTATTATATAGAAGATGAAATTATAGATGCAACTGGAAGTTGTTTCGGCCAAGGGAACTTCACAGAGTATCTAGCTTCAGAATTTGCGTCGAAGTAATCGAATCGAAAAGAGTCTGGAGTTTTTCACAATAATGGCAGATGAAAATGAGTGGAATAATTAAGAAAGTCCAAACCAAAATTTCCAAGATTTAACGTCTTGTAATATACAGCAACTGTCCATATCTCCGATTGAATTGAGCCAGGTGAATATAGTTCAAAGTCAAAGGTGTATAGAAATGCTCGAAGCTGTGTTGACCTTAATGAAACAACTTCCTGCACTCCACGCTCTTCTAGAAGCTCTTGATAGTTCAACTGAAGGTAGAGGAAGTAATGAATGTGCTTTCCTGCACTCTAGTCTCTCGTAAAAGTTTTCATTCAGTGTCTTAGTTCTGTCTGAGAAAATTGGAATAACTTCACCTTCAACTCCAAGCAGAGTACATGGATGTGCACATAGCTTCTCAACTCAGAAACAGAAAATTCATGAAAAACGAGTCAACATTTGTCCATACTTTTATCCGTTACATCTACAACTTTTCTTGAAATAGGGTGTCCAGTAAAAATTGAAAATCAAGTACTCGTCTCCTCCCGATTTTTCCAGGTTGGTTTTCACATTTTCCCAGTCGAAATTTCGTTAATTTCCTATCACCCTTCTATTATGATGAATATTAATTTTAGAAAATACAAGTATAATACAACAACGAAATTTTTTTAGTTTAAGTAATTCTTCGCTCACTGCTGTTTTGAGAGTCTCCAAAAATTTTTATTGAAAAATAAATAAAATTGATTGACTTGGACATAAGAAAGATTATCGGCTTGATAGTTAACGTGTTGACAGTTCAACTATGAGTTTAGTCATATTTATGAAATTTTTGTGCCAAATGGAATTGGGCATCAAATTGACGGAAAGGGGCATAAACATGTTTGGCTCTGCGGTCACCGTATTAATCATGGAATTACTCGTATTTATGACGCTTTAAGACAATATAATTGAATTTTTCTTTGAAATTTAAGGAAAAGGCATGAAAATGATAAAATTTGGCATAATGATTTGCATAGAACTAATGAGAAAATAGAATTTTTCAACAAACTTTATTGAGAAAATTACTAATTTTTATCAAAAATTAGAACGGAAATTTGAATTCCGACAGAAATTTTTTTTAAAAATCACGACACCGCCAATCAAAAATATCTTTCTGCTATTCTCCTTATACTTCGTCCTCCTTCTCTTCTTCATACTCCTCTACTTCTTCTTCGTAGTCTTCGTTTGATTGGATTGCACAGTGACAAATTGACAAGTGTAAAAGGAGCATTAAGAAAAAAAATGGCAATACCAATACTGACAACTCCACATCAGATAATATTTCGAAAGGCTAATGAAGATGCTAATAGAAAACAAAATGGGGAAAGACTGAAGACAGCGAACCGAGGAGAACTCGTTAGGCGCTACATGCTTTTCCTTGGTTCAATAGGCAGGAAGTGAAAAAATTAATAGAAAACTACAAACCACTCAAAGCGAAGACAACGAATATTGAGGTGAAAATTGTACTGAAAAGCGAAGAACCGATTTATCAGCGACCAAGAAGACTATCGGCACCAAAAAAAGAAGAAGTAGATAGATAGATAGAGGAATGGTTAAAAGATGTAATAATCAAACAGAGTTTTTCGGATTTCGCTAGTCCTACTGGACTAGTGAGAAAAAAGGATGGAGGTACTCAAATGGCGATAAAAAGGATATTGACTACAGAAGAGTATGAAGATTTTTATTTTGAGCATGATATATTGTATAAATACGATAATGGATTAAAATTACTTGTCATTCCAAACAACATGAACAAAGAACAAAAAATAATAATAAAAGTTCACGAGATAGGAAATTTTTGAAAGAAAAAAACAGAAGAAATAGTAAACAAGGAATTTTACATACCAAGACTAAAAGACAAAATAGAAACAATTAAAAATAACTGTATACCTTGTAAATTATAGAATAAAAAAGAAGGAAAGAAAGAATGAGTGCTTCATCCTATACAAAAGCTAGAAGGTCCGTTAGAGACGTATCACGTCGACCAATTAGGACCAATGAAGTCAACAAAAAAAATATCAGTACATTTTTGTGGTAGTTGATGACTTTTCCAAATTTGTGTGGCTTTACCCAACAAAATAAACCACCACGAAAGAAGTGACATGTTGTCTTGAAAAATAGCGTAAAATATATCACCTCGTCCTGCAGGAAAGAAAGAAGGAATGTTTCATCATAAAATCAACAAAATCAACCACGACGAAAGAAGTGATATGTTGTCAGCGTAAAATATTTGGAAGCCCGTCAAGGATAATATCTGACAGAGGATCAGCGTTCCGTTCTGAAAAATTCGAATCATATTGTCGAGAAGAAAATATTGAACATGTGTTAACAACTTGTGAAATCCCACGAGGTAATGGAAAAGTGGAAAGGGTAAATAGGACCCTTATACCAGTCTTAACAAAACTTAGCAGCCGCAAGTTGAACTAAGTAAAAATTCTATTTGTGTTTAATTTCTATACACACTAGCTGCTGGCCAGACCACAAACTAGACATGATTATGTAGACACTACCGCCCTCGGCCGGCCAAACGTCAAATATAAACACGAACTGGCGCCATCTAGCAAAGAATAGTCGAACTGAAAGTACATAGCGGCAGCAAGTTGAACTAAATAAAAATTCTATTTGTGTTCAATTTCTATACACACTAGCGCCCCCCGCCCGCCAGACTAAACACGCTTTCATAGACAGTAGCTCTCCCTGCCGGCCAGACGCCAAACT
This sequence comes from Diorhabda sublineata, assembly GCF_026230105.1. NCBI lineage: Eukaryota > Metazoa > Arthropoda > Insecta > Coleoptera > Chrysomelidae > Diorhabda > Diorhabda sublineata. The sequence goes on from NC_079486.1 coordinate 5,166,950, forward strand.
TAACACGATTCCTTAGACACTAGCGCCTCTCGCAAGCAAAATGCCAAATTAAATACGATTCTGTGGACATTAGAGACCTCTGCCGGCCAAACACCAAACTAAACACGAATCTATAGACACCAGCGCCCCCTGCCGACCAGGCGCCAAACTAAATACGATTTTAAAGACACAAGCGCCCCTTGCCGGCCAGATGCCAAATTAAATACGATTCTATAGACTCTAGCGCCTCCCGCTGACCAGACGCCAAACTATACACGGTTTCATAGACCCAAGCCCCTGCCGCAAGACAAACGCCACATTAAACACGATTCCATAGACAAAAGCGTCCGCTGCCGGTTAGACGCCCAGTTAAACAAGATTCCATAGACACTAGCACCTCCCACTATCCAAAGGCCAAATTAAACACGATTCTATAGACACTATCAATCTCTGTCGACCAATCGCCAAACTAAAACACCATTCTATGGACACTAGCGCCCCCCGCCCGCCAGATGCCAAACTAAACACGATTCTACAGACACTAGCCCCTGCCGGACAAACGACAAACTAAACAAGAATCCATAGACAGTAGCGCCTCCCGCTAGCCAAACGCTAAATTAAAAACGATTCTATAGATACTAGCGCCCCCTGCCGGTCAAAGGCCAAAATAAACACGATTCCATGGACAGTAGCGCCCCCAGCGCTAAACTAAACAAGTTCCCATAGACACTGGCGCCTCCCGCTATCCAAAAGTCAAATTAAACACGATTCTATAGACATATAAATCTATTTCATCAAATCGCCAAACTAAAACACGATTCTATAGACACTAGCGCCTTCTACCGGCCAAACGCCAAATTAGACACGGTTACATAAACAAAAGCGCCTCTCGCTAGCAAAACGCCAAATTAAATACGATTCTGTAGACACCAGCGACCTCTGCCGGCCAGACGCCAAACTAAACAAGATTCCATAGACACTAGCGGCTCCTGCTAGCCAAACGTAAATTAATCACGATTCTATTGACCGATCGCCAAACTAACCAAACACGAACTTACGCCATCTGGCGAGTATTAGTCAAACTGGAAGTACCTAGCGGCTGCAAGTTGATCTTGATAAAAATACTATTTGTGTTTGATTTCTATACACACCAGCTCCTCCTGCCGGTCAGACGCCAAATTAGAGACGATTCTATACACACAACCGCCCTCTGCGGCCAAACGATAAACTAAAATACGAACTAGCGCCATCTAGCGAGGAATAGTCGAATTGAAAGTACTTTGCGGCCGCAAGTTAAACTAAATAAAAATTCTCTTTGTGTTTAATTTCTACACACTAGCGCCTCCCGCCAATTAGACACCAAACTAAATACGGTTCCATAGACGCCAAACTAAACAAGGTTCCGTAGACACAAGCGCCTCTTGCCGGTCAAACTCCAAATTAAATACGATTCCATAGACAGTTGCGCCCCTGCCGGCCAGACGCCAAACTAAACACGGTTCCATAGACACTAGCGCCCCCTGCTGGCCAGATGCCAAATTAAATTCAATTCTATAGACACTAGCGTCTCCACCTCCACCAGCCAGATATTGTCATTCGTTTTCTTAATGCTTATTTGACACTTCTCAATTTGTCACTATGCAATCCAATCAACCGTTTATTCTATAATCATATCCATTCAGATTTGAGATCATTATTGAAGGTATCTACGGCTTCATTTTCTACGTTTCAAACGATAAGCATTCTTACTTCTTTTCAGCATCATTTTCCTCATCATGGCTCTTCACATTACTACAAATATTTCGAAATATGTGATTTAAGGTAATTTTCAAAATAATAATTTTTTCTTGAGCTAAGTGGTTTTTAAAATATTTATTTTGCCAATCTATTACGAGATTTAAGTATATTAAATAAATCATTGAAATTTAGATAAAATTTATCTGTAGTACCTGCATTATGGAAATATGTATTAATATCTGTTCTCGATAAATAAAGAGGAACAGCTGCTCAATAACCATCAAAAAGCCGTTACATTGTTTCCACCCTTACACTGATAAATTTCGCAAATCATGCAATTTGGAATTTCGAAGAAATGGTCCAATTACAGCTCTGGTTAGCAAAAAGATATCGAAAAAAATTATATATCATTAGAAAATCTAGACTCTAGCGATGTTTATAAAAAAACAAAAGCTTCCTAGCACCTTTACTTTTTTATAAACGCATGAATTGTAATAATATGAATATTTACATATAATACATACTGTGAAAGTTATGAAGTTATAACTTCTTGCATAAGTTAAAATAAGAAGAGACATGAAAATCAGGAAAATTGAAGAAAATAAAGTGAATTATTGAAGAAATGAGTCGTTTTAGAAAATATCTTGTTTAACAATTCAAAAATTTTCTAAGTAAAATTGGGTTGGATATCAGATTTTAAAAAGTTTTTGTCATAATAGTACAGCAAGTCAGCAATGTAAAAAATGAGATCAGGAGTTGTTATGACAGCTATATACGATAAGGAATCAATCTGATGAGTTTTAAACACGAAAAAAAAAAGGATTATGATAGAGTGGAGTGATAAACTCCACTTTAGTTATGAAAATAATGAATTTGATCTTCTGCTTCAGAAGATAATCTATAAAAAATACATCGAGGGAAAAAGAAGACATGTACCAACAAAATTAAAAGGAGTAACAGAAAGAGGCATATGCAAAATTATACTTATCTACAGTTATTCTATATATCTCGTAACAGTAAAGAATGACAGAGAGTTGAAAAGCTAAGAGCAAATGTGCGAAAACATTTAGAAATATGGTCCCCTCAAAATTCTTTAAACATATAATTAATAAAAAATAGATACCTTCCATAGGACAGCTGTAAGCCTACATTTTGATGTTTAGGACTTGTTTTGAAAAGAATACTGTTCCCTTTTCGTTCTCTCAACGTTTTTGCTTCCATTAGAATGACTTGATAACAATATACTTTCAACTGGTTGTTGAGAAGCTAAAAAAATGAAACAAAAGTATGTGGGTATGTATCAGTAGAAATGGCATTACCTCACCCAATTCAAACAAACATGTTTCTTCAATATTCAACAACTCTAAAAATACCTTTGACATTGAGTGCAATAAACCATTAAGTCGCATTACAATGTATTCGCTAAGCTAAATTTACACTCAACTAAGTCATATGCATAGAGGACTTTTCAGGAAAATTCTTCATTACTCATTCAGTTTCATTGGCAGATATAGTGTTGAATTTGTACAAAGTGATGAAATTGTAAGTGACTTGAAAGTTCTTATTCAAAAACTGGTAAGACAATAATTTGGAATAATGATGGAAACATGACATTGCTAAAGTTATTTTTTCAGACTAGTTTGAGATTTTCAAAGGAAGTCACCTAAAATACTTAACAAAATATATGATTTAATATCGAATATTGATGAGCAACTACTAATTATTTTGATTAAGAGTAAATTTATTAGAAAAATATTGTAAACTACAAGTTACTTATTCTTCACAATTGGGGTGGAGTCTCTTTCAATCAAACCAATCAAAAATTACTCAATATTTTATTTTCTTACTTCAGAAATATGAATAAAACAAGTAAGATGTGTCAGAACAATACGAGGATCTTTTCTATCATTTATTTATTGTGCAGAAATACCACAGTTCATTTGAATGATCTTTATCTTGCAATTCCATAAGGTAGGTACTCCAAAACTACTAAAGGTCTCCATGTGAATCCATCCAAACGCTCCTATTATATCAATCATTATATATAGGTAAATATTTAAAAAAAATGTGTTGTTGGGAATTGTTTTATCAAATTTCCAAAAATATTTCCTAAATGATAGAATCACTGCAAAAATTTCAAAGCCGGGTAGATGCGGTTCTCTTGTTCCTACTTCAATAATCTAATTCTTTTTTTGTAACTGGACATTCACAGACGTTACAATACAAATTTCCAGGCCCAGTTCAGATCAAGCTACCATAGTGAAATTAGTAAATATGTTAGAGTACATACAATTCTTTTTTATTAGAGGCCATTTTGGTAAATGAGAAATCACGCTCCTTTACCTAAAAATAAATTATTTGTAAACTACTTCCAGTATTGGTGTAGTACCTATACTATATTCAAACACTTGCCAACACCTTAAAACCATTTAGCTTGTTTAAATCATATTCATCAACTTAAAACATTGTGGTGTGTACGTGAGTATTTTTAAATACACAAGTACGTATAGGTATATTAAGTTCAAAACTCTGACATCAATAAGATGATGATTATGATGGCAAAATCAGATAAAAGAATACGACATGCAATATCAAATTACTTAGTTAAAGGTGTAGAAAATGTGAAAAATAATTGTACATACCTACTAAAAGAATCAAAATTTTAAAAATTTATACATTTTCAGTCGAAATTTACTTCATTACATAAACTACATTCACTTAATCTTCACGTATAAAACTTAAACATAAGTAAGTTTTCCAACTAAATACCAATTCCGTTCCTAACATTATAATGAATTCCGAAGTTCCTTTGTTTGAAACTTTGGTTTACTTTGACCTTGGACGAATAAAAAAGATTAACCCAGCTGGCATGTTTGAATATAACTGAAGCCAACTTCAGTAAACCTCAATGTTGTCAAATTTTACAATTTATTTGTTTATTATCTGGATGCATGTTACGTTTCAAAAATATTTATTTATACATAGTAATATTATTAAAAACCAATAAGAATGTGGCTCTAGTTCTCACTAAATTTGGTTAATGGACAATATTTCCCACAATTGATCTAAACAAAGATCAGGAAAATTATTTTGGCGAGAATTGTTGTTATTTGTTACACAGCAGTGTTGATTAAAATCAATCTAGGTCTTTATATACATTTTATTTACATCTTCATATATATACCTCATCTATCACTTATATCTTATAAAACCAATCATGTGCTAAAAACCCGGTAAAACCATATATTCACTTAACCTTAATTTTCTCAATAATAATCAACTACAAAAACAAAACTATGTACATAGAACATTAAACTACTATTTCTACAAATCAAGCGCCATCTCTATAAGAAAGCATTAACTTAAAATAACTCCTAACGATTTCTATTATAACACCCTCTCTTAATGCGCATCTTATAGAGTCTATAAATTAATATACAATCATATTCAAAATATCACCTATATTACATGAAATTAACAAATAAAATAAAATTAACCCTCTCTCGTTTCAAAACCTAATTGTTTACAATTTGAGTAAAATTGTGGTTTTTGCAATCCTTTTGTTGATAAGTCTGCTAACTGACATTTTGTATTTATATATTCAAGGACAATACAATCATTTTTTACATTCTCATGAATAAAGTTATATTTTATGTCTATGTGTTTGACACGTTTATTATTCTCAGGATTTTTAACAAGTGCAATACAACCCTGATTATCTTCAAATACTTTGAAAACATTAATAACGTACCCCGACACTGATCTTCTGTCATTCACGTCTCCTGCCCAATCCGAATCTACATAACAGCTCAATGGTAATTCATTTATTCTCCTTTCATACTTTAATCTTGCCTTTAATGTTCCTTTTAAATATCTTAACAGCCTTTTTAGTCCAATCCAAATTTCTTCTGAATTTCTTTCTTGAAATCTACTAAAGTAGTTTACTGTGAAACTGATGTCTGGTCTTGACCCTAACATTAAAAACATCAAACACCCAATCAATTATCTTACTGGCTTGTTTCCATTTGTATCATTTTTGTTTAGATCTATTCTAAATTTTGGGTCTATTGGAGTTGAACATGGTTTAAAATTTTCAAAATTAAACCTTTTCAAAATTCCCTGTAAATATCTTTCTTGATTTATTTCCAAAATTCCTTTATCTCTGTCATAACAAATTTCTAAACCTATAAAATTTTTTAACTCACCTTTGTCCTTAAACTCGAAATTATTCATTAATTAATTTTTCCATTTATTAATTATTGTTAAATTTGTTCCACACAATATAATATCATCCACATAAAGTAATAAGTAAATTACATATTCTCCAGTCTTTTTATAGTACAAGCAGTAATCAGTTTCAGATCTACAAAATTCTAAGTTTATTAAAAAACTATTTATCATGTTGTTCCAGCATTTAGATGCTTGTTTTAAGCTATAAAGGGATTTATTTAGTTTTAATATTTTGCCTGGTTTACATTTTACTCCTTCTGGTGGATAGATATATATATTCTCTTTCAATTCGCCAATTAAGAATGCGGTTTTCACATCCAACTGTTGATAATAAAATTTAAATTGTAGACCCACTGACAATAATGTCCTTATTGTAGTCATCTTTGCCACGGGTGAGTAAATTTCATCATAATCAAAAGATTCCTTCTGCACAAAACCTTTATATTTGTCACTTATTTGTTCTTCTAAAGGCTTCTTAGCAAATACCCACTTTGTACTTAGTATTTCTGCATTCTTGGGCATTGGTGCTTCTATTCAAGTTTTATTTTTCTCTATTGAACTTATTTCTCTTTTCATCACTTCCATCCATAAGTCCTTGTCTCTTTTATCAGTCAAGTCTTCCACTGTTTCGGGTACATTCTCAACATATGACATTGCGTCAAAGGCCATATACATTTCAAACTCATTATATCTGTTAGGTTTTCGCCTGGTTCGTTTTTCTTGTATTTCTTGTCCTCTGTCTTGTAAATCATCTTCTTGTAATACCTGTATCTCTTCTTGTATTTGTTTTACTTCTTCTTGTTCATCGTCACTTTCTTCTATTATTGCATTTTTGCTATCAAGTTTTCCATTTTCCTTCAACTCCATTCCTTCATTTTTAAAATAAAATTCGCTCTCATTAAACATTACATCTCTTGCAATGACTACTTTCTGTTCCATGATATCCCATAATCTGTACCCTGTCATTGTGTATCCAATCATCATACACTTCTTCGCTTTAGAATCAAATTTTTTTCTAAATTGTTTTGGAATGTGGCAATATGCTATAGATCCAAAAACTCTTAAATTACTAATGTCCGGTTTCTTCCCATTCCATATTTCAGCCGGAGTAACTTGTAAAGCACTACTTGGGCTTCTATTTAGAACGTATGCTGCTACTCGAACTGCTTCGCTCCAAAATTCTTTAGGAATATTAGCGTCTTGCATCATGGTTCTTGCTTAGTACACCAAGCTTCTATTAAAGCGTTCTGCCTTACCATTTTGTTCAGGACTGTAAGGTGTTGTATAGTCAATAAATGTCCCATTCTCCCTGCAAAATTGCTTTATTTCATTTGTGATGTATTCCCTTCCATTGTCACATCTCAATGTAGCTAATTTTAAATTAAACTTAGCCTGAACCGTTCTCACATATTCTCCGAAACATTCATACACTCCACTCTTAGCTCTTATTACATAAACGTAAACAAAATTTGAATAGTCATCTATAAAAGTTACAAAGTACTTGCCTTGTTCGTGACTAATTGGAGTTATTGGTCCTGCAACATCTGTGTGCACTATCTCAAGTAATCGTTTAGCTCTTGTGCGCGTTCCAAAATTCAACCTGGTCATTTTACCCTTTACGCAAGATTCACAAAAATCAACTTTACCTATTTTGAGATTTTTTATACCAGTTACCAAATTATTTTTAATTAATTTCTCTAAATTTGCATTACATACATGACCTAATCTTTGATGCCACAATTTTATTTCATCATTTTCATTTTCAATATTTAAAGACTCTACATTGTTTACTTTAAAGGATATTTCATATAAATTGTTTCTATAACCAATTCCGATTAATTTTTTTTCGCTATACATTAGTACCTTCCCTTTTTCAAAAACAACTTTAACATTTACATTTTCTAACCTTTTTACAGACAATAGATTTCGCCTTAAATTTGGGACATATAGAACATTTTTAATTTTACATTTGATTTCTTTTCCATTGACCTCACTAAAAACTTCAATATTTGCTACTCCAATGGCTTCCATGTAATTGTTGTTTTTTGCAACTGCTATTTTAATGGGTTTTTTCAACTTCATGAAATCATGAAAATACATTTTATCATTTACTAAATGATCAGTACACCCTGAATCGATATAAAATACTAAATTTTGGTTACTTACAGATTGGTAACAATCTTCTAAATTAGAGTTTAAATTTGACAAAAAACAAATACCTTGTCCATCTTGTACCTCATCAAGTTCAGTTCCTTCTTCATTTTCCATATAGTTTGCTCCCTTATTGTTATTGTCCTGATACTCATGGTCATAATTTCTTCTATAGCTTGTTTCTTTATATCCTCTTCCTCTGTAACCAAATCCTCCTCTATAACCATTTCCTTGAAAATTTCCTCTAAAATTCCCATAACCCCGAAAACTACTTTGACCTCCAATAAAACTGCCTCTGCTTGAACCTCTGATTTCGACAATTCTTCCTATAATGACCTCTTTGTCCACAAGTATAACATACACCTGGACTATAAGTTGAAAAAGCTGATGAGTTTACACTATCTTGCTGATAATTTCTGCTTTAGCTATTGGCTTCATACAATGCAATTTTTCTTTCAACTTCAGCTCTTAATTTAGTTTTTGCTAAACTTATTGTTAGATCTTCTGATGGTATGTTCTCTAATATGGTTATTGCAGTTTCAAACTCTTTCGGCATAGCAAGTAATAAACAATATCTTGCTCTTTCATGTCTGCACCTGTAGCATTTAATTGTCTTATGGTTTCATCAAAATCAGACAAAAACTTTTCTAATTTGCTACTATCTTGAAGTTTCATAGACATTAGTTTCCTTCTTAGAATTAACTGGCCCGGAATGCCTTTCTTTTCATATCTTTCCTCTAAAACTGTCCATATACTAAAAGCTGTATCTTTTTCTCTAATTAAATCTATTTGCGAGTCGTATAAACACTGCACTATAATAGACTTACATTTATTGTCCTTCTTCTTTGCTTCAGCCCGAAGTTTGTCACTTTTATAATCAGAATCATTAAATTCATTTTCCATACATTCCAACACATCTTTTTCTTCAAACAAAATACTCATACAATACTTCCATGTGTGATAATTTAATCCATTTAATAATTCTACATTAAAATGGTTTTTATGCCAATAATACTGTTACTGTTCACCTACATTTTTTTTCCTTTTTATAATAACGACCTTTTTCAATATTGAGTTGTGACCTGGGCCCATAACCTGTTGTTATTTGTTACACAGCAGTGTTGATTAAAATCAATCTAGGTCTTTATATACATTTTATTTACATCTTCATATATATACATCATCTATCACTTATATCTTATAAAACGAACCATGTGCTAAAAACCCGGTAAAACCATATATAAACTTAACCTTACTTTTCTCAATAATAATCAACTACAAAAACAAAACTATGTACATAGAACATTAAACTACTATTTCTACAAATCAAGCGCCATCTCTATAAGAAAGCATTAACTTAAAATAATATAAATAATAATATAAAATATAAGCTAGGCAACATTGCTATGTAACTGTATTCATTTATGCTTTTGTTTTACCTAGCATAGAGTGTTTGAAAGAAATAATATCAAATACTAGTTTTATTCAGACTTCAACTCCGATCACGATCCTGTCCTTATCCATCTGAAACTTTCACACAATATACATAACCCTGTCATTACAAAAACATACGATTACAACACTACAAGCTGGGTAAAATTTAGGAAACACATAAATGAAAACATCACAATAACAGACAAAATAGAAAATACACAACACTTAACAAAGATAATTGGAAATCTTCAAAATATTATCATCACAGCAAGAAATCAATCAACTATATTAAAACCAAAAACCCAATTCCATAATACTCTCCCAGATCACATCATACAAACAATACACGAGAAAAACAAAATAAGGAGAAAATGGCAACAAACTAGGCACGATAACGATCATTCACTACTAAAACAATATCAACACACAATAAACAGCTTGATAAAAGAACACAAAAACAACGAATGGTCCAATTTTTTGAACACCTTACAACCAGAAAACAACTCGCTATGGAAAATCGCGAAACGTCTCAGATTCAAACAAAATAAATTTAATAAAATTATTAGTAACGGACATACGTTTACTAATGAAATCGAAATAGTGGAAAAGTTCGGAGAGTATTTTCAAAACAACTTTATAAATTATTCACAACACACACAATACCATCAAAATATCACACAATAAGTTCATTAATACCTGAATTCATTAAACACTTTAAATACACAAAACTTAACAACTTGTACAGAAGTTTACAACACAATACAACAATTAAAAAATAAAACAGCCCCGGGATCAGACGGGATACCTAACATTTTACTCAAAAATATACCACAAAAAGCAATAGTACAACTTACATACATAATAAATTTCATTATTAAAACTGGTCAATACCCGGATATGCTCAAGATTGCCAACATCATACCAATAATCAAAGCTAACAAACAACCATGTTATGTGGATAGCTACAGACCAATTTCCCTACTGAATAATATAGCAAAGGTAATTGATAAAATAATCCTTAAAAGATTACAAAATTTCATAGATAAACATAATACTATACCTTCCGAGCAATACGGATTCAGAAGCGGTCACAGCACAGTGGCTCAAATCATCAGAGTTTTAAATTATATTAGAGAAGGCTTCCAAAACAAAGAAAAAGCAATTATGGTCACTATCGACATACAGACAGCATTTGACTCCGTATGGCACGAGGGATTAGTTCCCAAATTAATCAAATTAGGTATACCAAGCTATTTGATTAAAATTTTAAATTCATACCTAACGAATCGTAAATTCTTCACTAAAATAGAAAATCACACAGCTGGACCATTTTCAATACAAGCTGGAGTACCACAAGGCTCTGTGTTATCTCCTTTGCTATATTCCATATTTATCCATGATCTACCAACTTCCCCGCAACTTCTTACCGCCATATATGCCGACGACACCTGTTTTGTATCGACAGCAAAGAATCCAGATCACGCATTAGACATCGCACAAAATCACATCAACACAAAAATTATATCATATTTACACGAACACAAATTAGCCATTAATGCATCCAAAACAGAGTATTTATTACTCAGGAGAATAGCTAGAAAAAACTGCTCACTGCAATCTCAGCTATATGTAGATGGACACCTCATTACACCTAGTAACACCCTGGAATATTTGGGGTATACTGTATAAGGCAACACAAAGCCAAGATTGCAATGGGCAAACTGTACCCACTCATATGCCGACACAGTAATCTCACAAGCCAAAACAAAATACTTATATACAAACAAATCATACGTCCAATACTCACATACGCAGCCCCAGTTTATTATAACGGCTCCAAACACAATTTCAACTCCCTGCAAGTGATACAGAACAAGTGTTTACGGATGGCGATAAAATATAATTGCTACCCCAAACTACCCAGAAACACGTGGTTACATAACAAAGCCGATATACCCACTATTAAAGACTTTATAACAAAAATCTCTACAAATTTTTACAATTATTGTCTGCCAAACGATCTTCGTAAGAGCCTCAAAGACGCAAATCGCGCAGAAGACATCCGAGATAGTGGGTGTAGGCTTCTGCATGGGTCGCTAACCATATAACAAGGTTGTTCAACTCCAAACGTTTATTCATCACAAATGAATAGAATATTTCAAAAATAATAATAATAATAATTAATATCAAATAAAACAACGTCAGTCATGTTGCTTTCCCGAAAAATATTCCCCCAGTCGATTTTGAAACTCTGTTTTTCAGCTCACGACACCATCACTCAAAAGTATCTTTCTGCTATTCTCCTCATATTTCATCCTCCTCTACTTCTTGCTCCTCTTCTCCTTCTTCGAAGTCTTCCGCCGAAGATTCCGTCTCATCGCCCAACTTCGCGCGTTTCTTCTGTTTACCGCCGCCATCCTCACTCGCGTATCTCTGTCGCTTCGTGTTTCTCGAAGATTTCGTATATCTATATATGAAGCTGTACTTTTTCAGTCTGTCGAGCAGCTTCATTTCGACGGCTTCTTTAGCCTGTTTGACGGCTACGTCCATCCTGAGTTTGAGTTTATTGAATTTATCGTTCAGCACAAGGTTATCGTCGATATTTTTCAAGAACGGTTTCAAATTTTCGTCCTTCACCCAAGATCTAGTCACCGCGTCGGAATCGAAAAATGTCACGTGGTTGTGCGTCTGAAAATAATCGTTATCCGCCAATACACAGTGTGACTAACTCCATAGATCGAATACCTTGTGTCGTTTCAAGAATTTTATTGAAATATATTACGAAAAAAATCGATTAATCACCCTGTATATGGCCATCAAAATTTACAAATTAAAAAAAAAATAAAGCTGTATACGAGTTTACAAATTTCCCACTCTCCACTTTCAATTGATAAAAAGAATCGCACTCTATTTAAGGTAACTTGAAATTTATTTCGATTTTCACTCCAAATGAAATATTGGAATAAGTAAAAAAATCACCCTGTATATAAGGTAACTTAATAATTTCGATATTAAAACAAAATCATCCTGTACGTGACATGAACTAAAAAATGGTACTTACAACACTAACCTAATGAAAGTGACCAAGAGAAATATTAGACTTACCGGTTCTAAGGAATCTTTCAAGCAAACATAATTCTCGATTTCCGGATCATCTTCCACCATAGCCGGCCACTTTATCGTCGATCGATTCTTCTTTGATTTCGCATCTATTATACCTCCCATCTGGATTCATCCAACAATACCATTTGTCAGATAGATCCAGGGGATCTTTCACGTCGGGCAGGTATCTATACTTGTCGCAAGAGTCGCAATACACGTAGAGACCGACGTTTCTGAATTCTTGAAGTAATCTCATTTTCTCGTAGAAGCTCTCGTTCAAAAAATACATATTTTCCTCCTCTTTCACATCATTTTTGTTTAGAACTTCCTTGGAATTGGCGTCGCTGCAGTTCATTGGTGGTGATGAATCGAACTTATCTGCAGTAGTCACGATAATCTTCTTACCGTTAGCATCTTTTTCCTCCTTTGGAGCTTGGAACGATACCGTTGAGTTTTGGTCTTGATAAGTTTGTTTTTCCTTCTCCTTAACCATTTTCAACCAGTTATTGAATTTTGTCACTACCAAATTTTTGTAATACAAATTGGTTTCTTTACTCAAAGTCGACGGCATTTTAAAAGTTCTACAATTTTAATATACAAATAACACTTATTAACCGTCTTACTTTCATTCATTTAAAAAAATATTTTGACAATTGTTGACTTTTGAAATTCAAACACTTTCAAATGTTTATCTCATTAAACAATCGAAATCATCAATTGATGATATCTTTACGTATATTTAAGAAAAAAACGATTTTTCGCGTTGTACATCACGAAATAAAACCGCTATAATTACGATGATTTAACTATCTGAAACAAATAAAATGAAAATATGTAGACATATATGTAATACCAACTGTCCATATAGGAGTCTTACCTATATGAGCAATAATAGTATTACCATTGTATAAAGAATATTCTTTATACAATGTTATTACAGTATATGTTAGACAACGTATTATAACAAAAATAATATTTTACAACGTTGCATAGAATATTTTTTGTGTTGAAAGTTAAAATGGCAACATGCTAGTACGCTGTGAAGTTGACTCCTAGTGATATTAGACAGTTTAGGTTATTGCATATCTGTCTTTATATTAAGTTATAACAATAAAAAGGATCTTTTTATTCTAATAATACTAAAAACAACAAGTTATGGGTCCGAGACTTTTCACTGTATAAAAAATAATTCGGATTACAAAACTAAAAACGGAAATTCATTAGAACAAAAAACTTCTAATAGAATACATAAAAATAGTTGAAACTAAATTTGATACAAAAGTTCATTAAGTAAGATCAGAAATAATGGAGAATATACGAGTGAACGAATGAAAGAATATATGAAAAAATGAGGTACTATTCTTGATTATACTCCAGCAAACTTCCCATAACTTAATGGAAAATTGGATTGAGGGTAAACCTTGGACACTAAATAATCTAAGTGTATTTGGCTCAGATGCGAGGATACTCGAAAGGATATCGGCTCTGGAATAAAATTGAAATACATGATATAAAAATAATAACTAGGATATTAAAAGATAATGAAGAAACCAGAAGTCAAAAACAAGATGAAAGTAATGTGAAGAAGAGCCACGATAAGGAAAATGATGTTGAAAACAAAGAACAAATAACAGTAAAGTGAGAAGTGTAAAATAATATTGTTGAGGAGAACAAGGAACAGGAAATAAGGAAATCAAAAAGAAAAATTTCTGACCTATTGTGATTTTCCAACAAAAACAATATTATTTCCTTAAGAAGCTTGAACAATCTTGACAGCACTTTACCTCTTGAAAGCCACCATACTTCACAATGAAGCAGGAATGCTTTGTGCTCACTTCCCATTTCATCACACAGAATAGGAAAAAGTCAGCAAGTTAGCAAGCAACTTCAGTACTTTCATTAAGTTGATGTGAAAAGTTTTTTTCAAAACTGTAACTGTGAATTTGAGCGATTTTTTTATTTTCTTTTCAGTGAATGAAACTTCAGATTCTACCCTAGAGAGTGTTCTGATCCTTTTTTAGCCAGCTGTCAATATGAATTGGTGATATGATGCAATTGTAGCTTGTCTATTTTGCTCACCACAAATTGATGTTTTCATTAGTGAGTGTGACTTTAAGAATAAGTTCAAATAAGAGGTGAGAATGCTTATCATTTGAACTGAACTTGAATGTTACAATCATACATAATTTCGAATTGTATAGGTGTGAAGAAATGGAAAATGGAACCGAAGATACCTACAATATTAAACTCAAACCTGAATGGATGCAAATATGGAAAGAACATTTGATTGGATTGCACAGTGACAAATTGAGAAGTTTCAAAGAAGCATTAAGGAAATGATTGGCAATATTGAAAATTCCACATTAGATAATACTTTCGAATGGCTAATGAAGATGCTTATAAAATACAAAATGGGGAAAGTGAATCGAATAATAGAGGTAAATATTTAATTACAATAAATATATGTAAAAACTTATGATATACATATTGATTGGTTGATTGTACAATGAATCGACACTGAGGACATACACACAGCTGCCCAAAATTTGTTAAATGAACAATTCACAAAAGTAAAAGTCCATAAAAGATACTAAAAGAACATTCACATTGAGAAATCTAAGACATGTACTACTATTACCACATTCACTATTACAATGTCTGACGCCTGTTTCGATGTTCTCCATTAGTCTCTATGTGTCTCTGTGTACAAAACAAAAAAATATTACCGAGTATAATTTGATTCAAGATCGTCAGTTGATTGAATTAGTAAACTCACTCACTACTCAATAACAACATTCTGTAGGCTAATGTAAAAGGCTTTTCTTGTTTGAATTTCCCGCCTCCCAACTGAAACGGCAACACTGCACATGCACTGCACTGCACAAAATACTTTATCAAAATAAAAAACATACAATATTATCACCTTTGCATAAAAAAGTACCAACTCAATACTCAACGAAATGTATGTATATCAATCAGTTGTTCTAGAGTTTACAGACTAGGTACCTAATCATTATAATTACCTAATTATAAAATAATCTTTCTTGCTTTCTGAGTGGCAAATTTATCAATAATTTCCGTAAAACCTATTTTTCCACAGATTTCGAATTTAATTTGAAGAGAGATTTTCTTCGAAGAACCACTCTATTTTTCAGAATACTCATATTTTTTCTTGGCCTTCATCAGTGTATCAAAATTAGAATTGCTGAGATTTCCTGCAAAGTTTCTAATTTTGTTGAAACCTTAATACCAATGACATTATATGAACATTTTTCTTGTTGGTTACAAGAGTTATTCATACTTTCAGAAGCAGAAGAAGAAGTTTCAGGTGAGTGAAATAATTAAATTTCTAAAAATTTGGATGAAGCGAATCTTTCAGACTGATGTAAACTACAAAATCTGCAATAATGAAGGAGTTAGAGCGGAAACAAAAATATATTTACATTCATACAAAATTAAAACAATACATATTTTCTACGAAAAGGATTTTAGTGATCTCAAATATTTGAGTTTATCTACTCGAAAGTAGCTTTTTCATAACTATGGGGTTTTATATAAAATCATATGATTTGTTGGGATTTATTTAAGAGATACCAAGATTCAAATTGTCCACAGTATCCAGTACAAGATGAGTAATTATTGAACTTCCCACTAAATTAGGAAGTTATTCTAATTCAATCTGAGTAATGATAGTCTTTCTTTCAAGAAATAGTCCAAATGGATCAAAGTACATATTTTGTTCAATGCCAGAGTGAGTTTACTAATTCAATCAACTGACTATCTTAAATGAAATTATACTCGGTAATATTTTTTTGTTTTATACAAAACACATAGAGACTAACGAAGAACATCGAAACAAGCGTCAGACAGTGTAATAGTGAGTGTGGTAATAGTAGTACATGTCTTGGATTTCTCAATGTGAATATTCTTCTTATCTTCATAGTATCTTTTAGGGACTTTTACTTTTGTAATATGTTCATGCAACAAATTTTCGTCAGCTGTCTGAATGACCTCAATTTCGATTCATTGTACAATCAACCAATCAACATGTATACCATGTTTTTACGCATATTTATTGTATTCAAATATTAGCCATTCGAAGTATTATCTGATGTGGAGTTGTCAGTATTGGTATTGCTATTTGTTTTTTTAATGCTCCTTTTACACTTGTCAATTTGTCACTGTGCAATCCAATCAAACGAAGACTACGAAGAAGAAGTAGAGGAGTATGAAGAAGAGAAGGAAGACGAAGTATAAGGAGAATAGCAGAAAGATACTTTTGGATGGCGGTGTCTTGATTTTCTGTCTGAATTCAAATTTCCGTTCTAATTTTTGATAAAAATTTGTAATTTTCTCAATAAAGTTTGTTGAAAAATTCTATTTTCTTATTAGTTTTATGCAAATCATTATGCCAAATTTTATCATTTTCATGCCTTTTCCTTAAATTTCAAAGAAAAATTCAATTATATTGTCTTAAAGCGTCATAAATACGAGTAATTCCATGATTAACACGTTAACCGCAGAGCCAAACATGTTTATGCCCCTTTCCGTCAATTTGATGCCCAATTCCATTTGGCACAAAAATTTCATAAATATGACTAAACTCATTGTTCAACTGTCAACACGTTAACTGTCAAGCCGATAATGTTTCTTATGTCCAAGTCAATCGATTTTATTTATTTTTCAATAACTTTCAATAAAACAACTTGAAAATAGCAATTTTTTTCGCGTAATTTCGATGCACAAATCAAAGAATCAACATTTTTCCGATTCGAATCATATTGTCGAGAAGAAAATATTAAACATGTGTTAACAACTTGTGAAATCCCACGAGGTAATGGAAAAGTGGAAAGGGTAAATAGGACCCTTATACCAGTCTTAACAAAACTTAGCGGCCGCAAGTTGAACTAAGTAAAAATTCTATTTGTGTTTAATCTCTATACACACTAGCTGCTGGCCAGACCACAAACTAGACACGATTATGTAGACACTACCGCCCTCGGCCGGCCAAACGTCAAATCAAAACACGAACTGGAGCCATCTAGCAAAGAATAGTCGAACTGAAAGTACATAGCGGCAGCAAGTTGAACTAAATAAAAATTCTATTTGTGTTCAATTTCTATACACACTAGCGCCCCCCGCCCGCCAGACGCCAAACTAAACACGGTTTCATAGACAGTAGCTCTCCCTGCCGGCGAGACGCGAAACTTAACACGATTCCATAGACACTAGCGCCTCTCGCTAGCAAAATGCCAAATTAAATACGATTCTGTGGACATTAGAGACCTCTGCCGGCCAAACGCCAAACTAAACACGATTCCATAGACACTAGCGCCTCTCGCAAGCAAAATGCCAAATTAAATACGATTCTGTGGACATTAGAGACCTCTGCCGGCCAAACACCAAACTAAACACGAATCTATAGACTCTAGCGCCTCCCGCCGACCAGACGCCAAACTATACACGGTTTCATAGACCCAAGCCACTGCCGCAAGACAAACGCCACATTGAACACGATTCCATAGGCAAAAGCGCCCGCTGCCGGTTAGACGCCCAGTTAAACAAGATTCCATAGACACTAGCACCTCCCGCCCGCCAGATGTCAAACTAAACACGATTCTATAGACACTAGCCCCTGCCGGTCAAACGACAAACTAAACAAGAATCCATAGACAGTAGCGCCTCCCGCTAGCCAAATGCTAAATTAAAAACGATTCTATAGACACTAGCGCCTCCTACCGGCCAAACGCCAAATTAGACACGGTTACATAAACAAAAGCGCCTCTCGCTAGCAAAACGCCAAATTAAATACGATTCTGTAGACACCAGCGACCTCTGCCGGCCAGATGCCAAACTAAACAAGATTCCATAGACACTAGCGGCTCCTGCTAGCCAAACGTCAAATTAAACACGATTCTATTGACCGATCGCCAAACTAACCAAACACGAACTTACGCCATCTGGCGAGGAATAGTCAAACTGGAAGTACTTAGCGGCCGCAAGTTAAACTAAATAAAAATTCTCTTTGTGTTTAATTTCTATACACACTAGCGCCTCCCTCCAATTAGACACCAAACTAAATACGGTTCCATAGACGCCAAACTAAACAAGGTTCCATAGACACAAGCGCCTCCTGCCGGTCAAAGGCCAATTTAAATACGATTCCATAGACAGTAGCGCCCCTGCCTGCCAGACGCCAAACTAAACACGGTTCCATAGACACTAGCGCACCCTGCTGGCCAGATGCCAAATTAAATTCAATTCTATAGACACTAGCGCCTCCACCTTCACCAGCCAGATATTGTCATTCGTTTTCTTAATGCTTATTTGACACTTCTCAATTTGTCACTATGCAATCCAATCAACCGTTTATTCTATAATTATAACCATTCAGATTTGAGATCATTATTGAAGGTATCTACGGCTCCATTTTCCAATCGAGGACTCCGCAGCAAGAATGACGCAGCTCCATAAAAGTCGATTTTGAGAAAATAAAAAAAAAACTTTTATACGCCATAGTTTATTAGATACCACTTTTACTTTTACTACTACTTTTACCAGCATAACTGATGTCAGGTCGACTAGTTATCTATATGGAATGTTTGTCAAAATTTTGGCCTTGTCGTTATATTGGAATCCTTTTTCCATTGGAGTCCTCTTTGGTTTACAGTCTTTCATATTAAAATAATTTAGCAATTTGTCAATAATTTGCTGTTGTTCGATTTTAATGATATCTTCTGTTCTAGTGATCTTCATTCCTAGAAAATTATTCACTTCATTCAAATCCTTTCCTTGAAAACATCTTTTCAATAAATTCATAGTCTCGTTCACATCTTTGTCTTCTCCTATTAACAAAATATCATCAACATAAATAAGTATATAAACCTTTTGATTACTGTATAGACAACAGTCATATAAGGATCTCTTAAAATTATTCTGAATTGCAAAATCATTAAATGTATTATTCCACACCTTTGATGCTTCTTTTAATCCATACAGAGCTCTGTTAAATTTTAGTATTTTTGATTTATTCACTGTCCGGCTGGTGCATATATGTAGACATCATTCTCAAGTTTTCCATTTAAAAATGCAGTCGGGATATCCATTTGTCTGATTTTAAAATTATTTTGTAATGCTACAGATAAGAGTAACTTAATCGTTGAAATCCTTGCAACTGGTGAGTAGTTGGGTTCAAACTGATCCTCCTCCTTAATTTGTAACCCCTTTGCAACTATTCTTGCCTTTTTCGTTCCATCTTCCTTTGTCCTGAAAACCCATCTTGTTTGAATAACATTTCCATTTGTTGGTAGCTCCTTTTCTGTCCACGTATTCAATCTCTCGTGCGCATCTAGTTCCTTTTTCATAGCATTTATCCAATCTTGGTCCTTTACGGCATCTTTATAGCTTATAGGGTCATCTTCTTCTGCTGATATTAGACAATAAGCTGTGTAGACTTCATATTCATTCAGATATTTTGGCTGTCTAGTTTTTCTTCCTCTCTGTGTACTCTCTACTTTGGGTAAGCTTTCATCTACATCCTCTGACCTTGTGCTTTCTGTTTCATCATTATTATTGCTGAAGTCAGTCTCTTCTATTGCTTCTTCCTCTATGGCATTTGGTTCTTCTTGTAATTCATTTTCGTAATGTATCTCTATGACCTTTTCATTTATACTTTTCTTCCCACTAGCCTTAATAATTTCATTGTAATCTGTTGTTGTTTCATCAAATCTGACATCTCTTGAGTGAAAAATTTTGTTGTCCTCATAATTCCAAAGTCTATATCCAGCTTTGGTATATCCCATCATGATGCAAGGTTGTGCTCTTCTTTCTAATTTACTTTGTCTTGGTAAAATTACTGCCCATGCTTGACTTCCGAATATTTTCAATTTTCCTAAATCATTCTTCTTGTACCATCTGGTTGCTGGTGTTTCCCCATTGTTGGCTTGGATTGGCGTTCGATTTAATTCATATGCTGAGCATAAAATAGCCTCTCCCCATAATTCTCTTGGCAAGTTTGTTTCGGCAAATTTGGTGCGTACCTTGTCCTGTAGGCTTCGATTCATTCGCTCGGCTACTCCATTTTCTTGTGGAGAATGTGGCATAGTAGATTTCAGCTCAATACCTTTATTTCGACAAAAAATTTTAAAATCATTTGATATGAACTCCCCGCCATTGTCAATACAAATTCTTTGCGTTTTTGAATTATGTTGCGTCTTTATCAATTTAATAAAGTCAATGATATTCTGATCTGCCTCAGTTTTATTTCTTAGTAGCTTTACTATCAGAAAATGTGAATAATCATCAATCAAAAATTGGAAATATTTGTACCCTTCTGGTGTAGCTACTGTAACTGGACCTGCAATATCTGAATGTATCAATTGACCAATCTTTGTACTGGTTTTGTTACATAAAAAAAATAGTTTGCGTGTACTTTTTCCCTCCATACAAGCTTTACATATTTCTAAACTATAGGGTAAACCTAATCTTTTCAAATTATTCCTATTTATGTGCCCTAATCGCCTGTGCCATAAATTTACATCAGTATTACTATTATTCATGTATGCTACATCATCTGGTTTATTATTAAAATCAACATAAAGACAAAATAAATTATTTGATATTTCACATTTAAACTTACAATGTTCTTTATCTAAAATTGCTTGTCTTGTCCCATCAATCCCATTAACAAATGTTACCTTAAAATTCTTTTCTAGTAGTTTTGATACAGAAATAAGGTTGTGTGACATACCTGATACAATGAGCACTTCAATTTTTATACCTTTACCTTGACATTTGCCATTTAATGTCCCTTTTTTGTTTGCAAACAAAGCTTCACCATTCTTTGCAGTTCCAATTTTTATTGTGTGGGTATCTTCTATTTCAGTCATATATTTTACCATTTCTCCCATAACCATGTGCTGTGTGCATCCAGAGTCCAAAATAAAAGTTTGCACATCAGATGTTGCTATATTGCAGCTAGCTTCAGTGCCACTTAAAGCAATGAAGGCTATGTCACTTGCTGAATTTGCTTGTGATTGACTACTACCTTGATTTTGCCCATTATATGTGTTGGAATTTCCAGCTAAAAATTTTTCTCGGGAAGAGAAACCACCTCGAAAATTTCCTCTGGAATGGCCTCTAGAATCCACTCTCCTTTTTTGTCGACATTCAGACATTTTGTGTCCTGGTTTGTGACACTTGTAGCAAATGAGCTGTAGACTAGTTTGAAACGACATTTCATTTGTAGATAATTTCTCCTGCGTCGACTTAAGCTTCATTTCTTCATCCAGTAATCTTGATTTTACAAAGTCCATTTTAATACTTGTATTCATTGTTTCTATAGCTGTGATTACTGATTCATATTGTTCATTAACGATAATAGTAAGTGGCATACCTTGTCTTCCTCCTCCAGTTTAGATCCTGAGTTTTCTAAATCTCTTATAAGGGTGTCAAATACTAAAAATTGATCTTCTAGTTTTTCGCCTCGCCTTAGCTTCAATGTCAGCAGCTTACGTTTAAGAGTTAGCTTTGTGAACACACTTTTTCTTTCAAATATATTTTCTAGTGCTTTAATCATTTCTTGGGTAGTCTTGGCATCTTTAACCAGATCTAAATGCTTGTTAGTTAGACATTGTACTATTATGCTTTTGCCTTTCGAGTCCTTGGCTCTGAATTCTGCTTTTTGTCTTCCTTCGCTGTAATTTTCTTCTGTTTTCTCCAAAACTTCAGATATTTGTCTTTCATCTAATAATATGGTAACTCTGAACTTCCAGTTATTGAAATTTGTCGCAGTTGTGAGTTGAGGAAGGTTTATTATGGTATTCGCCATTTTATTAACTTATTTAACTTCTAATGTCTTAAAAATTTTATTTCTTTCTTATTCGCCTTCTGGGCCCATAACCTGTTACGAACCCGTTACGGTTTTAGGTTGTCACAAGATTAAAACATCCTTCAAATAAAAGGTTTATTGATTTTTGGTCAAAAATATAACACAACGCGGTGAGTGAAAAACTACTAGCTAACCTTACAATTAATACATCATGTCGCGCCAAAAGTGCCAATGAATGGATCATTGACAAACTGCATTGTTGCCAACTCTATAATTTATAAAATCTCAACAATGTTTATATCAATTTTTTAAAACTCAATTTTTACCTTTTTCTTGGCACTTCTGTTCGAATAATATCATGTTTGCTTTCGGCTGCGAGAAAACAATAACAAACTGTCGCTAAGAATGCTTCATCGTTCTCAGTGTATTATGTGTTATGATCCATCGGTTTTAATCCAAAAATCTACAGAAAACCTCAAAAATAGACAAGATAAATATGAAATTTCAGATTATAGGATACTCGAATAATGTATATCGACTCTGGAATAAAATTGAAATACATGGAGGTGTGGAATTCGGTGAATAATATAAAGTTAAAATCATTACTCGGATGTTGAAAGATTATGAGGAAAGCAGAAATCAAAAACAATGATACAATCATACATAAATTCGAATTACATAAGTATGAATAATTGGAAAATGTAGCCAAAGATATCTCCAATAATGATCTTTAACCTAAATAGATACAATTATTCACCTTAGCTACAGAAAATATTTTGTAATTCAGGTAAACTAATTGAATTTCGATAATTATAGTTAGTACAAATTTATTAACAACGGGAAAGTCTATTAGAAGAAGAGCAATCACAAAGTGAATGTAGTGGAAAAGCCAGTCATTCATCAAGTGGATTTGAGGATAACTTTGCGAATGAAAAGGTAAGATGAAAATACCAATTTTAAATATAGTAATTTCTAAACTTGTCTGTAGGAAAATGTTGCATCTGGTGATCTGATAGAAAAAACCAATCGCAATAAAGCAGAATATAAGGATACAGAAAAAATAAAAAAGTAGCAGAATAAATAATGAATGAAATTAGTGATTCTAGAACTGCTGAGAATATTGACAATACTCCATCTATTAGTATAACAACCAATAATATGAGTAGTTCAATTGATTCTCCGCCAAATTGGACATTGATCGCTGGTTCCTCACAATTGCAACCAGGTTTTGTGAAATTAGGATAAAACAATTGGATTATGTATGGAAACTCTAGTTCGAAATACACTTTGATTAGATAATGTTCGCCAAAAGCTCCGACATTAGTATGTTCTATGTCTTTGTTCAATAACCGTCGATCAGATCCGGGTACTTAAATTTCCCTAGATATTGATTATTCATATCATTAGACTTGTAATTTGAATTGTAAATAAAGTGAATTTAACTTATATTTTGGATTGATTGATGTCTTATACCTTGTTATTTTCAAACTAAAACTATTTAGATGATGTTTCTGTTTGCCATTGATTACGAGAATTGTTTAGAAAATGGGAAAGTTTTGAAATTAAGAAAAAATATTTCACACACTAACGCTAAATATCCATAGGCTTCTTCAAGATTTTTGCCAACAAAAACCGTTGCGCAGATTGAACCTCAATTAAGCTTATTCCAGTTATTAAATGGTGGTTTCATGTGGTGTCTAAAACGTATCATATAGAAGATATATAGACATATAAAGTTTCGATGTTCTCCGTTAGTCTTTATGTGTTTTGTACAAAACAAAAAAATATTACCGAGTATACTTTCATTTAAGATCGTCAGTTGATTGAATTAGTAAACTCACTCTACTCAATAACAACATTCTGTAGGCTAATGTAAGAGGCTTTTCTTGGGTAATGGGATGGTAAAAAATGATTTTGATGAATTTAAATTTGAATAATCTGTCCCCACTTACATGAATAAACTCGACGCATTTTTTTATTAAATTAGTTTTTCGCTACCACAAAGTCCTTGCAAAATGAAGTACCCAATAGGTCCATTGCTTCGGGTAATTCATCAGTATTCATTTTTGTTTCCTATTTCTTTTTTATTGGAACTGCAATACCAGTGACATTATTAGAACATTCTTCTTGTTGCTTACAAGAGTTAGTCTTACTCTTAGAAGCACTTAAAGTTTCAAATAAATGTGATAATTCAATTTATGAATATTTAGATGAAGCGGCTCTTTCAGGCATTGTTGTAAAATACTAAATATGCATGTTGATGAGTATGATTTACACAATCTAAATGCTTTGAAGAGGTTGGCAATATCTAATACTAATGAATGAATCACCTCTTCCCAAATAGTATTTAAAAGATCCAGAGGTTAGTTTATGTTTTGATCGGTTTTTCACGTCGACGAAATTAATTAACAACTCTCCATTTGCTTGTGTTGGTACAGTGATTGGCAATCGTAGAAATATGCCTAAATTCGAAAAAAAAAGGGGTGAAGCTGACTTTGTCCATAATCAATTTGGTACTACGGCGGTTTTGTGGAAAGATACAAAAGAAGTAACGCTGCTTTCAAAGTGTCTTGGAAATGATATGACCTTTGTGAACAGAAAAGAAAAAGATGGCAATAAAAAGGAAATTCCTTGTCCTGAAATTGTGGCCAATTACAATAGGTCCATGGGGGGTGTTGATCTTTCTGACCAATTGATTGGTATTTATGACATGGATCGTAAGTCTTTGAAGTGGTAGAAAAAAGTTTTTCAACGTTTGCTTATGACCAGTGCGGCAATTCATGGATTATTTCTTTCCTGGATTTTCTGGTTCCACTTGCAAAGTCAATGATTTCTGAGGCTCGAAAATATGCCAAGGCTGTTAGAAAACGCCAATACGGCAGACCATCAAAATGACACAAATGGTTATTGAATGTTGGGGATCATCTTCCAAATGAAGGACAAACTCGTAGGAGATGTCACAGTTGTGGAAAAAAAAATAAGAGAGAAAAACACACAACAACCTTCTGCTCTGTGCAAAAATTGTTTTTCTAGTCTTCATACATAAAAATTTGTTGTAAAGAAAATTGTAATGAATACCATTGGTTTAAATATGTCCCGCAATTAGTTTCCACTGGGATCTATGTGTCCCACTACCCTCAGGTAAAGAAATAAATGGATCCAAAAAGGATATTACTTTCCACGAAAAAAAATTGAGATGACGAAACAAATGGAAAAACTAGATATTACCGACCGGAAGGACGACAAAACTGGACAAACGTATGATAATCTCGCAAGGAATAAGTTACCTGAAGACAATTATCGAGAGATACAGAAGGTTGCAAGACTCATATCTCACCTTTGCGATTTTTTACTAGCTAGATGCAAAGATGAACTTCACCACAAAACGCCACAAAAAACTTTGCTCTTTTTATATTTTGTCTTCTTCCAAAAATACATATAAAAGAGCCATTTGTTATTGGTTTGCTGAATTTAAACGTGGTCGTACAGACACCGATCATGGTGAACGTTGTGGTCGTCGTCCAATTGAGATGGTTACTCCAGAAAACATCAAAAAAGTCCACAAATTGGTTCTATCTAATCGTAAAATGAAATTGCGTGAGATAGCTGAGGCCTTAAACATATTAGTAGGCAGTGTGTTTATAATTTTGCATGAGCATTTGAGTAAGAGAAAATTTATTAAAAAGTGGATCCCGCGTTTACTCACAGTCGATCAAAAACATCATCTGAGTGGGTGAACCAAGTCCGAAGCGTCCAAAGGTCCAATATTTAGTTGGAAAGTATTTTGGAATGCGCTTGGAATATTGCTCATCGACTATCTCCAAAATGGAGATCGTTTGACTACAAAAATCAAGGAAAAGTCGCAGAAAAAACCAATGTTTACCAAGATAATGTACCGATTTAGAAGTAATTGGCAACTATGATTAAATTTAACGAATTACACTTTGAATTGGTTACTCATCCACCGTATAGTCTAGATCTGGTCCCCCAGTGACTTCTGGCTATTCCTGACCTCAAAAAAATGCTCGCGGTAAGAAATTTAGCTCATATGAAGAATCAATTGCTGAAACTGAAGACTGTTTCGAGGCAACGAGGCAAAAGACAAATTCTTCTACAAGAACGGCACGGAGAAATAAGAGAAGCCTTGGAATTATTGTATTGCTCTTGAAGAAGATTACATTTTTGAATAAGATCGATTTTTGGCAAAAAATGTGTTTTTCTTAGTTGGTCACACGACTACGAATTTTTCTTATATTTTTTATCTTCTAATTCATCAACTGACAGATAAGGAAAACATCTCATTATTAACATTAATTTAAAAATACGTTTAAAAGCACGCAAGCGCATAGCGACATAGCGTTTCCATCCAATTATAACATCATATTACACTGACTGTTTAAAAAATGTCTTTATTTTCTTTTATGTTTCCCTATTTACAATACATCTAAAAGATAACAATACATGCGTTGGCCGTTGTTCTGGCAATCTCTAGATGTGTTGTATACGTCTGTAACTACTGTTGTGGTTCCTTGCATCGGGGCATTATACACAAGTTTGATGTAGCTACAATAACTCTGTCCTGGTATATAGTTGTGACTCCCAGAATCTTTCGGCTGAAATATCCCTGAAAAGCAGCTGAAAAACAGGGTTTCAAAAATCGATCGGGGTTCTAGTATTCGAGAAAGCAACGTGGCTGATATTGAATAATTCGTGTGAATATATTGAAGTTTTTATTTACTCTGATTTCGGTATATATAAATTTGGATTTCTCCAACTAAACTACGTGATTAGTGAACCATGCAGAAGCCTACAACCACTGTCGTGGATATCTCCTGCGCGATTTGCGGCTCTGAGTTTTTCTCGAAGATCTTTTGGTAGACAAAAATTGTAAAAGTTATGTTATGTTAAAACGGGTCTAATGATTTGTTTGTATAATAAAAGTTTGTTTTGTGTGGTGAGTTTACTGTGTTTACAGATGAGAGGGTAAAGTCTGCCCATTGCAATCTTAGCTTTTTGTATTTGTTTGGCTATGCGTTAGCATTCGTGTTTCCTTGCACAATATACCCTAGATATTTTAGGGTACTGCTTGTCAGGATCATTTGTCCGTTAATGTGAAGCTGCGATTGCAATGAGCTGCTTTTCCTGGCTATACGTCTGAGTAACAAGTACTCTGTTTTTGATGCATTTATAGATAGTTTATTGTTCTGAAAATATGGTAAAATTTTGTTGCTTAAATGTGTTTGGATGATGTTAAGTGCTTAATCGGGATGTTTTGCCGATGCTACAAAACAAGTATCATCTGCATACATAGCTGTTAGGATTTGTTGGGAAGTGGGTATATCATGTGTAAAAAGGGAATATAACAAAGGTGATAGTACGGACCCTTGCGGAACTCCAGCCTTTATGGGATATGGACCCGCCTGGCTTTCATTGTTTTTGACGTAAAATAGGAATGCAAAATTTTTATTAAATAGTTTGGAACTTCTAAATTGATCATTTTAAAAATTAAACTTTTTTGGATGTCGATAGCGACCATGATGGACTTATTTTTGTCCTGGAAGCTTTCTCTAATATAATTAAAAACTCGTATTAGTTGGGCCGTCGTACTTTGTCCACTTCTGAATCCGTATTGCTCGGGTGGTATAATTTTTTGTTTTTCAATAAAGTTTTGTAATCTTTTGTGAATTACTTTA
Source organism: Diorhabda sublineata (assembly GCF_026230105.1). NCBI lineage: Eukaryota > Metazoa > Arthropoda > Insecta > Coleoptera > Chrysomelidae > Diorhabda > Diorhabda sublineata. The sequence continues at coordinate 5,195,105 of NC_079486.1, forward strand.
TCTATCACCTTTGCAATATTATTGAGCAAGGATATAGGTCTGTAACTATCCACATAGTATGGTTGTTTATTAGTTTTGATAATGGGAACGATGTTGGCAATTTTGAGCTTATCGGGGTACTGTCCTGTTTTTAGAACAAAATTAACGATATGTGTAAGTTGCACTAAAGCTTTTTTGGGAAGATTTTTAATAAGTATATTGGCTATGCCATCTATACCCGGTGCAGTTTTATTTTTCAATTTGAAAATTATATTATAATTTTCAGTGCAAGTTGTAAGGTATTTTGAATTTTGTATATTTATTGCGTTTAGGTGATTTTGTACAATATTTGAGATATTGTCGTGATATTGTGTGTTGGGCATGTTGTTTATAAAGTTTTCTTGGAAGTACTTCTCCGCCATTCAGTTATATTCGTTATAGTGCGGTCGTTGTAAACAATTTTTGTTAGTTCGTTACGTTGGTTTTTGAAATTTCTGGCAATTTTCCATAAAGAGTTATTTGCGGGTTTCAGTTTGTTTAAAAATTTCGCCCAATTATTGTTTTTGTATTCCTTAATTAAATTATTTATTGTATATTGATATTGTTTTAATATGATTTTATCGTTTTCTTTCTTTGATGATTGCCATCTTTTGCGTGCTTTATTTTTGTCGTGTATTATGTCAGTGATGTAGTCCGGGAGGGTATCGTTTATTGGGGGTTTACGCTTAAGGGTGGTGGGTAGGTTTCTAGCGGTTAGTATTATATCTTGTAAATTTTCAATGACTCTATTTAGATGTTCTGTATTTTCTATTTTGTCTATGATTTCAATGTTTTCGTTAATGATTCTTCTGAATTTGACCCAGCTCGTGGTGCTGTAGTCATAGATATTTTTTATTATTGTGTTGCTTATATTATGTGAAAGTTTAAATTGAATTAGGAGGGGATCGTGATCGGAATTTAGGTCTGTCAATGTCTTCATTTTTGTTATGTTATTTATGTTACGTCCTATTGCTATGTCTAACGTACTAGGGGTGTGGTTTGCGTAAGGAAAATGGGTAGGATCGTCAGTAAAAAATATGTTGCAGTCCGAATTATCGCAGAAAGTTAAGAGAGTACTTCCATTTTTGTTAGGATAGTTTGCGTACCGATCCCACTGTGGGTGTCGACAATTAAAATCACCCATCAACAATACTTTCTTGTGGGTTTACATAATATTGAAAAAATCTGATTCGTTCAATTTAGTATTTGGTGGGTTGTATGCACCAACTATTTTAATTTTATTATCGAGAAGGATTCCGATATACTCAATTACAGAATTATTTTGTTGTAAGAATTGGAAATTTATGCCTTTTTTGATGAGTAATGCCACCGTTGGCATCATCGGGGCGGTCTTGTCTAAAAAGACGATATTCGGGGTTTCTGAAATTTACTGTTTTATTTGGTTTGAGTAGAGTCTCTATTAGAAAAAATATATCAGGTTTATGGATGTAGAGAAAATGTCTTATAGGATGGAGTTTGTTAAACACATCGTTTATATTGCAAAAAATTATTTTAAGATTAGATCGATTTTGAAATACTGCTTTACCACCTACCATCCAAGTTTACCAATGAGTGTAGCTCTTTGAACATACTGTTTAATTCATTAAATTTGTCCACGTCAGTATCTGCTGTTTGACTTGTTATTTTGTTTTGGGAAGTGCTTGAAGGGAAGTGGTTTGCGGAATCGGTTGGGAGTTTTGTTTTTTAGGTAAATGGGAAAATCTTGTTTATTTTGGGATACTCGTGTCCATGGATTGACAGCTGGTGTAGGGGCAGAAATGTATTTTTTTGGGTCCGGTTTAGTGTATACATTTCTTTTTTCCTCAAGCCATTGCCTTCTTTTAATGAACTCCGGGCAAATTTCTGTGTTGGCGGGGTGGTCACCCCTGCAGTTTGCGCACCTCGCGGGTTTACTTCTCTCCTTAGGACATTCCGGTGTTAGATGTTGTCCAGCATATTTCAGGCATCTCGGTGTTCTACCACAATTTGAAGTCGCATGTCCCCATTGCTGGCATTGTATTATCGGTTTTGTCTGCCTACGATGTTCCCATTGAATTCTCGTGTGTTCTATCACCTTTACGTTTTTGTTTAGAAAGTCCAAAGTGACTTTCGAATCGGTCTTTACTAGGTAGAGAGGTCTACCTTTCGTGGTCATTCTGAAAATATCTTTGATGTGAATTTTGTATGTTTTCTTGAGATCCTCTTTTATAACTATTATTTGTAGACCTTCGGCTAAGATACGAAGAACGAATGCATGAGCTCTATCCTCCCTTCTTGAATAAGTATGGAATTGCACTTTTTCCACTCTTAAGGCCTTTTTCGAAGTTTTCGAAGTCTTCAATGTCTTTAGAGAAAATGATTGATGAATTGTTTGTGTATTTGATTTCGAACGGTTTGCAAATATTTTCCTTCAACTTATTCACCATATCCCCATGTGCAGAAACGTTGCCATCAATGAAGATTGGCGGGCAAGATGTGTTATTCTTTTTGATTGTAGTGTTCGTTTGTTTAGCTTTTTGCTTCTTGCTGGTTTGTTTATTCTGATTGTCTTCATCCGAACTTGACTCTGTGGCATTGTATTTCCTGAAGGTAGTTTTTTTCCTTTTCTTTTGGGTGTTTGATGTGTGTTGAGACTCTTCTTCGGACATTTCCGAAAGTGTTTCATATGTGTTTTGCGTGATGGTCGGATTTATGTTCTGAGTTATAATTTTATTTACCAGAAACAATACTAATGGAAGTTACAAGACAAAATGAAGAAGTAATGCAGAAATATCAAGAAAATTTCAATAAAACATTAAAGACTTAGATGTTAGAGTAGAAGAAAAAACAGGGACATGCGCTAAAAGAAATGAGACTATAGGCAAGCAATTGAATAGGGAATTGGAGGAGACGAATAAGAAATTGCAGGAAACTGTGGAAGATATAGAAGATAAAATAAGACGAAATGGAGGAGGCATAATGTGTACAGGAAATGTGGAAATAGGGGTAAAATTTGATGGAAATATAAATACAATTCACCCTAAAGTTCTTATGAAAATAGTGAAGAGTAAAATGAAAGGAATAACTTTGTACTTTCATTATATTAGAAGTAAAACTACACAAAATGACTTGAATCTGAAAGTAACCATTTTTTTTTGACATAATAATCATCCTTGCCAACTTAATTGCTGGGTTACGTTCAGTAATTTTTTACAACACTACCCCTTAAACCAGCAATTAATTTAGACCAATACTTTTAGTACAAAAAATATATATAAAAATATATATAAAAGATCTGCTACCATTTTTTCAGTAGGCATGTATTTAATTTCAACCAAATTTTTTTCAATTACTTCCCTTACAAAATGGTACTTAGTGTCTATATGTTTAGTTCTGTTATGGTAAACAGAGTTTTTTAACAATTTTTGTGCACTTTGGCTGTCATTGAAAAGAATTACGGGCTTAGTCTCACAAAACTCATTTAAAAAACCACTAACAAATATGGCTTTTTTACATGCTTCAGTAATAGCGATATACTCGGACTCAGTACTAGAAAGTGCAACACAAGATTGTTTCTTGGATTCCCGAGAGATTGGAGCATTACTCATTTTTAGAACGAATCCTGAATATGATTTCCTGTCATTTATATCATTTGAGAAATCTGCATCTACATAACCATACAAACTTTTGTCTGATTTACAAAAAATTAGGCTTTTGTCCAAGGTCCCTTTTAAGTATTTTAATACCCGTTTTGCATGTTTCCAGTGCTCAATACTGAAACTTGAATTAAATTGACTCACATAACTAATACTAAATGATATATCTGGTCTTGTATGGACTGCCAAGTACATTAATGAACCAATTAAATTCTGATACGGTACATTCGGTTTTTCATTAGTGGTTGGCTTCAATTTTAAACCGACTTCAATAGGAGTCAAAACAGTTTTAGCATCACCTAACTTGAAACGCTCTAATAATTCTAAAATATAGTTCCTCTGATTAACTTTAATCATATTGTTTTGTTTGTCAAAATCAATATTTAAACCTAAAAAATATTTGATTGGCCCCAAGTCTTTAATTTTAAATTGTTTTGACAATTCCTGTTTGAAGTTGGTTTTAAAAACTGAGGAATTTGAACAAATTAAAAAATCATCAACATAAAGGGCCACTAGAATTATAAATTTGTCCTTCTTTTAGAAAAATATACATGGTTCAAAACTTGATTGCTGAAAACCTAAGTCTTTTAAGACATTTTTTACTTTAATATTCCAAATTCTGGAGGATTGTTTTAATCCATATATAGCCTTTTTTAATAAACATACTTTATTTTCATTATTTTTTAGAATAAACCCCTCAGGTTGCACCATGTAAATTTCTTCATCCAAGTTTCCGTTTAAAAATGCAGTTTCTACGTCTAAGTGGTCAATATCTAAACTCAATTCTACAGATAAAGCAAACAATATTCTTATTGTAGAGTATCTAACTACAGGTGAAAAAGTTTCAAAATAATCTATAGCAAAGGTTTGTGTGAAACCCTTTGCAACTAGCCGTGCTTTATATCATATTTCATTATTTGAATTCCTTTTTAAACAAAACACCCACTTATTTTGCACAACATTTTTGTTTGATGGACGGTCTACTAAAATCCATGCCTCATTTTTCATTAACGATTCGTACTCTCGTTCCATTGCTTTTTCCCAATTTCTTCGGTCACTTCTTGACATCGCTTCATCTACGGTCTTTGGATCTTGCATTTCATTATAAGTTTCCTTATTCATCACATTGTATGAAATGTAACCTTCATAATTTCTTTTCTTTGACACCCTTCCTGATCTGGTTACAATTTCTTGATCATTAATTTCCTCAAAGTTTTCACCTCCAGTTTCTTCTGGAATTTCATTTTCTTCTTCATTGATATTATTATTTGATCCTCCACCTTCTTCATTTATGTCACTATCATCCACTCCAGGTTTAGTTTTTGTTTGTAGGTCAACAGTAATTGCTGAATCAGGATCTGAGTTGCTAGTTTCAGCCTTATAATTATTTATATTTTTAAAAGGTTGATTCAGAAATTCATTAAATTTTATATTACGACTTATAATAATTTTATCTGTATCTGAATCTAGAATTCTATAAGCTTTACTATTTTCACTGTATCCCACCATAATACCTGTTTTTGCTCTTTTCTCTAGTTTAGATCTTTTTTCGTTTGGAATGTAAACAAAAGCCTGAGAACCAAATGTAATGAAATATGATAAATCAGGTTTCTTTCCGACCCATAACTCATAAGGTGTCTTTTCTTTACTTTTAGTATGTAGTCTATTAGAAATGTAGTTAGCAGTTGTTACTGCTTCCCCCCAATATTTATGGGGTAAATTAGAATCTAATAACATACACCTTGCCGATTCCATCAATGTTCTATTTTTCCTCTCCGACACACCATTTTGCTCTGGACAATATGGTGCAGTCGACTGAGAGATTATACCAAAACTTTTGAGTAGCTTCTGCACAGCTACCCCTGTATATTCCCCTCCATTATCATTTCTAAATGTTTTTGGATAGACCACAAAAATATTTTTGACTTCTAGAATGAATTCCTTTAGTTTAATATATACTTCATCTTTACATTCTAATAAATAAAGTGTGGTATATCTTGAAAAATCATCAGTTAAAGTCAAAAAATATTTCTTTTTACCAACAGTAGGGGTTCTCATAGGTCCACATATATCACTATGGATTAAATCAAGAACTTTAAACGTCTTACTTTCTGATTTTTTAGGAAAAGATTTCCTCATTAATTTACCTTCAATACAAGTGACACATTGTTTTTTCTGACCACAATCATTTATTTTTATGCCAATAGCTAAATCTTTACTTACTATCATTTTTATATCATCAGGGCTTCTGTGACCTAAACGTCTATGCCATGTATGTATATAATTATTCATTTCCTCACACGTTTTTACAATATTTACTTTTTCTGAAAACATGTTTAATTTATATAAACCATTACAGTATTTTCCTGTGGCTATAATAGAATTATTAATTTCTATATAACAATTACAATCATCAAACTTTATGTTATAACCAGCTTTTGTAATTTTAGACACCGATAACAGATTATTGCTTAGCTCAGGTACAAATAAAACATCTTTAAATTTTAAACTTATGCATTTACCTGAAATTTCTGTTTTTACTAAAATATCACCTTTACCTTTGACTTGCATTTCCTGTCCATTTGCAACTATAATTTTATTTAACTTTGAATAGTCCTATTTAATAAATAATTCTGGATTATTTGACATGTGACTTGTAGCCCCTGAATCAATATACCATTCTAGATTATTTTTACTGTTACCGGAAACATTGAAACAAAAAACTGTGTCAGACAACTCATCACCTTCAACAGTTACTTTGGCATGTTGCTTTCCCTTATTTCTGTCTTTCTTCATGAAAAAACAATAATAACATTCTATTTTTTCTTTCATCTTCTTCGAAAACTTTTTATTTGTGTTTAATGCCGTCTCTGTTGAACTGGTATCTTCTTTTCTTTTATACTCATCCATTAGTTTTCTCCTCGTAGTCTTTCAACTAATTCTAGTATTTCTTTAATGTATTCATGCATTGGTTTATTTTCAAGTCTAGTCTGATACAGCTTCCTCAATAAATACAACTTGTTACTTAAATTATTTCTTTTATGTACCTTTTGCAGTTCGTTCACATTTCTTTCGCATTCTTGCATTTATAAATGTGTGCTATCTGATTCGTCTTCGATACTTAATGAAATTGTAGCTTGTGCTTTTTCATCTTCACGTTTCCATTCAACAGATGGTTCATTTGGTATTGTCTCTTCTGCAACAGACCAATTTCCTTCTCGTATAAGCAACATTTTAATTCTAAATTTCCAATTTTGATAATTGTTGTTGTCTAATCTGGCGAAAGTAAACTTTACACTTTCAGATTCCATTTCTGCTTTTAATTTGCTTTACAAGCCAAGCCGGCACGCCTTATTTTTTAGGTTAGCTTTTATACTCTACTTTGAAATTCACTGAAGCTTATTAAATCTGGCCTGGGCCCATAACCTGTTGTAATATTCGTTTCTTCTATAGTATAAATAAAAGAAATTTATACAGGTTCTTCTATACTTTTATTATATTAGAAGTAAAACTACACAAAATGATTTGAATCTGAAAGTAACCATTTTTTTTTGACATAATAATCATCCTTGCCAACTTAATTGCTGGGTTACGTTCAGTAATTTTTTACAACAATTTTTTCCGACCATGTAATTTACAGTGTAGCAGACTCCGCCCCGATAATGAACAATTATACCGATACTAATGAAAATTGGGCTCAACGCCTGTGACTAGGCAACCTTCTCTACATAAACATCCCTTCGTAGGGGTTAAATTGTGCCCTCATTGTTTAACATTTTATGTTTTTCAGTTGATGACTGCAAAGTTCAATATTCAATTCACTCCGAAGCAGAGTGTTTTTATGTACATTCTTCTACATATCAGTGATGTGAGCGCTCATATTTGAGACATACGTGCGGTGATTTGTAAATCTGTTTTTTTGTTTTTTGTTAATCGGTCTTCTCTTCGGAGTAGAGCATTGTTTTGGCTACAATATACAAGTGTCTTTTTTTAAATTTTGTTAAATACTTTGGCCACAATATTACCTCGCGCATACGGCATTTTCGGACAGCTAACATTACACCCCTAAACAGAAAAGATGTGAAAGAGGAGGAACATATGGATTTTTTGAACGAGAGCTTCTACGAGAAAATGAGATTACTTCAAGAATTCAGAAACGTCGGTCTCTACGTGTATTGCGACTCTTGCGACAAGTATAGATACCTGCCCAACGTGAAAGATCCCCTGGATCTATCTGACAAATGGTATTGTTGGATGAATCCAGATGGGAGGTATAATAGATGCGAAATCAAAGAAGAATCGATCGACGATAAAGAAAAGGAGCTGATAATATTTAATAAATATAACGCAGGTAGCATCGTCTGGGCGAAAATCGAAGGTTATCCATGGTGGCCGGCTATGGTGGAAGATGATCCGGAAATCGAGAATTATTTTTGCTTGAAAGATTCCTTAGAACCGGTAAGTCTAATATTTCTCTTGGTCACTTTCATTAGGTTAGTGTTGTAAGTACCATTTTTTTAGTTCATGTCACGTACAGGATGATTTTGTTTTAATATCGAAATTATTAAGTTACCTTATATACAGGGTGATTTTTTTACTTATTCCAATATTTCATTTGGAGTGAAAATCGAAATAAATTTCAAGTTACCTTAAATAGAGTGCGATTCTTTTTATCAACTGAAAGTGGAAAGTGGGAAATTTGTAAACTCGTATACAGCTTTATTTTTTTTTAATTTGTAAATTTTGATGGCCATATACAGGGTGATTAATCGACTTTTTTTCGTTATATATTTCGATAAAATTCTTGAAACGACACAAGGTATTCGATCTATGGAGTTAGTCACACTGTGTATTGACGGATAACGATTATTTTCAGACGCACTACCACGTGACATTTTTCGATTCCGATGCGGTGACTAGATCTTGGGTGAAGGCCGAAAATTTGAAACCGTTCTTGAAAAATATCGACGATAACCTTGTGCTGAACGATAAATTCAATAAACTCAAACTCAGGATGGACGTAGCCGTCAAACAGGCTAAAGAAGCCGTCGAAATGAAGCTGCCCGACAGACTGAAAAAGTACAGCTTCATATATAGATATGCGAAATCTTTGAGAAACATGAAGCGACAGAGATACGCGAGTGAGGATGGCGGCGGTAAACAGAAGAAACGCGCGAAGTTGGGTGATGAGACGGAATCTTCGGCGAAAGACTACGACGAAGAAGAAGAAGAAGAGGAGGATGAAGAAGAGAAGGAGGATGAAATATGAGGAGAATAGCAGAAAGATACTTTTGAGTGATGGTGTCGTGATTTGAAGGAAAAATGTTCGTTCTAAGTTTTGATAAAAATTTGTTAATTTTCTCAAGTTTGTTAAAAAATCATTTTTTTTAAATTTTATGTAAATCATTTTTTATGCCTAATTTCAACAGTTTCAGCCATATCCTTGAATTTCCGAAAAAAATTCAATTATATTGTTATTAAAACGTCATAAATATGAGTAATTCCATGATTAACGCGTTATCCGCCGAGCCAATCATTTTTATGCTCCTTTCCGTCAATTTGATGCCCAATTTCATTTGGCACAAAAATTTCATAAATATGATTAAATTCATTCATCTGTCAAGCCGATAATTTTTCCTATGTCCAAGCCAATCAATTTTATTTATTTTTCAATAAAACAACTTGAAAATAGCAATTTTTTCGCGTAACTTCGATGCATAAATCAAAGATTCTCAACATTTTTTTCCGCCACAATTAGGGTAGAATATTGTTGCGTATCTTAAAAAGAATAGATTGAAAATTTTTGGAGACTTTCAAAAACAGCAGTTAGTGATGAATTACTTAAACTAAAAAAATTTGGTTGTTGTATTATACTTGTATTTTCTAAAATTAATAATCGTCATAATAGAAGGGTGATAGTATATTGACGAAATTTCGAATGGGAAAATGTGATAACCAACCAGGAAAAATCGGGAGACTAGTACTTGACTTTCAATTTTTACTAGACACCCTATTTCAATAAAAATTGTAGATGTAACGGATAAATATATGGACAAATGTTGACTCATTTTTCCTGAATTTTCTGTATCTGAGTTGAGAAGCTATGTGCACATCCATGTACTCTGCTTGGAGTTGAAGGTAAAGTTATTCCAAGTTTCTCAGACAGAACTAAGACACTGAATGAAAACTCTTACGACAGAATAGAGTGCAGGAGAGCACATTCATTACTTCCTCTACCTTCCGTTAAACTATCAAGAGCTTCTAGAACACCTTGTTTTACACAGTGTCTTTGAACTATATTTACCTGGCTCAATTCAATCGGAAATATGGACAGTTGCTGTATATTGCAAGAGGTTAAATCTTGGAAATTCTGGTTTGGACTTTCTTAATTATTCCACTCATTTTCATCTGTCATTATTGTGAAAAACTCTAGACTCTTTTCGATTCGTTTTTGTTGGCAAAAATATTGTAGAAGCCTATGGATATTTAGTGTCAGTGTGTGAAGTAACTTTTCTTAATTTCAAAACTTTCCCATTTTTTGAAAAATTTTCCTATTCAATGGCAAACAGAAACATCATCTAAATAGTTTTAGTTTAAAAATAACAAGTTATAAGACATCAATCAATCCAAAATATGAGTCAAATTCACTTTATTTACAATCCAAATTAAAAATATAATGATTTGAATATTCACTATCTATAGAAATTTAAATACCCGGATCTGATCGACGGTTATTGAACAAGTCATTGAACATTCTAATCCCGTTTGGCGAACATTATCTAATCAAAGTGTATTTCTAACTAGAGTTTCCATAGATAATTCAAATGTTTTATCCTAATTTCACAAAATCTGGTTGCAATTGTGAAGAATCAGCGATCAATGTCCAATTTGGCGAAGAATCAATTGAACTACTCTTATTATTGGTTGTTATACTAATAGATGGAGTATTGTCGATATTCTCAGTAGTTCTAGAAACACTAACGTCTCTCCGAATCAAGATTTTCATCATAATTCCTCATTAAGATTTGACAAAACTCCAAACGTCTCTCCGAATCTACTCTTGAGAGCTCGTGAAGAAGTTGAAGCTTGATGGAGGAGTTTGTCCGAGTTGTCCAAGGATCAAAAACCTTCTGAAGAAATCCCAAAAATATGTAACCAGTGAAGGTTACGTATTCGAACCGCCCTCGTATTAAAAGATTACAATTCATCAGCTCATAAATCTTGGATGATAATTTTTAAACAAAAAAAATAATAGTTCGATGAAAGACGCTTTATAACAATTTTTGGCAGTCTTATAGAAGTCTTATAGAAAAAAGTTAAATGACAAAGTTGTGAAAAATTAAAAGATCTATAACTTTTATTTCAAATTTTTTTTCACATAAATTCAAAATTTAATCGAAATTTGTGATTGCTTTTTACGTAAAAAAAACACATTCTAATATCTAATTCTAGAACAATAATTGACAGTTTATATATCAAAATTGACAGATCTGTTTTGACACCTGTCATAATTTCTGATTCGTTTACTATAATAATGAACATGAATATATTGAGAAGAAGAACCAGCGATACTTCCACGCAAACGGAATGTAGATTCCCCATAGTACTTTTGGAGAAATTACCTCCAAGTACCACCAAGACATTCTTTACGTAGAAAAAGTCTTAATACCAACGATTCGATCGTTATAACTAAAAGTAAATCGTGCGTAATCCGTAAATTACCTTCACATTATAGTAATTTCGCTAAATCCATAAACAAGAATCAATCGGTGAATTCCACGTTGACCGACATCGATAAACCGATAATAGCTAAATCGAAGAAAACCGTTAGATTCGTTAGTCCAGTTGAAAGAAGCGTTGGAGATTTGAATGTACCTATAATGTTAAGCAAACCTACTAGTTATAAACAAGATCTTAAACTGGGTACTATTATTGAAAACGATAACGAAGATACGACAGTACCTCAACTAGAAGTAGCTTTCGATGAAGACGCAGTTGATACTTCTAATCGTGAAGAAAAACCAGACAATGATTCTGAAAATGTAGATGATGTTGGAATAGTTACTATTAGAGCTCATACTGTTATTATTAATAATCATTTTTTCAAATAAATAACTTTAATTTGTTAAATTGTATGAATAAATTTATTTAAATATATATAAGGTGTTTTTTCTGAACATTATACAAAATTATAGTTTCGAAACATCGCCGTTACTTTAACAGCTTCATTCTTCCAGCGTCTGCTACTTTTATTACGAATTTCAATGTTTTATATAAAAGTACACTGAGAAACATGTAACAAATTAAATTACCCACTCTATCTTTTTGATTGTTAATATTACGAAAAAAAATTATTCTTTATAAAATTTCTGCGTTGTTTAAAATCTAAAATGAAATCAAAAGATTTAAAAAAATTTCACTCGTATACGAGATATGATGAATAATATGAATTTCATTCAGCTTAACCTAACAAAAGAACAATTTGATAAAAAATCGGTCAAATTAGAAAGTGTACAATATGGGTGCCGTTTGCGCACATTGAAACAAAACCATCGACGCGAAGATGTTTCCATCGAGCGTTTAGCAATGTTTCACAGAAATAGAACCGTTTTATATGTTATAGATGAAACGTGGGTTCATAAAAACGTCCTCGAGATTGGGTTTCATCAGCGAATTCGTCAACATTCTGTAGTTAGTTTAATCTACGTCGAAAATCGTAGTAAACAACACGTTAGCCATCTAAATGTCAAACTTTATGATGACAATGACAGATTTAACATATTCACATCAGTGTTACCGTATCACGAAACTTAAGTATCTATCAAATAGTTCTGTTAAACAAGGCTGATCAGAACGCGGAAAATATATCAATATTAATTTATACATTATCGTTTTTGGATGTTTTTTGTGATAAAATGTAATGTATACCAGTTTTTTTATTACATTTTCAATTATCCAAAATGCATATTTATTCCTCTCGCTATAAAAAGATGGATACATTAACAACTCTAATTGAAAAAGTGTCGTAGAAAATAAATGCAAAAAAGCGCGCGTGCACCATAAAAAAAGCAAATTGATGTGAATCGGGGCGTGATTACTTAACCGATAAACGTGTTTGGTTTTCTATATTTTTCTAAAAATTTGTTCTATCCATTATGAGCAATTGTTTCTGATTTTTTTTATCGTTTTCAACATATACAGGGAGATGAATTCTAGGTTGGAACTCAACAACAACGAAACTACCATTTTGTAAAATAAAATAAATTTTCTTTGACTTTGTTTAATGTAAGACTTACACGTTACTTTTATTTCTGTTTTTGTATATTTTTGTACGATCTTAGACGTCCCTTTATCAAATTTTTACTACTAATTACATATGTACTAGAAATAAAAATCTGACGTTTTTTAAAACAAAAGACTCCAAAAATCAAGAAAATTTAGAAGTATGAACATATTAAGAGGTCTAAAAAGTAAAAAATTAAATAAACTTATACAAAAGTCAGACAAAGCTTTCGAAAAATCAGATATCTATGCGGGAGGCTTCGAGGGCCTAAATGCTCTTAGAATAAACAGTTTACCTTCAGTTTCTGAAGTTGATATAACTTGGTTATCGAAACGCGCGTCAATCTATATCGGCGTGAACAATGTATTCAGTCTGTTTGGTTATATAGCCACTACTTTTTATAAATAAATCCCATGCAGTACGTTGTATATCAAAATAAACTTGTACATTTCGTATAGACAGTATGTAATGAATTAAAAACCGAAATTGCAGGATATGTTGTGATGTCTGCTGGTCAAAAACGGATATTTTAAATTTCAAAAAATCATAAAAAAACATCACGAACCCCTAATAAAACAAACAATATCCAATAGAAAATTTGAATATTAAATTTGATACAACAAATATTGAAACATAATAACTCATTCAGTTTTACGAATTGAGAAACGTAATAAAAATCGATTATGATCGATTATTCGAGTGGTAATCGTTTTGATTGTCAAGATATGCCAAAGCGTTTCATTACACAATGAAATTCGAATGCCCAGAAAAGTGGCTTAAAATATAAGGAGTAGACATGTCTAGGTCAGACTAGGTACTTGTGGGAGCACCCACTCCACTGAAAATTTCTCTATAACGACCTCGTTGAGAAATTTGTTATTCGGAATATTTTTCGCAACGTATTTTATTTTGGGGGATATTTTATTTCTCCTTTTTTTTCCAGGACGTACATGAAGTTCTAACTGAGTGTAAAACTTTACATTGTATACGTTTTTATTAATTCATCCTCCCAAATAAATAAAAGCGTGGAGGGAAAAAAGTTGGAAATGGAAAACAAAAGGTGAACTCTCTCATCGGCTTTATAAACTGTGTTAAAAAGAAATTTTATTGTAACTGTTTATTAAATTAGATCGTTGATAAAATTATTGTTGATTTGATAGTCGAAATTATATCATTTTGAAGATGGACGTTCACATGTATTGTTTGATATATAAAATAATTTCGGATCTTATTTTCCTTATAGGTTATGTATTTCTCTCCACGTCCACTTATTTCCGGTTCCTAGAAATCCACCAACAAATTTTTTTATGATAATTGACAATTTATTTTTGGAAAAAACGGTTTCTATAAACAAATTTCGTTTGTTTTTTCGAATACGACTGTTCTGAAAACCAAATGTCGGTTTATTTTTGAAAAACACAATTTCTGAAGACTAATTTTGGTTTGTTTTGAAAAATAAAGTTCCTACAAATAAAATTTGGTTACTAATAGCATAAGAAGTTTCTTGTGACAATATTTTTTTGTTTTCGAAAAACAAAGTTTCTAAAAACGAATCTCGTATTATTTTTGGAAAAATGAAGTTTGTACAAACAAATTTCGATTTCTAATTGAAATAGAAAGTCTCTTAAGACAAATGTCTATTTTCGACTCACCAATTGGTTTCAAAGAAGAATCTATCAAAATTGTTACAAAACCAAAGGAAAACCACCTCTACGTCGAAGGAATGAAAATTTTAACTACAAAACAGAACCATGTTCTAAATAAAACTGTTTACTTATGTAAAATGCGAGGAGAAAAAGATGAACCCTTTTTGATCTTGAAGTTCTGTTCGGGAAAAACGTGCTTTGGTAGCTGATTCCTCGGAATTGCACTTCTTCATTCAAGTTGATCGAATTTGGACCTCGTAGAATCACTATCGATTTTTGATCTTGAAAAATACTTTGTACAGCTTCCTCAGCTAAATCGACAACATTCACAAATACACTGATGGATACGCGTTTATATAACCATGTTGTCGTCTACAAAAACTGAAGTCAAAAATCTCAGTGAATTATCATTATAACAATCGTCGTTTTATATAAATTCCTCTCATACAATATATTTACTTTCGTTATCACATCGACAATCGTTCTATTGGTAACATATTCTGCGAGTCCAGATTGAAAGAGATAAAAAAAAGTTATTTTCTGACGTATATTCCATAGATCTTACGATAAAACGGGAAAGGTTTGGAGGTTGATACGGGACTTCGTAATAATGCGGCCAATTTACGGTTTTCCGATGACGATGATCCCCTTAAACAGCGTCAGGAATAACTACTAAACTAAGTAATCTTATGGTAGAAATGAGACAGTGTTCAATTTGAAATTGCAATGAAATAAATATCCACATGACCCATTTCGTTGAACCACAAACTGAAAATGCGCGAGAAAGACTCATTAATTAAATAAAAAAGAAATAAAATAAGTTAAACGAAATAAAAAAAAGGACAAAAGTATGGTCAAATCGTTTGACATAGATAAATCAACAACAACCAATGAAAATAAAACATTCCAATCATATTAGAATAAAACACCACAATATGTTATGCGTAGTTAATAACTCTCAAAACAAACTTTATTAAAAACGTTAGAGCATTTTTATTGGGATAAATAAATGATAGTTATACTTTAGCACAACTTTATTGGGATACATAAATGATAGTTATACTTTAGCACAACTTTATTGGGATACATAAATGATAGTTATACTTTAGCCCAACTTTATTGGGATACATAAATGATAGATATACTTTAGCCCAACTTCATTGGGCTACATAAATGATAGTTATACTTTAGCCCAACTTTATTGGGATACATAAATATTAGTTATACTTTAGCCCAACTTTATTGGGTTACATAAATGATAGTTATACTTCAGCCCAACTTTATTGGGATACATAAATGATAGATATACTTTAGCCCAACTTTATTGGGCTACATAAATGATAGTTATACTTTAGCCCAACTTTATTGGGATACATAAATATTAGTTATACTTTAGCCCAACTTTATTGGGATACATAAATGATAGTTATACGTTAGCCCAACCAGGTTTGAATCACAGTCCCACCAAGTTTAGGACACTTGGTCCAAGTCTGGGCCTATACTGGACCCATCGTTAAATCCCATATGGGAAACAATAAGATGCTTTCAATATGGAGCTCCTCGAGGAAGTCTTGAGATTAAAATTTGTTATAATACACGTATATGGAAACGAAATTTTATAATAAAACTGAATTTGCATTACAAGTAATTTCGTATTGAAACACAAGAGAATTCTCTTTCGAATTTATCCTTGGAGAAACGGGCAAAACTACACACAAACTCGATATTCCATGGGAATAAACAAAATATTCGCAAGTTATTATGAAATGTAAAATTTCTGTTACGAAGCTTTAGCGAATTGAAATGCCCGCTTTGTTTGCTTAACGATTTGACAAGTGCTATTCGTAAAATGTAAAATTCATTCCAATAATATATCAACAAACGGAAACTTCACTTATTTACTTACAAATTTTTCTCTGACTAATTTTTAAAAAATCAATTGTAACTTTATTCGATTTAGTAGCTCCAAGGAATTAAATTTTTGTGTACTGTTGTTGTTTATTCATACTTCTGAATAATCAACTGATTCTGAAAATTAAATATTTCGATGTTTACCTGGACAAGTTGATTACTATTCAGTTCGCGGGGAAGCGTTAATTATCTTTTGAGATTTTCGTAAGGTTGAACTTACCTTGAAAATGGCTCAAAGAGAAACTTCTGGAGTTGGTAGTAAATACAAATAATCATAATAGTTTAAGAAATTTTATAATAATGATTCTGAATATTTACATTTTGTGCTTCAATTAACAAAACTCTTTCGCTATTCTTAGTTTTATCCTTAAGACTGTCTTTTTTATAAGAAAATTCATTATCTTCAGACGTATCGCAATTAATAGATGTAATAACCCCGTCCGATTGCATTTTAAATCTCTTCATTCTTCGATGTTTGATGTTTTTTTCTTTGGTAGCTTCGGGCGTTGGTTTGGAATTATCTCGAACGCTCGAACTCGTTGGGACGCTACTACAATCGGTATTACTATCTGTAGCGGGTGTCTCATTTCTCAAATTTTCCATAATTTTGCGTTTATAACTCAAAGGACCCGGTTTAATTGCATCGCAAAAGCAACGCTTCTCCTTTCTCAACCTAGACATATCGGTTTTCAATTTATGTCAATATTTGACATACGACCGAGTTAATGTCAAATTTAACTAACATAACCTCAAAAAAACATTCTGTTTTTTACAATTGATTATTTGTATCCAACATACTTATTATAACCTTGAAATATTCTTCTTCTTTTTTATACGTCTGAGCGGTGTCAGATTCAATTAGACACTGTTTGAATCGGATTGCGGAGTCTAAAAATGCTAATAAAAATAAATGGATTCCCCCCCAAAAAAGTCATAAAAGTCTACAAGCTATATAAATGTATTGAAATCCTCCACGGACTCTCGGAGTCCGGATGGTGGCTTTCCTGATTTCAATCTTTATGAGGGATGTCTACAGATCCTCGTCTTCTGTTACATACGCTTCCTGGTGGTATCTGACACCTCCAGAGAATATAGATAGAGCATCAAGCATCTTCTAGGTGTCTTTATCAAAATAGAAAACAAACAATAATATAACCTTTGCATAAAAAAGTACCTACTCAATACTCAACGAAAAGTATTTATATTTTTTCTTGGCCTCCATCAGTGTATCAAAATTAGAATTGCTGAGATTTTCTGCAAAGTTTCTAATTTTGTTGGAACCTTAATACCAATGACATTATAAGAACATTTTTCTTGTTGGTTACAAGAGTTATTCATACTTTCAGAAGCACTTAAAGTTTCAGGTGAGTGAAATAATTCAATTTCTAAAAATTTGGATCAAGCAAATCTTTCAGACTGATGTAAACTACAAAAGCAGCAAAAAGTATGCATTAACAACATTTTTCCAACAGTCAATAAATACCTTCCAGATGTTGAGTCTAAACACAGCTAAGAAGTACCTGGTTTAATATCACCAAATTTAATATAACTTTTTGTCCGAAAACAATATTCTCTGTATATAAGCTAATTCTTTTATCAGTTACACATTCTTTTTCAAAAATATTTTCACAAATATAAACTAAATCTTTTTCCAGTATTTTCAATGCATATAGCAACTTTTGTCTTTGCTCTACAATCGTACGAAATCTACAATTATATATTGTAAAAAGTTAATCGATTTATTAACAAATAAAGTTGCGTTACTCCACTGATACTCCCATGTGGAATGAAAAAACTGCTCAAACTTGAACTTCTGGCGATCTACCTCAATATTTTTAGACTACTTACGATCGACTCTGAGAGACTGCAAGTATGTGTGATGCAGGGTTGTCGTACACACACGATACACCCTACTTACCTTTACCTTGAAACTCCAAGTTAACAATGTTTGAGTGCATTGTAATGAAAGGGAATTCTTCATTAGCTTGACACAATTTCTTCACTGCACTCGTTTTCCACTATTTAATAATAAACTTTGAATCGACGTAGTATCGCTATCAAGTTACAATTCAGAATAACTCCAATTCATGCAGGCGCAACATTTATATATTATAAAATTATTATTATTATAAAATTATTTTCTAGGTCTTGAAATTATTTTTGTTCAGGTCAATTGTGGAAAATATTGCCCATTAACCAAATTTAGTGAGAACTGAAGCCAGATCATAATGATTTTAATTATATTACGATTTATAAATAAATATTTGTTAAACGTAACATGCGTCCAGATAACAAACATTAATTGTAAAATTTGACAACATTGAGGTTTACTGTCACACCACAAGTTCACAAAAATCGAGTAAAAATGAGACATCAACTGAAGTAAATGAAGAAAGACCATTTCGATTCGAATCGAAAATTAAGCAGATTGGGAAATATAACGATAACCTTCAACTAGGAATCCAATTTAGTACCGCAAGAGGAAAATAACGATAAAAAGATTAATCCGATTTAATTCCGTCAGACCTACAGCATCCAGTCAAAATTATCCACAAACCGATATAAATAGAAAATGATCATGGCGACTTATGGCGACAACAAATTCCGCAAGTCTACCGACAGCGAAACAGTATTACACCGATTGAAATAAATGAAAAAAACCATTTCGACATGGTTCCGCATGTCTATCAACATCCAGAGACACTAGTGTACAATTTGCACAAAAGTAGTTCCATTAGTTTTATGCAAATCATTATTTATGCCAAATTTTATCATTTTCATGCCTTTTCCTTAAATTTCCAAGAAAATTCAATTGTATTGTCTTAAAGCGTCATAAATATGAGTAATTCCAGGATTGACACATTGACCACAGAGCCATGTCTCTTTCCGTTAATTTGATGTCCAATTCCATTTGGCACAAAAGTTTCATAAATATGGCGTAAATTTATTATTTGATTATCAACCCATTAACTGTCAAGCCGATAATTTTTCTTATGTCCAAGTCAATCAATTTTATTTATTTTTAAATAAATTCCAATAAAACAACTTCAAAATAGCAATTTTTTCGCGAAATTTCGATGCACAAATCAAAGATTCTAAACATTTTTTCCCGCCACAATTAGGGTAGAATATTATTGCATATCATAAAAAGAATAGATAAAACAACAGTGAGCGAAGAATTACTTAAACTAAAAAAATTAGTTGTTGTATTATACTTGTATTTTCTAAAATTAATATTCATTATATAAGAATGGTGATAGTAAATTGACGAAATTTCGACTGGGAAAATGTGAAAACCAGCCTGGAAGAATCGGGAGTACGCGAGTACTTGATTTTCAATTTTTACTGGACAGCCTATTTCAAGAAAAGTTGTGGATGTATCGGATAAAAGTATGGACAAATGTTGACTCGTTTTTCCTGAATTTTCTGTATCTGAGTTGAGAAGCTATGTGCACATCCATGTACTCTGCTTGGAGTTGAAGGTAAAGTTATTCCAAGTTTCTCAGACAGAACTAAAGCACTGAATGAAAACTCTTACGACAGAATAGAGTGCAGGAAAGCACATGCACTTTCTCTACCTTCCGTTGAACTATCAAAAGCTTCTAGAAAAGCGGGGAGTGCAGGAAGTTGTTTCATTAAGGTCAACACTGCTTCGAGCATTCCTATACACATTGTTTTACACAGTGTCTTTGAACTATATTTACCTGGCTCAAATCAATCGGAGATATGGACAGTTGCTATATGCAAGAGGTTAAATCTTGGAAATTCTGGTTTGGACTTTCTTAATTATTCCACTCATTTTCATCTGCCATTATTGTGAAAAACTCTAGACTCTTTTCGATTCGATTTAGTTCAGCGCGAATTCTGAAGTTAGATATACTGTGAAATTTCCTTGGCCGAAACAACTCCCAGCTGCATCTATAATTTCATCTTCTATATGATACGTTTTGGACACAACATGAAAACACCATTTAATAATTTTTGTTGGCAAAATCTTGAGGAAGACTATAGATATTTAGCGTCAGTGTGTGAGGTAACTTTTCTTAATTTCAAAACTTCCCCATTTTCTGAACAATTCTCGTATTCAAAGGCAAACAGAAACATCATCTAAATAGTTTTAGTTTAAAAACAACAAGGTATAAGACATCAATCAATCCAAAATATGAGTCAAATTCACTTTATTTAAAATCCAAATTACAAATATAATGATATGAATATTCACTATCTATGGAAATTTAAATACCCGGATCTGATCGACGGTTATTGAACAAAGTCATAGCACATTCTAATCCCAGAGCTTTTGGCGAACATTATTTATCTAATCAAAGTGTATTTCGAACTAGAGTTTCCATATATAATCCATTTGTTTTATCCTAATTTCACAAAATATGGTTGCAATTGTAAAGAATCAGCAATCAATATCTAATTTGGCGGAGAATCAATTTGAACTACTCATATTATTGGTTGTTATACCAATAGATGGAGTATTGCAACATTTTCCTACAGACAAATTTAGAAATTACTATATTTAAAATTGGTATTTACATCATACCTCTTCATTCGCAAAGTTATCCTCAAATCCACTTGATGAATGACTGGCTTTTCCACTACATTCACTTTGTGATTGCCCTTCTTCTAATAGACTTTCCGTGGTTAAATTGATCATTACAGCTGAACGCAATAGCAGAACATTGTAAAATAAAGTGTTGCGAAAAACCTGCTAATTTAAAGGAGACTACACTGTTCATATTCCGAGCTGATCTACTCGAGGTTACTGGAACCGGAAATTAGTGAGATTGCCAGTTTAAACCTGGAGGAAGTCTGATGTGAGAAGTATTTTTCCTTTTATTATTCGTCCAGTGATCTAGTGATCAGTGGCGGAATGCTGCAAATTTTTTTTAGATACATTCTAACAATACTTATTTTAAAAAAAGAGCAGAATACATTTGTACAAACTATAATTATCGAAATTCAATTAGTTTACCTGAATTTCAGAATATTTTCTGTAGCTAACGTGAATAATAAGTTTATATTGTATTGATTGTAACTGACATTTTTGAGGATAATTTCGTTTTCCTTTACTGAAAAGCGAAGAACTGATTTATCAGCGACCAAGAAGACTATAGGCACCCGAAAAAGAAGAAGTAGATAGACAGATAGAGGAATGGTTAAAAGATGGAATAATCAATCCGAGTTGTTCGGATTTCGCTAGTCCTATTGTACTAGTGAGAAAAAAGGATGGTCGAACCAGAATTTGTTGCGATTATCGCAAATTAAACAAAAATATAATATGCGATAGATTTCCACTTCCCCTTGTTGAAGATGTCCTAGACAGCTTACAGGAAGCAAGGATATTCAGCACCCTTGATTTGAAAAATGGATTTATTCATGTACCTCTTGAAGCAAGCAGCTCAAAATATACTTCATTTGTAACGCCGATTGGTCAGTACGAGTTAATGAAATGTCCATTTGAAATTTGTAGTAGTCCTGCAGTTTTCTAACGATTCATCGCTCATGTCTTCAGGGAGTTGACTGCTAGAATGTACGTTATATACTACATGGACGATGTTATCATCTTGAGTGCGAACGAAGAAAAGGTGATAGAAAGACTAAAACTTGTATTAAAGACAGCTGCAGAATATGAACTAGAATTTAAAAACAAAAAGTGCCTACTGCTGAAAACCAAGGTAAAATTTTTGGGATACATAGTAGAGAACGGAAATTTCTAGAGCCGAAGAACCAGAAACAAGTCCAATCATAACTACACACCTATGCAAGTATACATGGTTATTGAGCATTCTTTTAGCAGCGATCTAGTGACGATTCGAAGCTTTACCCGATATAGTACCTACATGAGTAGAAAGACGACCCCTGCAGAGATGAAGTATACAAGCTATGAGCTCGAAGTACTCGCCATTATTAAAAGTGTGAAGGAATTCAGAATCTACTTGCTAGGAACGAAATTTAAAATAGTTACAGTATGTAATGCATTCATAAAAACCATGGAGAAAAGGGACCTTACAACAGGAGTTACACGATAGGCCCTGATGCTAGGACAGTATGAAATTGAGAAAGCCCACGAGATAGGAAATTTTTGAAAGAAAAAAACAGAAGTAGTAAACAAGGAATTTTACATACCAAAACTAAAAGACAAAATAGAAACGATTAAAAATAACAGTATACCTTATATTATAGAATAAAAAAGAAGGAAAGAAGTTAGTTTCTGCGACCAATATTAATTTTTATTGGAAAAACCTGAATTTTTCTATTGCCTGATAGACAGAAAATACCTTCCAATGTTCAATGAAACACCCGGTATATATATATATATATATATATATATATATATATATATATATATATATATATATATATATATATATATATATATATATATATATATTTAAATGCATCTAAATGTTCTTCATTTTAGGTCTATTCTGTTTCAAAATCAGTTTTTTTTTGATAGTTTTTAAAAGATAGATTTCGGCGTTTCGACTTTTTTTTAAGTCTATCAAAATATGATTTTGACACTGATCATTTGCTTATTTATATTGATATAAATTATAATTTTGAAACAGAAGAGACCTAGAATCAAGAACATTTAGATGTAGTTATATATCAAAAGGTCTAAGAAACAAGAAATTGAAGAAGGATAAGGGGATGGACCCTCAGAGTTATTGTTTGATGGAAGTAGTGTTAATAAGATTTTCTTTGAAGAGCCACTCTATTTTTCAGAATACTCATATCTTTTCTTGGCCTTGGATGAAGCAGATCTTTCAGACTGTTGTAAACTACAAAATCAGCAATAAGTATGCATTAACAACATTTTTCCAACAGACAATAAATACCTTTCAGATGTTGAGTCTAAACACTGCTAAGAAGTACCCGGTTTAATATCCCCAAATTTAACATAGCTTTTTGCCCGAAAACAATATTCTCGGTAATTAAGCTAATTCTTTTATCAATTATACAATCTTTTTCAAAAATATTTTTCCAGGATTTTCTTCAATTGAAAATTGTCTGTTTTGAAATGAGATCCACAATTATAAACTTCTGGTAAATCTTTTTCCTGTATTTTCAATGCATCTAGCTACTTTTGTCTTTGCTATACTTTCGTACGAAATCAACAATTTTATATTGTAATAAGTTAATCGATTTGTCAACAAATAAGTTTGCGTTACTCCACTGATACTTCCCTATGGAATGAAAAAAAAAAAAATAAGACTATGTCATTTGAAAAATATTTAAACACTCAAACAAAGGCAGCCATTTTATCGCAAACGAATACAGATACATAACGATGTTGCCTAGCTTATATTTTTGCATAATCATTCTTACCAAAATTATTTTCTTGGTTTTGATATTATTTTTGTTTAGATCAATTGTGGAAAATATTGCCCATTAATCAAATTTAGTGAGAACTCAAGCCAGATTCATAATGATTTTAATTATATTACGATTTATAAATAAATATTAGTTAAACGTAACATGCGTCCATATAATAAACATTAATTGTAAAATTTGACAACATTGAGGTTCACTGTTAGACCACGGGTTACAAAAATCGAGTAAAAATGAGACAGCAACTGAAATAAATGAAGAAAGACCATTTCGATTCGAATCGAAAATTGAGCAGATTGGGAAATATAACGATAACCTTCAACTAGGAACATTATTCCAATTTAGTACCGCAAGAGGAAAATAACGATAAACCTCCAAGGAAAAAATTATGTCTAGTTAAGATGTCTCGGTATAATTCCGCAATCTCGCTAATATCCAGTGGTGTCAGAGCACTGCATGAAAACGTTAGCCCACCATATCTATATCCACTTACAACAAAACCACAAACTGAAAAATCTCACAAGATGCTTTCAAGAAAAGATTAATCCGATTTAAATCCGTCAGATTATTATCAGTCAAAATTATCCACAAACTGATAAATAGAGAAAGATCATGGCGACTTCGAATCAGTATGACACCGATTGATATAAATGAAAAAAACTATTTCGATATGGTTCAGCAAGTCTATCGCCATCCCGGACACTAATGTACAAAAAAATCAGAAATGGATCTATGTGACTGCTCGAATTTAATATGCCATGGTTGCTTTAGAGAATGCTTAAAATGTGCTTCTAAGAAATGTGGACCAGAATGTAGGTTTAACCGACCGTTTTACATTAACATAATCATTTATTTACATTCTGAAAAGGTTATCACAAACCCTTTGGTGAAGTAAAAATCTTAATTGTGTTTTCTAATTGTTTTGAAGAAAAATGTTCATATATGTGTTTGAAATTGAAGTTATGTAGATTATTCATTCATATAAGATATACATGAATTTTTTTATAAAAATTTCAAATCTGGTTGAGCTCCAAAACTATTGATACGTTCACCTCCGTGCTCTTGCTGTTCTTCACGCGAGTTCTTTTTTGACAGATAGTTAATTCAGATTTAATCAATATATTTAATGTTTATAAAAAAAGTTGTTTAAATAACTTAAGCAATTTAAATAAATTATTGTTAGCAATTTTTTGGTGTATAAATATAGTAATAGAAAAACACTGCATTTTGACATGTGCAGTGTTGCCGATTCAGTTGGCAGGTGGGAAATAAAATTCAAACAGTGATGGACTTATCGATCTGGCTTTGTAAGTACTATTTGAGAAGAGGTGATTCATTCATTAGTATTAGATATTGCCAACCTCTTAAAAGCATTTAGCTTGTGTAAATCATACTCATCAATATGCATATTTATTGAATATTCTGTATTTTACAACAATGCATGAAAGAGCCGCTTCATCTAAATTTTCCTAAATTGAATTATTACACTCATCTGAAACTTTAAGTGCTTCCAAGAGTGAGACTCTCTTATAACCAATAAGAAAAATGTTCTAATAATGTCACTGATATTAAGGTTCCAATAAAAAATAAAAACAGGAAACAAACATGAATACTGATGAATTATCCGACTCAAGGGACATATTGGGTACTTCATTTTGCAAGGACAAGGAAAAACTAATTTACAAAAAAAATGCCTTGAATTTATTCATGAAACTGGGGACAGATTTTTAAAATTTAAATTCTTAAAAACATTTTTTAATCATCCCATCAACTAAGAAAAGCTTTTTTTATTTCCCGATCCTATCGTATGGTTTAATTAGTAATGTTGTTCGAGTCCGAGATAATGAAGGAGTTAGAGCGGAAACAAAAATTAAAACAATACATATATTCTACGAAAAGGATTTAAGGGATCTCAAATATTTGAGTTTATCTACTCGATTTATTTAAGAGATACCAAAATTTAAATTGTCCACAGTATCCAGTACAAGATGAGTAATTATTGAACTTACCACTGAATTAGGAAGTTGTTCTAATTCAATCTGAGTAATGATAGTCTTTCTTTCAAGAAATATTCCAAATGAATTAAATTACATATTTTGTTCAATGCCTTTAGTGAGTTTACTAATTCAATCAACTGACGATCTTAAATCAAATTATACTCGGTAATATTTTTTTGTTTTGTACAAAATAGAGACTAACGGAGAACATCGAAACAGGCGTCAGACCGTGTAATAGTAAGTGTGGTAAAAGTAGTAGTACATGTCTTGGATTTCTCAATGTATTCTCTTATCTTCTTTTACTTTTGTGATATGTTCATTTAACAAATTTTGGGCAGCTGTGTGTATGTCCTCAGTGTCGATTCTTTGTACAATCAACCAATCAACATGTAAACCATAAGTTTTTACATATATTTATTGTATTTAAATATTTACCTCTTTTATTCAATTCACTTTAACCATTTTGTTTTCTGTAAGCATTTTCATTAGCCATTCGAAGTATTATCTGAAGTGGAGTTGTTAGTATTGGTATTGCCGTTCGTTTTCTTAATGTTTCTTTTATACTGGTCAATTTGTCACTGTTACAATCAAACGAAGACTACAAAGAACAAGAAGAAGAGGAGACGCAAGAAGTAGATAAGGATAAACAAGAGAACGTGGACGAAGTATAAGGAGAATAGCAGAAAGATACTTTTGAATGGCGATGTCGTGATTTTTAAAGTATTTTTCTGTCGGAATGCAAATTTCCGTTCTAATTTTTGATAACAATTTCTTAATTTTCTCAATAAAGTTTGTTGAAAAATCCTATTTTTCCATTAGTTTTATGCAAATCATTATTTACGCCAAATTTTTTCATTTTCATGCATTTTCCTTAAATTTCCAAAAAAATATTCAATTATATTGTCTTAAAGCGTCATAAATATGAGTAATTCCATGATTAACACGTTGACCGCAAAGCCAAACATGTATGCCCCTTTCCGTCAGTTCGATGCCCAATTTCATTTGGCACAAGAATTTAATAAATATGATTAAATTCATTCAACTGTCAAGCCGATAATTTTTCCTATGTCCAAGCCAATCAATTTTATTTATTTTTCAATAGCAATTTTTTTCGCGTAATTTCGATGCACAGATCAAAGATTCTCAACAATTAGGATACAATATTGTTGCGTATCTAAAAAAGAATAGATGGAAAATTTTTGGAGACTCTCAAAAACAGCAGTTAGTGAAGAATTACTTAAACTAAAAAAATTTGGTTATTGTATTATACTTGTATTTTCTAAAATTAATAATCATCATAATACAAGGGTGATAGTATATTGACGAAATTTCGACTGAGAAAATGTGATAACCAACCTGGAAAAATCGGGAGACTAGTACTTGACTTTCAATTTTTACTGGACCCCTATTTCAAGAAAAATTGTAGATGTAACGGATAAAAGTATGGACAAATGTTGACTCGTTTTTCCTGAATTCTCTGTATCTTAGTTGAGAAGCTATGTGCACATCCATGTACTCTGCTTGGAGTTGAAGGTAAAGTTATTCCAAGTTTCTCAGACAGAACTAAGACACTGAATGAAAACTCTTACGACGGAATAGAATGCAGGAAAGCACACTCATTACTTCCTCTACCTTCCGTTAAACTATCAAGCGCTTCTAGAAGAGTGGGGAGTGCAGGAAGATGTTTCATTAGGTCAACACGGCTTCGAGCATTTCTATACACCTTGTTTTACACAGTGTCTTTGAACTATATTTACCTGGCTCAATTCAATCGGAAATATGGACAGTTGCTGTATACTGCAAGAGGTTAAATCTTGGAAATTCTGGTTTGGACTTTCTTAATTATTCCACTCATTTTCATATGCCATTATTGCGAAAAACTCTAGACTCTTTTGGATTCGTTTTCGTTGGCAAAAATCTTGTAGAAGCCTATGGATATTTGGCGTCAGTGTGTGAAGTAACTTTTCTTAATTTCAAAACTTCCCCATTTTCTGAAAAATTCTCCTATTCAATGGCAATTGTGTTGTTTGTTGTTGGAGACGTTGACAGTTTTTGATAGGAAAATAATAGTTAGAGTAGAGGATAGAAGATTTACATAGTAGGATCTGAAGTATAGCAGATGTTATCTCGTTAGATCATGCTTTTTGATAACCTCGTTTTATAGAAAAACGTCCGTGGAACTGATCTAATTAAATACGTATATGTTTTAATCATCAGTTGTAGTAATTACAGTTAAATGAAAACTATAAAATGCTCTGAATTGATTTAGAGATGTAATGTTTGAAAATTTATGGAAATATTAAAAATTATTTTCAAAAAAAAAATTTAAATA
Source organism: Diorhabda sublineata (assembly GCF_026230105.1). Lineage (NCBI taxonomy): Eukaryota > Metazoa > Arthropoda > Insecta > Coleoptera > Chrysomelidae > Diorhabda > Diorhabda sublineata. The sequence goes on from NC_079486.1 coordinate 5,223,271, forward strand.
AACTTGTTCGATATTAAAGAAAAATGAAAATAAAGTAGTTGTCTGTGTTTTTATGTGAAAAACTAATTTGATTTGCATACATATATAAAATGGTCTAAACAAACATGTTTTTTTGATATCGAAATTACATAAAAACTTCTATAAATTAATCCTACAGAATAGGATTTTTATTCCTTTACAGAACGGTAAAAAGTGAAAAGATATAACTAAATAATGAACATTTTAGATTATGATATGAAGTTGTAGACAATTGTAATTGCCGTGAAAACATACTTCGTTCTTTAAACTTCGTAATTTTCGGTCTAACTATTTACCTAAGTTTTACCCCAAACGCGGCTTCTCTTAACCACGGCAATTAGAGAGTTTTCAAACCAAAAAGTTTCCAATAAAAACCAACAAAACTTGTTGAATTCCAACTAAAAATCTCAAGTTCATCTATTCATCTACGAATTTTTTCTCAGGATTCTTGTCTGAATAATTACATCAAAAACAATTTAAGATAATTCCATATTCGATTTTTATCATAATTCCTCATGAAGATTTTTTTTGTTGGCAAATATCTTGTAGAAGCCTATGGATATTTGGCGTCAATGTGTGAAGTAACTTTTCTTAATTTCAAAACTTTCCCATTTTCTGAAAAATTCTCCTATTCAATGGCAAACAGAAACATCATCTAAATAGTTTTAGTTTCAAAATAATAAGGTATAAGACATCAATCAATCCAATGAGTCAAATTCAGTTTATTTACAATCCAAATTAAAAATATAATGATAAGAATATTCACTATCTATAGAAATTTAAATACCCGGATCTGATCGACGGTTATTGAACAAAGTCATAGCACATTCTAATCCCAGAGCTTTTGGCGAACATTATTTATCTAATCAAAGTGTATTTCGAACTAGAGTTTCCATAGATAATCCATTTGTTTTATCCTAATTTCACAAAATATAGTTGCATTTGTAAAGAATCAGCAATCAATATCTAATTTGGCGGAGAATCAATTTGAACTACTCATATTATTGGTTGTTATACTAATAGATGGAGTATTGACAATATTCTCAGTAGTTCTAGAATCACTAACGTCTCTCCGAATCAAGTCTTAAGAGCTCGCGAAGAAGTTGAAGCTTGATGGACGAGTTTGTCCGAGTTGTCCAATGATCAAAAACCTTCTGAAGAAATCCCAAAAATATGTAACCAGTGAAGGTTATTACCTTATATTCAAACCGCACTCGTATTAAAAGTTTACAATTCATCAGCACATAAATCTTGGTTGATAATATTTGGAACAAAAAAAATAATAGTTCGATGAAAAACGGTTTATCTCGATTTCTGGCAGTCTTATAGAAATCTTATAGAAAACAGTTAAATGACAAAGTTGTAGAAAATTAACATGACATTGATATCTGTCATAATCAATGATTCGTTTACTATAATAATGAACATGAATATATTAAGAAGAACAACCAACTATACTTCCACGCAAACGGAATGTACATTCCCCATAGTACTTTTGGAGAAATTACCTCGTGTACCACCAAGACATTCTTTACGTAGAAAAAGTCTTAATACCAACGATTCGATCGTTATAACTAAAAGTAAATCGTGCGTAATCCGTAAATTACCTTCACATTATAGTAATTTCGCTAAATCTATAAAGAAGAATCAAACGGTAAATTCCGCGTTGACCGACATCGATAAACCGATAATAACTAAATCGAAGAAAACCGTTAGATTTGTGAGTCCAGTTAAAGTTGTTGTTTTCTTTTGAGCATTATACAAAATTATAGTTTCTGAACATCGTCGTTACTTTAACAGCTTCATTCTACCACCGTCTGCAACTTTTATTACGAATTTCCATGTTTTATATATTATATGCATTATTGTTTTTGGATGTTTTTTTCTGATAAAATGTATACCAGTTTTGTTATTACATTTTTAATTATTCAAAATGCATATTTATTCCTATCGCTATAAAAAGATGGATACATAAACACGAACCAATCAACTCTAATTGGAAAAGTGTCGTAGAAAATAAATACAAAAAGCGCGCGTGCACCATAAAAAAAGCAAATTGATGTGAATCGGGGAGTAATTATTTAACCGATAAACGTGTTTGGTTTTCTATATTTTTCTAAAAATTTGTTCTATCCATTATGAGCAATTGTTTTTGATTTTTTTATCGTTTTCAACATATAGAGGGTGATGAAGTTTGGGTTGGAACTCAACAACAACGAACTACCATTTTTTAAAATAAATTTTACACTGTTAAATATTTTTCTTTGACTTTGTTTTACGTAAGACTTACACGTTATTTTTATTTTTGTTTTTGTATATTTTTGTACGTTTTTAGATGTTCTTTTATTAAATTTTTACTACTAACTACATATTTAGTATGATTTTTGTCTATTTTTCGACATTATTTCAATTTAATTTTGAAATACTAATAAAAATTTGACGTTTTTTAAATTAAAAAACTCCAAAAATCAAGAAAATTTAGAAGTATGAACATATTAAAAGGTCTAAAAAATAAGAAATTAAATAAACTTATACAAAAGTCAGGCTAAGCTTTCGAAAAATCAGATATCTATGCAGGAGGATTCGAGGGCCTAAATACTCTTTGAATAAACAGTTTATCTTCAGTTTCTGAAGATGATATAACTTGTTTTTCGAAACGCGCGTCAATCTATATCGGCGTGAACATTTTATTCAGTCTGTTTGGTTATATAGCCACTGCTTTTATAAATAAATCACTTGCAGTACGCTGTATATCAAAATAAACTTGTACATTTTGTATAAACAGTATGTAATGAATTAAAAACCGAAATTGCAGGATATGTTGTGATGTCTCCTAGTCAAAAACGGATATTTTAAATTTCAAAAAGTCATAAAAAAACATCACGAACCTCTAATAAAACAAACAATATCCAATAGAAAGTTTGAATATTAAATTTTATACAACAAATATTCAAACATAATAAATCCCTTGCAGTACGCTGTATATCAAAATAAACTTGTACATTTCATATAAACAGTATGTAATGAATTAACATAATAATTCATTCAGTTTTACGAATTGAGAAACGTAATTGGCTAAAAATCGATTGTTCGAGTGGTAATCGTTTTGATTGTCAAGATATCCCAAAGCATTTCATTACACAATGAAATTCGAATGTCCAGAAAAGTGGCTTAAAATATAAGGAATAGACAGTGCCGGATTGACAGTTGTAATATGGCATTAATAAATCTCGTCTTTGCTACACAATATTTTACTTTTTATAACAAACTAGCAGTCTCGCCCTGCGTAGAGTTCAGTTCAGCTTCCATATTATTTGGGCTAATGCCTTTCAAATAAAAGTTTTGTATAGATTGTGTACTTTCTAATATTTTTCAAATAACTACCGCCATCTCTAGGTTAGGTCAGGCTAGGTACTTGTAGGAGCACCCACTCCATTGAAAATTTCTCTAAAACGACCTCGTTGAGTTATTTTATATTCGGAATGTTTTACGCAACGTATTTTTGGAGGGAGGATATTTAGCAAAAATCTATCATGTACTCCCCGAGTTTTTTTTAAATTTTGGAAAATACGAAATAGGTTAAAAGTGACCAAATTTAATTGCTGCGAATTTTTTTTGAGGGGCTGTTTAAAGTTAAAAGTTTATGTTACATTTATGTAAAAAACAATGAAAAAAGAGAATGAAAAAAAAGTTGGATGATCGAGAATAATAATCCAAAGATATAATTGCTTTGCATTGATTTAGAGATGTAATGTTTGAAAATTTATGAAATTATTAAAAATTATTTTCAAAACAAATATTGAAACAAACTTATACGATATTAAAGAAAAATGAAAATAAAGTAGTGTACTGTGTTTTCAGGTGATATGATACTCAAATTAAATCATCAAGATATTTAAAAAATTTTCCACTGTTGGTTTTGACGATAAAGACTTGCAAAAAAGCATTTCTTCTTTTATGCTTTAATTGGGATCGAAACCTAACAAAGGCTAATAGATTAGCTTAGCAAGCAACTTCAGTACTTTCATCAAGTTGATGTGAAAAGTTTGTTCTAAAACTGTAACTGTGAATTTGAGCGATTTTTTTTTTGTTTTCTTTTCCGTGAATGAAACCTCAGATTCTACCCTACAGAGTGAGCTGTTCTATTTTTAACTGTCAATAAGAATAGGCGATATGATGCAATTGTAGCTTGTCTATTTTTTGCTTGCCAGAAATTGATGTTTTCATTACTGAGTGTGACTTTAAGAATAAGTTCGAATAAGAGGTGAGAATGCTTATCATTTGAACTGAACTTGAATGTTACAATCATACATAATTTCGAATTTTATAGGTGTGAGGAAAATGAAAATGGAACCGAAGATACCTACAATATTAAACTCAAACCTGAATGGATACAATTGTGAAAAGAATGTTGGATTGGATTGCACAGTGACAAATTGAGAAGTGTCAAAGAAGCATTAAGGCAATGAATGACAATATTGAAAATTCCACATCAGATAATACTTCGAATGGCTAATGAAGATGTTAATAGAAAACAAAATGGGGAAAGTGAATCGAATAATAATAGAGGTAAATATTTAATTACAATAAATATATGTAAAAACTTATGATATACATGTTGATTGGTTGATTGTACAATGAATCGACACTGAGGACATACACACAGCTCCCCAAAATTTGTTAAATGAACGTATCACAAAAGTTAAAGTTCTCAAAAGATGCTATGCTCCGGTAGTCTCTATGTGTTTTGTACAAAACAAAAAAATATTACCAAGTATAATTTCATTCAAGATCTTCAGTTGAGTGAATTAGTAAACTCACTCTCTACTCAATAACAACATTCTGTAGGCTAATTACAGAATGTTTTTAAAATGGTTTTAGAAGTGAGAAGAAAATTTTGTGTAGGCTATTGACTATAAAACTGTCTGAAATATTGTGGATCGTTCAGTTCATTTATAGCAAACATACTCGACATATACATCGTGTTTCAATTGAAAATTATGACATTAGAAAGTTGTGTACAAGATGGATGCCGCGTTTGCGCACATTGAAACAAAACCATCAACGCGAAGATGTTTCCATCGAGCGTTTAACAATGTTTCACAGAAATAAAACCGTTTTATATGTTATAGATGAAACGTGGGTTCATAACAACGTCCTCGAGATTGGGTTTCATCACCGAATTCATCAACATTCTGTAGTTAGTTTAATCTACGTCGAAAATCGTAGTAAATAACACGTTAGCCATTACAAATGTCAAAGTTTATGATGACAATGACAGATTTGATATATTCACATCAGTGTTGCCGTATCACGAAACTTAAGTATCTATGAAATAACTCTGTTAAACAGGATTGATCAGAACGCGGAAAATATATCAATATTAATTTATACATTATCGTTTTTGGATGTTTTTTTGTGATAAAATGTAATGTATACCAGTTTTGTTATTACATTTTCAATTATTCAAAATGCATATTTATTCCTCTCGCTATACAAAGATGGATACATAAACACGAACCAATCAACTCTAATTGAAAAAGTATCGTAGAAAATAAATGCAAAAAATGCACCATAAAAAAAGCAAATTGGTGTGAATAGGGGCATGATTATTTAAAGGATAAATGTGTTTTGTTTTCTATATTTTTCTAAAAATTTGTTCTGTCCAGTATGAGCAATTGTTTTTGATTTATTTATCGTTTTCAACATATACAGGGTGATGAATTTTGGGTTGGATCTCAACAACAACGAAACTACCATTTTTCAAAATAAATTTTTCACTGTTAAATATTTTTCTTTGACTTTGTTTAATGTAAGACTTACACGTCACTTTTATTTTTGTTTTTGTATATTTTTGTACGTTTTTAGACGTTCATTTATTAAATGTTTACTACTAAGTACATATTTAGTATGATTTTTGTCTATTTTTCGACATTATTTCAATTTAATTTTGAAATACAAATAAAAATTTGACGTTTTTTAAAACAAAAGACTCCAAAAATCAAGAAAATTTAGAAGTATGAACATATTAGGAAGTCTAAGAAATAAGAAATTAAATAAACATATACAAAAGTAAGATAAAGCTTTCCAAAAATTAGAAATCTATGCGGGAGGTTTCGAGTGCCTAAATGTCCAATAGAAAATTTGATTATTAAATTTTATACAACAAATATGAAACATAATAATCGAAACGCGCGTCAATCTATATCGGCGCGAACAATGTATTCAGTCTGTTTGGTTATATAGCCACTGCTTTTTATAAATAAATCCCATGCAGTACGCTGTATATCAAAATAAACTTGTACATTTGGTATAAACAGTATGTAATGAATTAAAAACCGAAATTGCAGGTTATGTTGTGATGTCTGCTAGTCAAAAATTTAAAATATCCGAGGTAATGTCGTATCTATCGTTTTCAATAATAGTACCCAGTTAGAGATCTTCTTGTTTATAACTAGAAGGTTCGCTTAACATGATAGATACATTCAAATCTTCAACGCTTGTTTCAAATTGACTCACGAATCTAACGGTTATCTTTGATTTAGTTATTATCGTTTTATCGATGTCGGTCAACGTGGAATTCACCGTTTGATTCTTCTTTATAGATTTAGCGAAATTACTATAATTTGAAGGTAATTTACGGATCAGACAAGATTTACTTTTGGTTATAAAGATCGAATCGTTGGTATTAAGACTTTTTCTACATAAAGAATGTCTTGGTGGTACACGAGGTAATTTCTCCAAAAGTACTATGGGGAATGTACATTCCCTTTGCGTGGAAGTATAGTTGGTTGTTCTTCTTAATATATTCATGTTCATTATTATAGTAAACGAATCAGTGATTATGACAGGTGTCAAAACAGATCTGTTCATTTTGATAAATTAACTGTCAATTATTGTTGTAGAACTAGATATTAGAATGTGGGTTTTTTTACGTAAAAAGCAAACACAAATATCGATTAAATTTTGAGTTTATGTGGAAAAAATATTGAATTAAAAGTTATAGATCTTTTAATTTTTTACAACTTTGTCATTTAACTTTTTTCTATAAGACTTCTATAAGACTGCCAGAAATCGAGATAAACCGTTTTTCATCGAACTAATATTTTTTTGTTCCAGAAATTATCAACCAAGATTTATGTGCTGATGAATTGTAAACTTTTAATACGAGGGCGGTTCGAATATAAGGTAATAACCTTCACTGGTTACATATTTTTGGGATTTCTTCAGAAGGTTTTTGATCATTGGACAACTCGGACAAACTCCTCCATCAAACTTCAACTTCTTCGCGAGCTCTTAAGACTTGATTCGGAGAGACGTTAGTGATTCTAGAACTACTGAGAATATTGTCAATACTCCATCTATTAGTATAACAACCAATAATATGAGTAGTTCAAATTGATTCTCCGCCAAATTAGATATTGATTGCTGATTCTTTACAAATGCAACTATATTTTGTGAAATTAGGATAAAACAAATGGATTATCTATGGAAACTCTAGTTCGAAATACACTTTGATTAGATAAATCTACGATTTTTTTCTCAGGATTCTTGTCTAAATATTTACATCAAAATCAAATTAAGATAATTCCATATTCGATTTTCATCATAATTCCTCATGAAGATTTGACAAAACTCCAAACTCTTAATTTGTTTGTTAATTTGTTTTTGATGTAAATATTTAGACAAGAATCCTGAGAAAAAAATCGTAGATGAACTTGAGATTTTTAGTTGGAATTCAACTAGTTTTGTTGGTTTTTATTGGAAACTTTTTGGTGTGAAAACTTTCTAATTGCGTGGTTAAGAGACGCCGCGTTTGGGGTAAAACTTAGGTAAATAGTCAGACCGAAAATTACGATGTTTAAAGAACGAAGTATGTTTTCACGGCAATTACAATTGTCTACAACTTCATATCATAATCTAAAATGTTCATTATTTAGTTATATCTTTTCACTTTTTACCGTTCTGTAAAGGAAAAAAATCCTATTCTGTAGGATTAATTTATAGAAGTTTTTATGTAATTTCAATATCAAAAAAACATGTTTGTTTAGACCGTTCCATATATGTATGCAAATCAAATTAGTTTTTCACATAAAAACACAGTAAACTACTTTATTTTCATTTTTCTTTAATATCGTACAAGTTTATTTCAATTTTTTTTTAAATAATTTTCAATATTTTCATAAATTTTCAACATTACATCTCTAAATCAATTCAAAGCATTTTATAGTTTTCATTTTTCTGTAATTACAACTGATGATCAAAACATATGTGAAAGTGAAAATTTACATCTTGTACTATAATCATTTAATTCCACTTAGAAAAACGATTATTTAAGTTGAACGCTCCTCACATGTATTTTCTAGTTGTAGGGTATCGCGCCAAGCAAATTGAAAAAAAAATATGTCATGTAAAATTGAAAGTAGTCTACATCGGCATCGTCTTTTGCTGACTGAAAAGGCAGTTCGAAAACGTGATAAAACTTTATGTTTATATATCAACGTCCTTGAATTTCTTTACTAAACTTTAGAAGAAAATATTCTTAAATACGACATCCTAAAAATTGAATTACAACGTTATATAGTCAATCAAAACGTTCAGAGACGGAATTAGCAAAAAAATAACCAAACCTGAAATATGATTTTAAGGAAACTATTAATGTATCAAATACTCTGGAAATCTGGGCAAAACATCAAGCATTTTTCAATCAAGCAGCGATTAGAGCTCTAATATCTAAACTACTACCCTGAAGATTGTGGAAGATAGACGTTACTAGGACAATCTACGCAGGCAAAACTCTTCCGGAAAGTTAAAATGAGAGAAAATATGCGAATGTAATAAGAAAGGCGCCTACAAGTTGCTTGATACTCTATCTATATTCTCTGGATGTGTTAGATACCACCAGGAAGCGTATGGAATAGAAGACGAGGATCTGTAGAAATCCCACATAAAGATTGGGTTCCTCAGTATGTATTTACATTAGTTATCTCGAAATCCGGAAAGCCACCATTCGGACTCCGGGAGTCCGTGGAGGATTTCAACACAATTATATAGCTTGTAGACTTTTATTACTTTTTTTGGGGGAAATCCATTTATTTTTATTAGTATAAAAAAGAAGAAAAATATTTCAAGGTTATAATAATTATGTTGGATACAAATAATCAATTGTAAAAAACAAAATATTTTTTTGGGGTTATTTTAGATAAATTTGACATTAACGCGTGTGTATGTCAAATATTGATATAAATTCAAAACCGATATGTCTAGGTTGAGAAAAGAGAAGCGTTGCTTTTGCGATGCAATAAAACGTGGTCCTTTGAGTTATAAACGCAAAATTATGGAAAATTTGAGAAATGAGGCACCCGCTACGGATAGTAATACCGATTGTAGTAGCGTCCCAACGAGTTCGAGCGCTCGAGATAATTCCAAATCAACACCTGAAGCTACCAAAGAAGAAAACATCCAACATCGAAGAATGAAGAGATTTAAAATGCAATCGGACGGGGTTATTCGTTTAAACGTAATAGCATCCCAAAAGCCGATGGGTTATAAAACGACGACGCGCAGTCATTACCATTTTTAAATTACGCAATCAAAAAAAAAAAAAAAGAATTGAATACTTGACGTTTCTTGAACAGAAAGAATTTTTCAAATTTCATAAATGTTCATTTGTAGATTATTTAAACCTACGAACCTTTGATTTGATGTTAACTCAATAATTAAATCAACGCGCGTTGTTCAACACGATCCATTTTGATACTGAATTCGAACTTATGACGTTATTAATCTTTATTTTTGATACTGAGGACAGTTGAGCTTTTGGACTGTACAATTTATCTCGAAAAAATGCTTGAAATTGGACTTTTAAGTAATTAGAGAGAATCCAAAAGAGCTGATATCAGATCTCATCCTTCCAGAAGGTTTTCTCAAACACAGCTTCGTTTACCATGTGAGATTTTCCAAAAATAAATACAATAATCGGCTATAAAAACTTGTTGTTTGGATTGTCTACCTCAAGTTGTTTAATCTATACTTAACTTTTTTCATGATAAAAAATATTATTAAGGAGCTTTTATATTTTTTCTGGGAATTGTGATCAAATAACTTATAAATCGTGTGAAAAAGAATTAAATATAAAACAAACTGGGTTTTGAATTTATAAAACAATTTGTCCAGGTAAACTTCGAAATATTTAATTTTCAGAATCAGAATCAGATTATTCAAAAGTATGAATAAACAACAACATTACACAAAAAATAAATTCCTTGGAGTTACTAAATCGAATAAAGTTACAATTGATTTTTTAAAAATTAGTTAGAGAAAACTTCGCTTCAATTCGCTAGAGCTTCGCAACAGAAATTTAACTTTTCATAATAACTCTTGTGAATATTTTGTTCATCCCCAAAGAATATCGAGTTTGTGTTTAGTTGTGCCCGTTTCTCCAAGGATAAATTCGAAAGAGAATTCTCTCTTAGTTCAATACGAAATTAGTAGTAATGCAAATACAGTTTTATTATAAAATTTCGTTTCTATTCGTCCAAGGTCAAAGTAAACCAAAGTTTCAAACAAAGGAACTTAGGAATTCATTATAATGATAGGAACGGAATTGGTATCTAGTTAGAAAACTTACTTATGTTTAAGTTTTATACGTGAAGATTAGGTGAATATAGTTTAAGTAATGAAGTAAATTTTAACTGAAAATGTATATATTTATTAAATTTTGATTCGTATATTTATGTACAATTATTTTTCACATTTTCTACACCTTTAACTAAGTAATTTGATATCGCATGTCGTATTCTTTCATCTGATTTCACCATCATAATCATCATCTTATTGATGTTAGAGTTTTGAACTTAATATACCTATACGTACTTGTGTATTTAAAAATACTCACGTACACACCACAATGTTTTATGTTGATGAATATGATTTAAACAAGCTAAATGCTTTTAAGGTAATGAATATCTTTTTTAATAACAAGCACTACACCAATACTGGAAGTAGTTTACAAATCATTTACTTGTATGAATTGTATGTACTCTAACATATTCACCAATTTCACTATGGTAGCTTGATCTGAACTGGGCCTGGAAGTTTGTGCTGTAATGTCTGTGAATGTCCAGTTAAAAAAAAGAAATAGATAATTGAATTAGCAACAAGAGAACTGCAACTACCCGGCTTTGAAGATTTTTGTAGTGATTCTATCATTTAGGTAATATTTTTGGAAAAATGATAAAACAAACTCCAACAACACTTTTTTTTTAATATTTACCTATATATAATGATTGATATAATAGGAGCGTTTGGATGGATTCACATGGGGACCTTAGTAGCTTTGGAGTACCTACCTTATGGAATTGCAAGATGAAGATCATTCAAATGAACTGTGGTATTTCTGCACAATAAATATGTGATAGAAAAGATCCTCGTATTGTTCTGACCCATCTTACTTGTTTTATTCATATTTCTGAAGTAAGAAAATAAAATATTGAGTAATTTTTGTTTGGTTAAATTCTTTAAAGAAAATCTACTCCAATTGTAAAGAATAAGTAACTTGTAGTTTACAATGGATTGATGAAGAATGTTGCCAGTGAGTTGATATTCATTATTTTCATTACTAAAGTGGAGTTTATTACTTCATTCTATCATAATCCTTTTTTTCGTGTTTAAAACTTATCGGATTGATTCCTTAACATATATAGCTGTCATAAAAACTATTATGACAAAAACTTTTTAAAATCTGATACCCAACCCAATTTTACTTAGAAAATTTTTGAATTGTTAAACAAGATATTTTCTAAAACGACTCATTTCTTCAATAATTCACTTTATTTTCTTCAATTTTCCTGATTTTCATGTCTCTTCTTATTTTAACTTATGCAAGAAGTTATAACTTCATAACTTTCACAGTATGTATTATATCTAAATATTCATATTATTACAATTCATGCGTTTATAAAAAAGTAAAGGTGATAGGAAGCTTTTGTTTTTTTATAAACATCGCTAGAGTGTAGATTTTCTAACGATATATAATTTGTTTCGATATCTTTTTGTTAACCAGAGTTGTAATTAGAGCATTTCGACGAAATTCCAAGTTGCATGATTTGCGAAATTTATCAGTGCAAAGGTGGAAACAATGTAACGGCTTTTTGTGATGGTTATTGAGCAGCTAGATTTTTTTTCATTCTCGCTCACCCATAATAGCTGTGAAAGTTGTATTGGCAACCCAAATTTTAAGTACAACAGATGTTCTTCATTTATCGAGAACAGATATTAATACATATTTCCATAATGCAGGTGCTACAGCTGCATTTCTTCTAATTTTAATTGATTTATTATTCTTAAATCTCGTGATAGATTGGCAAAATAAATATTTTAAAAACCACTTAGCTCAACAACAAAATATTTAATTGCATCAATTTTTTATTTTCAAAACTACCTTAAATCACATATTTCGAAATATTTGTAGTAATGTGAAGAGCCATGATGAGGAAAATGATGCTGAAAAGAAGTAAGAATGCTTATAGTTTGAAACGTAAATGAGAATGATTTCTTTCTGGACTTGAATGGTACAATCATACATAATTTCGAATTGTATAAGTATGAAGAAGAATTGGAAAATGTAGCCGTAGATACCTTCAAACGGTTGATAGGATTGCATAGTGACAAATTGGGAAGTGTCAAATAAGCATTAAGAAAACGAATGACAATATTAATACTGACAATTCCAAATCAGATAATACTTCGAAGTGATAGAAGAAATGAAGATGATAATAGAAAACAAAAGGGGAAATGTGATGATTATTGGATAAAATACGTGAGAACAATTTGTGTGCTGTATTTACTACCACTACCACCACACTCACTATTACACTGTATGACGCTTGTTTCGATGTTCTCTAGTTTCTATGTGTTTTGTATAAAACAAAAGATATTACCGCGTATTTCATATGGTGAGTTGATTGAATTAGTAACTCACTAAAGGCATTGAAAAAATATGGAATTTGATCCATTTGGTCGAAAGATATTAAAAACTATAGGAAAAGGTGATTCATAAGATATCAACTGTTTTTGGTATTTGTAATAACTGCAAATCATCAATGGTTATTTCTTGAAGAAAATACTAGCTATCATTACTCAGACTGAATTAGAACAATTTTGAAATTCAGTGGTAAACTCAATAATTACTAATTTTGTACTGGATATTGTGAACAATTTAAAATTTGTGTATCTCTTAGATAAACCACAACAAATTGGTATTGTGTGTCACATAACCCTAAAGTGATGAAAATGTTATTTCCGAGTAGATAACCTCAAATATTTGAGAATCCCAAAGTGGAGGGTCATTGTCGTCCCCGATTTGAACTATACGACGATGTATTGATAAGATGGTAGCCTAGACCAGTTCCATGCATAAACAAAATATTGCTTTACCGTAGCAACGAACAATAACTTATTAAAAATCTCAATGTTAAGTTTTACGTCAAAAAATAAACCAGAGTTACGCAATAAATTGAAAGAAAAAATATATCCAATGAAATTGTGAAAATCGAAAAATTTGAGTATCAAGCCATCATCAAGTACCTGTATTTAGAAGCGTTAAGAGGTGAGCAGATTTACGAGGTAAATTTTCCATTGAAGATGATGACCGATCGGGAAGGCCAGCTCCTGTGTCAGTCGTCGAAAATATCGATACAGTTTATGACATGATTTTATCAGACTGTCGAATTGGCTAAAACCCATTGTTCTATGGATGAGACGGGTACATTTCTACAATCCAAAAACAAAGCAACAATGGATGGAAAGGCGACACTCTGGTTTTCCCAGACCTAAGAAGTTTCGTGTCCAAAAATGTGCTGGAAAAGTTCTTGCTCTAGTTTTTTGGGATTGCCATGGAGTAATCATGATTGATTTTTTTAATAAGGGTAGAACAATAACTGGAGATTACTATTCAACGTTACTGACCACTCAACTGAAAAAAAGTTCAATGGGTCGTAAATTTTCTCCCAACGAGAAGGTAATAAAAGCTGTGGAGGTCTGGTTGCGCAATAAAACATTTTTACATTGAAATTTTGTTTGGTTCTATAGTAGGCTAAGCTCACCCTTCTATTATGATGAATATTAATTTTAGAAAATAGTATAATACAACAACCAAATTTTTTGTAATTGTTTAAGTAATTCTTCACTAACGCTGTTTCTATTTTCTATTCTTTTTAAGATACGCAACAATATTCTACCCTAATTGTGGCGGAAAAAAATGTTGAGAATCTTTGATTTGTGCATCGAAATTACGCGAAAAAAATTGCTATTTTCAAGTTGTTTTATTGAAAAATAAATAAAATTGATCAGCTTGGACATAGGAAAAATTATCGGCTTGACAGATGAATGAATTTAATCATATTTATGAAATTTTTGTGCCAAATGGAATTGGGCATCAAATTGACGGAAAGGGGCATAAACATATTTGGCTCTGCGGTCAACGAGTTAATCATGGAATTACTCATGTTTATGACGCTTTAAGACAATATAATTGAATTTTTTTTAGGAATCTAAGGAAAAGGCATGAAACTGAATAAATTTGGCATAAATAATGATTTGCATAAAACTAATGAAAAAATAGGATTTTTCAACAAACTTTATTGAGAAAATTAAGAAATTGTTATCAAAAATTAGAACGGAAATTTGAATTCCGACCGAAAATTCCTTTAAAAATTACGACATCTCGATTCAAAAGTATCTTTCTGCTGTTCTCCTTATACTTCGTCCACGTTCTCTTCTTTATCCTCCTCAACTTCTTGCTTCTCCTATTCTTCTTCGTAGTCTTCGTTTGATTGTGACAGTGACAAATAGTATAAAAAAGTATAGTAGAAGAAGAAGAAAGTATAAAAGAAGCATTAAGAAAACGAATGGCAATACCAATACTGACAACTCCACATCAGATAATACTTCGAATGGCTAATGAAAATGCTAATAGAAAACAAAATGGGGAAAGTGAATCGAATAATAGAGGTAAATATTTAAATACAATAAATATGTGTAAAAACTTATGGTATACATGTTGAGTGGTTGTTCGTACAATGAATCGACACTGAGAACATACACACAGCTGCCCAAAATTTGTTAACTGAACATATTACAAAAGTAAAAGAAGATAAGAGAATATTCACATTGAGAAATCCAAGACATGTACTACTACTTTTACCACACTTGCTAACACTGTCTGACGCCTGTTTCGATGTTCTCCGTTAGTCTCTATTGTTTTGTAAAAAAACAAAAAAATATTACCGAGTATAATTTGATTTAAGATCGTCAGTTGATTGAATTAGTAAACTCACTAAAGGCATTGAACAAAATATGTAATTTGATCCATTTGGACTATTTCTTGAAAGAAAGACTATCATTACTCAGATTGAATTAGAACAACTTCCAGATTCAGTGGTAAGTTCAATAATTACTCATCTTGTACTGGATACTGTGGACAATTTGAATTTTGGTATCTCTTAAATGAATCGAGTGGATAAACTCAAATATTTGAGATCCCTTAAATCCTTTTCGTAGAATATATGTATTGTTTTATATTATATACTATATTGATTAAATCTGAATTAACTATCTGTCAAAAAAAACTCGCGTGAAGAACAGCAAGGGCACGGAGGTAAAGGTATCAATAGTTTTGGAGCTCAGCAAGATTTGAAATTTTTATAAAAAGATTCATGTATATCTTTCTATTATTTCACTCACCTGAAACTTTAAGTGCTTCTGAAAGTATGAGTAACTCTTGTAACAAACAAGAAAAATGTTCTTATAATGTCATTGGTATTAAGGTTCCAACAAAATTAGAAACTTTGCAGAAATTCTCAGCAATTCTGATTTTGATACACTTATGAAGGCCAAAAATAAAATGAGTATTATGAAAAATAGAGTGACTTTTCGAAGAAAATCTCTCTTCAAATTAAATTCGAAATCTGTGAAGAAATAGGTTTTACGGAAATGATCGATAAATTTGCGACTCAGAAAGCCAGAAAGAATTATTTTATAATTAGGTAATTATAATGATTAGGTACTTAGTCTGTAAACTGTTGAACAGCTCATTGATATACTTTTCGTTGAGTATTGAGTAGGTACTTTTTTATGCAAAGGTGATATTATTGTTTGTTTTTTATTTTGATAAAGACCCCTAGAAGATGCTTGATGCTCTATCTATATTCTCTGGAGGTGTCAGATAGCACCAGGAAGCGTATGGAACAGAGGACGAGGATCTGTAGACATCTCACATAAAGATTGAGTTCCTCGGTACGTATTTACATTAGTTATCTCGAAATCCGGAAAGCCACCATCCGGACTCCGAGAGTCCGTGGAGGATTTCAATACATTTATATAACTTGTAGACTTTTATTACTTTTTTTTTGGAGAAATCCATTTATTTTCATTAGTATAAAAAAGAAAAAAAATATTTCAAGGTTATAATAAGTATGTTGGATACAAATAATCAATTGTAAAAAACAAAATATTTTTTTGGGGTTATTTTAGGTAAAATTGACATTAACGCGGTCGTATGTCAAATATTGATATAAATTGAAAACCGATATGTCTAGGTTGAGAAAAGAGAAGCGTTGCTTTTGCGATGCAATTAAACCGGGTCCTTTGAGTTATAAACGCAAAATTATGGAAAATTTAAGAAATGAGACACCCGCTACGGATAGTAATACCGATTGTAGTAGCGTTCCGAGTTCGAGCGCTCGAGATAATTCCAAACCAACACCCGAAGCTACCAAAGAAGAAAACATCAAACATCGAAGAATGAAGAGATTTAAAATGCAATCGGACGATGTTATTACATCTATTAATTGCGATACATCTGAAGATAATGAATTTTCTTATAAAAAAGACAATGTTAAGGATAAAACTAAGAATAGCGAAAGAATTTTGTTAATTGAAGCACAAAATGTAAATATTCAGAATCATTATTATACAATTTCTTAAATATTATGATTATTTGTATTTACTACCAACTCCGGAAGTTTCTTTTCAAGCCCTTTTCAAGGTAAGTTCATCCTCAAACTTAAGCTTATTTACCAATACTTTCCATTTGTACCTATCCATGGTTATTTTCATTGTTCCTTACATAAATGTAACATAAACTTTTGACTTTAAACAGCCTCTCAAAAAAAATTCACAGCAATTAAATTTGGTGACATAACCTATTTCGTATTTACCAAAATTTTAAAAAAACAGACTAAAAAAATATTTTTCGTATGGATGTTTGATACAGTGATCTCAATTTGTAGAAAAATCTCCGCGCGCGATTTCCAAGGCTGTTGTGTCAGAAATATACCTGATCACAAAACTGAGTTTTCCAACTATTATATGTTAATAATCATGTCGGAGCTGTTATAAAACGACGACGCGCAGTCATTACCATTTTTAAATTATTCAATCAAAAAAAAAAAGAATTAAATAATTGACGTTCCTTGAACAGAAAGGATTTTTCGAATTTCAAAAATGTTCATTTGTAGATTATTTAAACCTACGAACTTTTGATTTGAGGTTAACTCAATAATTAAATCGCGAGTTGTTCAACACCATCCATTTTGATACTGAATTCGAGCTTATGACGTTATTAATCTTTATTTTTGATTCTGGGGAGAGTTGAGCTTTTGGACTGTACAATTTATCTCGAAACAATGCTTGAAATTGGACTTTTAATTAATTAGAGAGAATCCAAAAGAGCTGATATCAGATCTCATCCTTTCAGAAAGCTTTCTCAAACACAGCTTCGTTTACCATGTGAGTTTTTTCCAAAAATAAATACAATAAACGGCTATAAAAACTTGTTGTTTGGATTGTCTACCACAAGTTGTTTGAACTTTAATTAACTTGTTTCACGATGAAAAATATTATTAAAGAGCTTTTATATTTTTTCTGGGAATTGTGATCAAATAACTTATAATCGTGCGAAAAAGAATTAATAAAATCAAACTGAGTTTTGAATTTATAAAACTATTCGTGCCATAACGAAAATCTCAAAAGATAATTAAAGCTTCCCTGCGAACTGAATAGTAAATAACTTGTCCAGGTAAACATGGAAATATTTAATTTTCTGAATTGTTGTTGTTGATTATTCAAAAGTATGAATAAACAACAACATTACACAAAAAATAAATTCCTTGGAGTTACTAAATCGAATAAAGTTACAATTGATTTTTTAAAAATTAGTTAGAGAAATTTTTGTAAGTAAATAAATGAAGTTTCCGTTTCCGTTTTTTGATTTATTATTGGAATGAATTTTACATTTAACGAATAGCACTTGTCAAATCGTTAAGCAAAAAAAGCGGGCATTTCAATTCGCTAAAGCGTCGTAACAGTAACAGTAATTTAACATTTCATAATAACCCTTGTGAATATTTTGTTCATCCCCAAAGAATATCAAGTTTCTGTGTAGTTTTGCCCGTTTCTCCAAAAATAAATTCGAAAGAGAATTTTCTCCTGTTTCAATACGAAATTACTTGTAATGCAAATTCAGTTTTATTATAAAATTTCCTTTCTATTCACGGGTATTATAACAAATTTTAATCTCAAGACTTCCTCGAGGAGCCCCATATTCAAAGCATCTTATTGTTTCCCACATGGGATTTTACGATGGGTCCAGTATAGGCCCAGTCTTGGACCAAGTGTCCTAAACTTGGTGGGACTGTGATTCAAACCTGGTTGGGCTAACGTATAACTATCATTTATGTATCCCAATAAAGTTGGGCTAAAGTATAACTATCAGTTATGTATCCCAATGAAGTTGAGTTAAAGTATAACTATCATTTATGTATCCCAATAAAGTTGGGCTAAAGTATAACTATCATTTATGTATCCCAATAAAGTTGGGCTAAAGTATAACTATAATTTATGTATCCCAATAAAGTTGGGCTAAAGTATAACTATCATTTATCTATCCCAATAAAGTTGCTCTAACGTTTAAAATAAAGTTTGTTTTGAGAGTTATTCACTACGCATAACGTATTGTGGTGTTTTATTCTAATATGATTGGAGGATTTTAGTGGGGAGTATGGGACACTCAAAATGTTTTATTTTCATTGGTTGTTGTTGATTTATCTATGTCAAACGATTTGACCATACATTCGTCCTTCTTTTTATTTCGTTTAACTTATTTTCTTTTTTATTTAATTAATGAGTCTTTCTCGTGCATTTTCACTTTGTGGTTTAACGAAATGGGTTATGTGGATATTTTTTTCATTGCAATTTCAAATTAAACACTGTCTCAGTTCTACCATAAGATTACTTAGTTTAGTAGTTATTCCCGACGCTGTTTAAGGGGATCATCGTCATCGGAAAACCGTAAATTGGCCGCATTACAACGAGGTCCCGTATCAACTTCCAAACCTTTCCGGTTTTATCGTAAGATATATGGAATATACGTCAGAACTTTTTTTTATATCTTTCAATCTGGACTCGAAGAATATGTTGTATGAGAGGAATTTATATAAAACGACGATTGTTATAATGATAATTCACTGAAATGTTTGACTTCAGTTTTTGTAGACGACAACATGGTTATATAAACGCGAATCCATCAGTGTATTTGTGAATGTTGTCGATTTAGCTGAGGAAGCTGTACAAAGTCTTTTTCAAGATCAAAAATCGATAGTGATTCTACGAGGTCCAAATTCGATCAACTTTATCCAACAAAATCCGCACCTAGAGCAGTTTCTCCAAGACTTATTCGACAGGTAAAGGCTAAGGGGATTACTATTAGTGGAGAAGTGCAATTCCGAGAAATCAGCTACCAAGGCACGTCTTTCCCGAACAGAACTTCAAGATCAACAAGGGTTCATCTTTTTCTTCTCGCATTTTACATAAGATGAGATTCGACTTTAGAAACTTTGTTTTTCAAAAAGCAAACCAAAATTTGACTTCGGGAGGTGCCATTTCGATAAAAAACAAAATTCGTCCTTAGAAACTTTGTTTTTCGAAAACAAAAAAATATTGTCACAAGAGACTTCTTTTGCAATTAGAAACCAAATTTTATTTATAGAAACTTTATTTTTCAAAACAAACCAAAATTGGTCTTCAGAAACTTTGTTTTTCAAAAATAAACCGACATTTGGTTTTCAGAACTGTCGTATTCGAAAAAACAAACGAAATTTGTTTATAGAAACCGTTTTTTCCAAAAATTAATTGTCAATTATCATAAAAAAATGTTGGTGGATTTCTAGGAACCAGAAATACATAACCTATAAGGAAAATATGATCCGAGATTATTTTATATATCAAACAATACATGTGAACGTCCATTTGCAAAATAGTATTTTCACAATGCCTTTCAGATTTGATATTGCTACTTTTATTGAGTCCGCAGTATTTTATGAACATTATTATGTAAGACAATTGTACGAAAAAAGAACATAACTGAAAATTCCTATTTCAGTTCATTTCAAAAATATGACGATTAATGTACACTTTCTGTTCATTTAAATAGTTGAAATAGAATACAATTCCTGAGACAGATTTTAGAAATTTTTCAGCTGTGTTAATTGACTTAATATTTATTGCCAGTGTACCAATATTAAGTACATCGCTTGTTCACTCTGGCGACGGTACCTAGATGAGTTGCTAGTTTTTTGATAGACCAGCAAGTTCCAATTTGGCAATAATGACATTTCACATTTCATTTAACTGAGAGGGCATTAAGTACATTTTCACTTCAACAGAACTCATTGAATTATCTCATAATGACAGTGACATCAGGTAGGAACTCTGATTTACGCAGGAAAAATGTAAGCTATACAATGAAATAGATATTTTCCTAACAAGTGCGGAAAGTGATACTTTTTGGCGGTAGTGTCTATAGAATCGTGCTTAGTTTGGCGTCTGGCGGGCGGGGGGCGCTAGTGTGTATAGAAATTGAACACAAATAGAATTTTTATTTAGTTCAACTTGCTGCCGCTATGTACTTTCAGTTCGACTATTCTTTGCTAGATGGCGCCAGTTCGTGTTTTAATTTGGCGTTTGGCCGGCAGAGGGCGCTAGTGTCTATAGAATCGTGTCTAGTTTGGCGTCTGACCGGCAGGAGGAGCTGGTGTGTATAGAAATCAAACACAAATAGTATTTTTATCAAGATCAATTTGCAGCCGCTAGGTACTTCCAGTTTGACCATTCCTCGCTAGATGGCGTAAGTTCATGTTTGGTTAGTTTGGCGATTGGTCAATAGAATCGTGTTTAATTTGACGTTTGGCTAGCGGAAGGCGCTAGTGTCTATGGAATATTGTGTAGTTTGGCGTCTGGTCCGCTGGGGGCGCTACTGTCTATGGAATCTTGTTTACTTTGTCGTTTGGCCGGCAGAGGGTGCTAGTGTCTGTAGAATCGTGTTTAGTTTGGCTTCTGGCCGGTAGGGGGCGCTAGTGTCCATAGAATGGTGTTTGAGTTTGGCGATTGGTCGACAGAGATTGATAGTGCCTATAGAATCGTGCCTAATTTGGCGTTTGGGTAGCGTGAGGCGCAAGTGTCTAGGGAATCTTGTTTAGTTTGGCGTCTAACCAGCAGGGGGCGCTACTGCCAATGGAATCGTGTTTAATTTGGCGTTTGGCCGGCGGAAGGCACTTGTGTCTATGGAACCGTGTTTAGTTTGGCGTTTGGCCGGCAGAGGTCGCTGGTGTCTACAGAATCGTAATTAATTTGGCGTTTTGATAGCGAGAGGCGCTTTTGTTTATGGAACCGTGCTTAATTTGGCGTCTGGCCGGTAGGGGGCGCTAGTGTCTATAGAATCGTGTTTTAGTTTGGCGATTTGTTGATATAGATTGATATGTCTATTGAATCGTTTTTAATTTGACTTTTGGCTAGCGGGAGGCGCCAGTGTCTATGGGAACTTGTTTACTTTGGCGTTTGGCCCGCTGGGGGCGCTACTGTCTATGGATTCTTGTTTAGTTTGTCGTTTGGCCGTCAGAGGATGCTAGTGTCTGTAGAATCGTGTTTAGTTTGGCATCTGGCCGGTAGGGGGCGCTAGTGTCCATTAGTTTGGCGATTGGTCGACAGGGATTGATAGTGTCTATAGAATCGTGTTTAATTTGGCGTTTGGATAGCGGAAGGCGCTAGTGTCTATGGAATCTTGTTTAGCTGGGCGTCTAACCGGCAGCGGGAGCTTGTGTCTATGGAATCGTGTTTAATTTGGCGTTTGTCTGGCGGCAGGGACTTGGGTCTACGAAACCGTGTATAGTTTGGCGTCTGGCCGGCAGGAGGCGCTAGTGTCTATAGAATTGTATTTAATTTGGCACCTGGCCGGCAAGGGGCGCTAGTGTCTTTGGAATCGTGTTTAGTTTGGCGTCTGTCAGCAGGGGGCGCTGGTATCTATAGATTCGTGTTTAGTTTGGCGTTTGGCCGGCAGGGAGAGCTACTGCCGCTATGTACTTTCAGTTCGACTATTCTTTGCTAGGTTGACTTCATTATCCTAATTGGTCGACGTGATACTTCTCTAGCGGATCTTTCAGCTTTTGTATAGGATGAAGTGCTCATTCTTTCTTTCCTTCTTTTTTATTCTATAATTTACAAGGAATGCAGTTATTTTTAATCGTTTCTATTTTGTCTTTTAGTCTTGGTATGTAAAATTCCTTGTTTACTATTTCTTCTGTTTTTTTCTTTCTAAAATTTCCTATCTCGTGAATTTTTATTATTATTTTTTGTTCTTTGTTGTTCATGTTCTTTGGAATGACAAGTAATTTTAATCCATTATCGTGTTTATACAACAAATCATGCTCTAAATAAAAAACTTCATACTCTTCTGTAGTCAATATCCTTTTTATCGCCATTTGAGTACCTCGGTTCGGCCATCCTATTTTCTCACTAGTCCAATAGGACTAGCGAAATCCGAAAAACTCTGTTTGATTATTACATCTTTTAACCATTCCTCTATCTGTCTATATACTTCTTCTTTTTCGGGTGCCGATAGTCTTCTTGGTCGCTGATAAATCGGTTCTTCGCTTTTCAGTACAATTTTCACCTCAATATTCATTGACTTCGCTTTTACAGCAAAGGAAAAACCAAATTATCCTCAAAAATGTCCGTTACAATCAATACAATATAAAATTATTCACCTTAGCTACAGAAAATATTTTGTAATTCAGATAAACTAATTGAATTTCGATAATTATAGTTTGTACAAATGTATTCTGCTCTTTTTTTTTAAATAAGTATTGTTAGAATGTATCTAAAAAAAATTTGCAGCCTTCCGCCACTGATCACTAGTTCGTGGACTTCGAAAAATACTTCTCACATCAGGCTTCCTCCAGATATAAACTGGCAATGTCACTTATTTCCGGTTTCAGTAACCTCGAGTAGATCAGCTCGGAATATGAACAGAGTAGTCTTCTTTAAATTAGCAGATTTCTCGTAACACTTTATTTTACAATGTTCTGCTATTGCGTCTAGCTCCAAAGACCATTTTAACCACTGAAAGTGGAACATGAACATGAACAAAGAACAAAAAATAATAATAAAAGTTCACGAGATAGGAAATTTTTGAAAGAAAAAAACAGAAGAAATAGTAAACAAGGAATTTTACATACCAAGACTAAAAGACAAAATAGAAACAATTAAAAATAACTGTATACCTTGTAAATTATAGAATAAAAAAGAAGGAAAGAAAGAATGAGTGCTTCATCCTATACAAAAGCTAGAAGGTCCGCTAGAGACGTATCACGTCGACCAATTAGGACCAATGAAGTCAACAAAAAAAATATCAGTACATTTTTGTGGTAGTTGATGACTTTTCCAAATTTGTGTGGCTTTACCCAACAAAATAAACCACCACGAAAGAAGTGACATGTTGTCTTGAAAAATAGCGTAATATATATCACCTCGTCCTGCAGGAAAGAAAGAAGGAATGTTTCATCCTAAAATCAACAAAATCAACCACGACGAAAGAAGTGATATGTTGTCTTAGCGTAAAATATTTGGAAGCCCGTCAAGGATAATATCTGACAGAGGATCAGCGTTCCGTTCTGAAAAATTCGAATCATATTGTCGAGAAGAAAATATTAAACATGTGTTAACAACTTGTGAAATCCCACGAGGTAATGGAAAAGTGGAAAGGGTAAATAGGACCCTTATACCAGTCTTAACAAAACTTAGCAGCCGCAAGTTGAACTAAGTAAAAATTCTATTTGTGTTTAATTTCTATACACACTAGCTGCTGGCCAGACCACAAACTAGACACGATTATGTAGACACTACCGCCCTCGGCCGGCCAAACGTCAAATATAAACACGAACTGGCGCCATCCAGCAAAGAATAATCGAACTGAAAGTACATAGCGGCAGCAAGTTGAACTAAATAAAAATTCTATTTGTGTTCAATTTCTATACACACTAGCGCCCCCCGCCCGCCAGACTAAACACGCTTTCATAGACAGTAGCTCTCCCTGCCGGCCAGACGCCAAACTTAACACGATTCCTTAGACACTAGCGCCTCTCGCAAGCAAAATGCCAAATTAAATACGATTCTGTGGACATTAGAGACCTCTGCCGGCCAAACACCAAACTAAACACGAATCTATAGACACCAGCGCCCCCTGCCGACCAGGCGCCAAACTAAATACGATTTTAAAGACACAAGCGCCCCTTGCCGGCCAGATGCCAAATTAAATACGATTCTATAGACTCTAGCGCCTCCCGCTGACCAGACGCCAAACTATACACGGTTTCATAGACCCAAGCCCCTGCCGCAAGACAAACGCCACATTGAACACGATTCAATAGACAAAAGCGCCCGCTGCCGGTTAGACGCCCAGTTAAACAAGATTCCATAGACACTAGCACCTCCCACTATCCAAACGCCAAATTAAACACGATTCTATAGACACTATCAATCTCTGTCGACCAATCGCCAAACTAAAACACCATTCTATGGACACTAGCGCCCCCCGCCCGCCAGATGCCAAACTAAACACGATTCTACAGACACTAGCCCCTGCCGGACAAACGACAAACTAAACAAGAATCCATAGACAGTAGCGCCTCCCGCTAGACAAACGCTAAATTAAAAACGATTCTATAGACACTAGCGCCCCCTGCCGGTCAAAGGCCAAAATAAACACGATTCCATAGACAGTACGCCCCCAGCGGACCAAACGCTAAACTAAACAAGTTCCCATAGACACTGGCGCCTCCCGCTATCCAAAAGTCAAATTAAACACGATTCTATAGACATATAAATCTATTTCATCAAATCGCCAAACTAAAACACGATTCTATAGACACTAGCGCCTTCTACCGGCCAAACGCCAAATTAGACACGGTTACATAAACAAAAGCGCCTCTCGCTAGCAAAACGCCAAATTAAATACGATTCTGTAGACACCAGCGACCTCTGCCGGCCAGACGCCAAACTAAACAAGATTCCATAGACACTAGCGGCTCCTGCTAGCCAAACGTAAATTAATCACGATTCTATTGACCGATCGCCAAACTAACCAAACACGAACTTACGCCATCTGGCGAGGATTAGTCAAACTGGAAGTACCTAGCGGCTGCAAGTTGATCTTGATAAAAATACTATTTGTGTTTGATTTCTATACACACCAGCTCCTCCTGCCGGTCAGACGCCAAATTAGACACGATTCTATACACACAACCGCCCTCTGCCGGCCAAACGATAAACTAAAATACGAACTAGCGCCATCTAGCGAGGAATAGTCGAATTGAAAGTACTTTGCGGCCGCAAGTTAAACTAAATAAAAATTCTCTTTGTGTTTAATTTCTATACACACTAGCGCCTCCCGCCAATTAGACACCAAACTAAATACGGTTCCATAGACGCCAAACTAAACAAGGTTCCGTAGACACAAGCGCCTCTTGCCGGTCAAACTCCAAATTAAATACGATTCCATAGACAGTAGCGCCCCTGCCGGCCAGACGCCAAACTAAACACGGTTCCATAGACACTAGCGCCCCCTGCTGGCCAGATGCCAAATTAAATTCAATTCTATAGGCACTAGCGTCTCCACCTCCACCAGCCAGATATTGTCATTCGTTTTCTTAATGCTTATTTGACACTTCTCAATTTGTCACTATGCAATCCAATCAACCGTTTATTCTATAATCATATCCATTCAGATTTGAGATCATTATTGAAGGTATCTACGGCTTCATTTTCTACGTTTCAAACGATAAGCATTCTTACTTCTTTTCAGCATCATTTTCCTCATCATGGCTCTTCACATAACTACAAATATTTCGAAATATGTGATTTAAGGTAATTTTGAAAATAATAATTTTTTCTTGAGCTAAGTGGTTTTTAAAATATTTATTTTGCCAATCTATTACGAGATTTAAGTATATTGAATAAATCATTGAAATTTAGATAAAATTCATCTGTAGTACCTGCATTATGGAAATATGTATTAATATCTGTTCTCGATAAATAAAGAGGAGCAGCTGCTTAATAACCATCAAAAAGCCGTTACATTGTTTCCACCCTTACACTGATAAATTTCGCAAATCATGCAATTTGGAATTTCGTCGAAATGGTCCAATTACAGCTCTGTTTAGCAAAAAGATATCGAAAAAAATTATATATTATTAGAAAATCTACACTCTAGCGATGTTTATAAAAAAACAAAAGCTTCCTAGCACCTTTACTTTTTTATAAACGCATGAATTGTAATAATATGAATATTTAGATATAATACATACTGTGAAAGTTATGAAGTTATAACTTCTTGCATAAGTTAAAATAAGAAGAGACATGAAAATCAGGAAAATTGAAGAAAATAAAGTGAATTATTGAAGAAATGAGTCGTTTTAGAAAATATCTTGTTTAACAATTCAAAAATTTTCTAAGTAAAATTGGGTTGGATATCAGATTTTAAAAAGTTTTTGTCATAATAGTACAGCAAGTCAGCAATGTAAAAAATGAGATCAGGAGTTGTTATGACAGCTATATACGATAAAGAATCAATCTGATGAGTTTTAAACACGAAAAAAAAAAGGATTATGATAGAGTGGAGTGATAAACTCCACTTTAGTTATGAAAATAATGAATTTGATCTTCTGCTTCAGAAGATAATCTATAAAAAATACATCGAGGGAAAAAGAAGACATGTACCAACAAAATTAAAAGGAGTAACAGAAAGAGGCATATGCAAAATTATACTTATCTACAGTTATTCTATATATCTCGTAACAGTAAAGAATGACAGAGAGTTGAAAAGCTAAGAACAAATGTGCGAAAACATTTAGAAATATGGTCCCCTCAAAATTCTTTAAACATATAATTAATAAAAAATAGATACCTTCCATAGGACAGCTGTAAGCCTACATTTTGATGTTTAGGACTTGTTTTGAAAAGAATACTGTTCCCTTTTCGTTCTCTCAACGTTTTTGCTTCCATTAGAATGACTTGATAACAATATACTTTCAACTGGTTGTTGAGAAGCTAAAAAAATAAAACAAAAGTGTGTGGGTATGTATCAGTAGAAATGGCATTACCTCACCCAATTCAAACAAACATGTTTCTTCAATATTCAACTCTAAAATACCTTTGACATTGAGTGCAATAAACCATTAAGTCGCATTACAATGTATTCGCTAAGCTAAATTTACACTCAACCAAGTCATATGCATAGAGGACTTTTCAGGAAAATTCTTCATTACTCATTCAGTTTCATTGGCAGATATAGTGTTGAATTTGTACAAAGTGATGAAATTGTAAGTGACTTGAAAGTTCTTATTCAAAAACTGGTAAGACAATAATTTAGAATAATGATGGAAACATGACATTGCTAAAGTTATTTTTTCAGACTAGTTTGAGATTTTCAAAGGAAGTCACCTAAAATACTTAACAAAATATATGATTTAATATCGAATATTGATGAGCAACTACTAATTATTTTGATTAAGTGTAAATTTATTAGAAAAATATTGTAAACTACAAGTTACTTATTCTTCACAATTGGGGTGGAGTCTCTTTCAATCAAACCAATCAAAAATTACTCAATATTTTATTTTCTTACTTCAGAAAT